>NC_051191.1:26739815-27052037 GCF_015220075.1 Falco rusticolus | reverse complement strand
CCAAGCATGTGCTCCTGCAATGCAAAACCTGAAAGGAGATGAAATATCATTATTTTGTTGTATTATCATTGCTGTAGAATTTGTGGCACTTGCAGCTCAGGAAGCGTAAGAGTTAATAGGCAGTGACAGAGCTCTGGGAACTGGGCAAGTCATGGACTGTGTTATGAACACAATCCTTGTTGCAAGGAGTTTAAAGTATATAAAAAAAGGTAGGATAAGATGGACACAGACAAGCCAACAAGGAATGTGATGATATTACCCTTTTTTACCAGATTACTGATTTACTGACAGAAAAGACCTAAATCTTAATGAGGGATTTAATCTGAGAAGGATGTAAATTTTCAGCTGGAACCCCTTCAGTGAAGATGTAGGTTTGACAACATCTATTTGTCTGTGAATTTCTGTCAGATGAGCTAACTTATTCATTAAATAAGGCTGAAGAAATCTTTAAAAAATAAAATAATTTATTTTAACTTTTTATAATTAACTATCACAAATTTTTATCTAAGATTGTTAAAAAGCCTGTATTTAAACAATTAGAAATAATTGTAAAGCTTAGTGAAACATCTGATCTTAATCAGTGTTAGGCCAAGATATTTATATTTTCAGTGCCTGCTTTGCCAAAACGTCCCAACATTTATGTTCTTGCTCAACTTGACGATGAAGATAATGCTAATGAAGATTACGAAGAATTAACACCAAAGCATAAAGTTTCCCATTTTCCCAGCAGGCTTCCACTTGAATACGGGGAAGATATTGTTTGGAAAGGCAAATGGAGCAGGTGAACTCTGCAGGTAAAAAGAGGTGGCTGAAGAGGCTTAGAGGTAAGGACAGAGAAGGCATTAAGCACATCTGCTTTTATAGGACAAGGGTAATGGTTTTAAACTAAAAGAGGGTAGATTTAGACCATATATAAGGAAGACATTTTTTACAGTGAGGGTGCTGAGACACTGGAACAGGCTGCCTAGAGGTGGTAGATGCCCCATCCCTGGAAACATTCAGGGTCAGGCTGGACAGGGCTCTGAGCCACCTGGTCTAGTTGAGATTGCTCATTGCTATAAAGGACTAGATGACCTTTAAGGGTCCCTTCCAACCCAAACCATTCTGTGATTCCCTGATCCTCCATTTACACAGTCCAGCTTTTGCTCTGCACTAGGCAGCTGGAGACCACGAGGGAGGCAGGTGGTGACAGACCACTGAAGAGGCCCCACATTCCCCCCTGGGTTTACTGAGGTTTTCTCTCATTACCTGTCATGTTCTTTGTTTTCTGGACAATGCTAAGGCAGGTTATAGACTCACTTATGTGCCCCTGCAAGGCATACAATAAAATGCAAGACTAATTCCCTTGCCTGAAGCCTTCCAGCCCCTTTTGGGGCAGAGCTGGGGCTCCCCTGTATATCTTTTGGGGATGGTGACCACCATAATCCCCCAACTCATACAGCCAGCAAACCCCCAAGGATGAAATTCTCAGCCATGATGGTTATTGGGTGGTGAGGGAAGGTGGTGAATACCTGGAGAGGGAAGATGCTTTGCTATGAAATGTCTGAGGACATGCTGTCACACTGCAAACCGTCTGAAACACCTAGCTCTGCATGGGGGAAGCAGCGTCGGGCTGTCACTGGCGCTGTTACAGCACCCACACCTATTGAGCCTGACAGAGCTGTTTAGCCAAAGTGCATCACGTTCCCTGCTGCCCTCATTTTGCTTAATCTGCAGTCTTGCAGCTCAGTAATCCTCATGGGAGACTTCCTATAAATAGTGCTTTGGCAATTAAACCCGCTTTCCTTGCAAACTAAGCTTTAATTGCTATTGGCAGGTAGTTCGCAGAAGTATATCCTATGGAGGAACTAGAGGATGAAACACATTTTAAATAATGAGGGTTTATCTTTGTGAAGAAAGGAAAGTTTATCTTAAATGCTAATGCTATTATCTAATCGAGCATCTAATGTTTTCCTATGCAGTTTGCCCCTCTGAGAGCTTCACGGAGCAGAAATGTGAGCTGTAAAAATCCTGCTGTGTTCATAGAAATGTCTCTTGCACATTTTCAGGGAAATCAGGTCAAAGATTACACCTTTGCAGTGTTTTCTGGTGATATACATTCATTATTTTTAATGCATTTTACTCAGATTTCAATTGGAATGATATTTAAAGAAAACAACAAAGCACAAGAAAATACCCACCCTCTGCCCTCAGAAAACAGGTGAATATACATCCAGGTCAACCCCACTGGCCAGCTCGGTTCTGCAGAGGAGCTGAGGTTATTTATTTTCTAAGCAGGTTTAGCTGTTCTGTCTCTTGTTTCAGGAGCACTTCACATTCTTAAATGACACCTGGAAATCTGAACAAGCACAGTGGAGCCTATCCTAAAGGGAAAGGGGGATTTGGACTGTTTGGAAGTAAATCCTGAGATTATTTTTACATGAACCTGTAAGAATGATAACAGTATGCATATAAGTGTATATAAACCAGACGCTGCTCCTGTCTTCTTGCATGCTGGGTGTGTTTTGCTTCAAATCATGTTCTTATGGGCTTCTAGGGGAGCAGGAGCAATCCAGCTATGCACAGAAAATGAAGGCTTTTCAAACCTAAATATCACATCTGATTATGTGAGGTTTAAATAAACCCACAAATGATACAGTCCTCTTTTAACATTAAAAGACAGAACATCACACATTGTTTCCAATGTGATCCAAATCCTTTAAAGTGGTGAAGTTCTTATGTATGACTAGTTCTGCTTGGGTCTACAGTCATATCAGACCCATGGAAATGAGTGTATGATACATTTTTCTGAAAAGGCTTGGCATGTACAAGGGTAGATGCTGCAAAAACTCATTTTTTATACTGTTAGTCAAAATAATCTGTAAAATTAATTTAAATGGCGTGCACACATCCATTTTGTGCTCACTTTTTATAAATGTTCAGAATATGAGGTTTCCTGCTGGAAATGTTTTCAGCAAGTGTATGGTAGCCAGGTCTGGGGCTGAGGCTGAGTTTTGAATTTGTATTTGTGCTAAGTGAATGCATGCCCTGAGCTTGGTAGAGCACACGTGTCAGTAGGACACAGCACGGTGGCACTGAACTACACCGGCCTTCAACTGGAGACTGCCTCAGCAAACTGCTGAAGGCTAAAAGCAACCAAGAGTTATATTTTAAGGAATGTTTTAGAGTAAAAGATATCAAAGTATTCACAGCTCAGTTTTGGACAATTTTTCAAGGAATCTGTTAGCAAAAATTTTTCTGGACCCTATGTACTACCTTACTGTCTGGTCTGGGACATTTGCAATGCCACTCTGCCTATTTAAAGTTAAAACAGATTCCTGGACCTTGACACCACTAGTATAGTTTTGTCCCAACCTAAACTTGGTGTATTGCCCCACTATCTCAACCTGGTCCTCAAATACCAGCCTACTCATTGGTCTGTTCACCTTCTGCGACGTGGTTCTGCTTCACCCGGTGAATCTGATACCTTTATATGTTTCATTTGCTAGTTGCCCAACTGATCTCTCTGTTCCTAACCCTGTAACTCTCTAGATCCCTGTAAGTATGGCCCCATTTTTTTCTGGTTAACGTGGCTGCTGTGTACAAGCATACACATAGTAAAGAAAATGTGAGATGCCAGTTTGGTGCTGGGTGAAGAGCAGAAAGAGGGTGAGAAGCAGCAGGGTTTCCTCATTTTTTTGTGAGGGTGATGGAGCAGGAAAAAGGGTATTCCTTTGCAGTCTGTCTCATTGCCTGGGCACCTCCTCCCTCCCATTCTCACCAGCTACCGCAGAAAGGCATCCTGCTGCAGCGAGTCTCAGCAAGCTGAGCTAACCCCTAGAAAGTTCCTTTCCACTCTGCAGCTCACTCATTCAACACCAATTAGGCTGGGAGTCCAATTCACAGTTCTTATTCTGATCACAGATATAATTTCTGGAAGTCTAAAGGTCACATGCAGCAGTTACTTATCAAGGGCACATAATGCATCCTTCACTCTTCTGCAGGTTTGACTTTTTCTTTGACGTGTTCCTTACACTGAGCACACTTTGTGCACTTCTGCATCAAGACACAGACACCAAGGATATAATCATTGGGTTAAAACCTCACATGGGGCTCCAGATACTTTTACCCATTACTCATCCATCAAAAATTATGGAGCTATGTTGCTAAGCATTGCAACTGTTAACTCTCAGATAGTTCACCATCACAGTGGCATCTCCAGTCCTGAATTCTGGATTATGCAGAAGGTCTGTCCAGCCCATACAGATCAGATATAGGACTTAAAACCCCTTTGTGCAGATTTGACGCTTTGACTCAGAGCTACAAGGAACCTGCTTTATTTATTTATTAAAAAAAAAAAAATCTTTGAAGTGCAATTTGAGGAGGCATACACCAGACTGCTCTGAGTATACAGAAATAGAAAGTTCCACTTTGAGTCCTGCCTCATCCTAAGCAAAATCAAAGAGACACCCTCCACTTCCTAGGAGTTCTCCTACAGCTCCTCACCATGGCACCACTCTGGAGGCCTTTTGAAAAGACTGTGAGGAAGAGCTTTCATCATCAACATTAAACATCCATAGCAATAGGCTATGGTCTTGTGCTCCTTACTAGCTCTCTGGCTCAGTAAATCTGCCACTTACAAGATGCAAAAATTTCAAGAGGCACTGGGCTTTGGAGACCAAGGGCCTGGGGAGTGACTAAGGATTTTCCTCCCCTCACTAGCCCCTGAATACGTTATGAACTGCTGATATGACAGTGGCCTTACACTCTTCCAAAGTGCAAAAGGACTTAGTTTTAACTTTTGGTCAGCCCTGAAGTAGTCAGGTAGTTGGGCTAGATGATCATTGTAGGCCTTTTCCAACTCAAATTTCTATTCTATTCTATTCTATTCTATTCTATTCTATTCTATTCTATTCTATTCTATTCTATTCTATTCTATTCTATTCTATTCTATTCTATTCTATTCTATTCTATTCTATTCTATTCTATTCTATTCTATTCTATTCTATTCTATTCTATTCTATTCTATTCTATTCTATTCTATTCTATTCTATTCTATTCTATTCTATTCTATTCTATTCTATTCTATTCTATTCTATTCTATTCTATATTCTATTCTATTCTATTCTATTCTATGCATATGCATGACTACTTTAACCCTAAAACACTTATAGCTGTGTCTCAAAAGGAAACAGAAACCCAGAACCACATGGATTTTGAAAGTAAAGGTGTAGGTGGCTACCAATAAATGAGAATGTTGGGAAATGATTCATTGTACCTTTGAGTAAAATACGCTCCAGGGAGGGGTCGGGTTTGAAATATATCAAACCCATAGTGTGTTCTCAACAGCCACCTCTGGGCAGCTTCCAGGTATTCTGGCTTTGGTGGGTTCTGTTCTGTGGACCATAGATGTCCCACCAAAGGTCTTCAGTCACCCCCAGGCCAAACCCTGTGACAGGAAAACCCCTTGTTTGTGGTCCAGGCACAGAGACTTCTGAAAATCCTAGTGGGCACCTTGCTTTAAGATTCAAGCCCATTTAAAATGAATTAAGCTGTGCATGCTTCTTGAAAAGTCAGTTTGCTTTATCCTGTCTCAATTTTTGGAGAAAATAATACAGGAAATATTTACTTTTTTAGTTACTTAATTTTAAATTAAGCATCCAGTGATTGCATTTCTTACTTCTGTCTTACTCTAAGTACAAACACTGGCAATAACTTTTAGTGCTAATGTGACTGGTAGAAACTTTTTATTTGTTTGGTTTTCTAATATGCTTTTTTTTTTCCTTCTGTTCACATTTGTAATCTTAACAAGGGAGAAAATGTTTATAGAGAAAACATAAAGGTATACAAAGTCACAGAGGTGTAGTCAGGAAGAATAATGGGTATTAAATCAATATTTATAAACGTAACAACTAATAGAAAAACAGACTCATACCCATTTGTTTTAGAAATAGGTTGCTGCAAAAACATATAAATGAATATTTAATTTAATGGGTTTTTTTCTATATCAACTATAGTTCCTTTTATAAAAGCCCATGAACAATGACAATAATGCACAATAAATATTACTAATTACCCATAATGGGTAATTAAAGTTTAATAATTAGTATGAAAGTCAAAATAACAAGAAAGAATCACTTGATCACATTCAAAACATTCAGTATTTGAAGGATGTTGTATAATCATTACAGCATAGGTTAATGATTGTCCATTGAAGTCTGCACTCATTTACGTTCATGGTTATTGGAATGTAACAGTTGATAGAGCATTTCATGATAGAAAAAATTGAATATGTAAATATTATTCCAAATGTGAGTCCACTGTGATGGGGTTATCTCTGTAAACGTAGTTCAAATTGGTGGAATTCTATAAGGAGGTTGCTTTTTGAAGTGCTTTCGCAAAAATGGGTTTAATTTAGAGGACTTCGGGTCAATATTCTGCACAGAAATAGAGGGATTTTGTATGTGTAAACACAGCTCGACTGAACCAAATAGGTTTAGTCTAAACTGCCTTGCTACCCTGCAGCTGAGGTTCTGGATCATATTTTCCAATCCTTTGCAGAGTTATAGTTGTATTATCTTTTGCAATGCATTTTGGGGTTCTGAGTACTTTGCTATATGAAATTCCAGTCCTTGACCCATTCCCAATACAAAGAAGAGAAATATATATATATAAAACCTGTACTTTTGTTCATGAGACCCATTTATAAGGATGGAGAGCAAAAGACAACCTGATGTACATCTCCCTTTGGGTATCATGCTGGCATTTCAAAATGTACCCAGTCTTTCTTGAGGTCTTGGGGGTTTTTTAGGTTTTTTTTTTCCTTTTTTTTTTTTTTTTTAATGAAAAGGTTTTTTTAAATAAAACTCTGCAAAAAGAGTACACTTATTCTTAATAAAATAGGTTAATTTTGCTGAATGCTGTAAGTTTTTGTTACTAACAGATTTAAAGGATATATTTTAATCCACAGTTCCAGGAATTTAGGTGTTCTTTTTGCTAGCAATCAGCATATTTTCAAAGTCCTCCACTGCTTTCAGGTTTTGAGTACTGTAGCCACCAACCCACTTCCATCTGCTTATGTTCAAGGTGAGATTTGTACACGGCTTGGCAAGCCACCTAAAAACTGTCGTGGGGGTTGTTTTTTCCTTATTTGTTTTGATTAAGTTTTAGGAAGTTCAGTTTCCTGGTCCTGTTGTCCATATATCTGCGTGGCAAAGCAGGAAGCACTCTTCTGTTGCACAAATAACAGTATATAGGTTTTTGCACTTTTTAAAATATTGTGATAGTACAAGGGGACCATAGTCAG
Organism: Falco rusticolus; assembly: GCF_015220075.1. Classification (NCBI taxonomy): domain Eukaryota; kingdom Metazoa; phylum Chordata; class Aves; order Falconiformes; family Falconidae; genus Falco; species Falco rusticolus. The sequence goes on along the minus strand of NC_051191.1, from coordinate 27,044,752 downwards.
GGACCTACCACATGTTCTGTCTCTAAGACCATTTATCTGAAGCTAGTAAGGACTGCCGATGAGTGAGAAAATTGCTAAACAAGGAAAGGTGTTTCTGCAGCAATATAATCACTTAGAGTAATGACCAGTCTCTGCCTTTTCATTGCTTCATGCCCTTTGGCGCTATCGGTGGTCAAGCTGTTTTGCAATGGGTTTATCTTTCACATTTCATAAATGAGGAAAATGAGGCACAAGAAAGCAAATTGCTGGAGGAGGCAAAACAAGTCCCTGTCAGAGCCTGGGGAGCTGTCAGGATGTGAAATACACATGAAAAACAAAATCCTAGGTGAGAGGGGAGGGAGAGGCTTTAAGACGGTTGCAACCTCCATATCCAATACTGGAGAGACCCCAGCAGGGCTGCATGACACACCTACCTCTATCTACATGCTGATCTATAGGCAGCAGCAGCATTGTCCCACCAGTGTCCCATCTCATCCCAAACAACAATCGGCAATGCCATACCATTCAGGGGTGCCTTTGCAAGACATGGCATGGCTGCAGTGACTGTGGCCCATGTGTCCTCCCACACTTGTGTAGGAAGAATTTCTCATCCTTTTGTGAACCCATCATTTTCCCTGTTGTACAGAGGTGCAGGAGAAGGCAAATGGATCTGTAACTTTTTTTCAGGCAGCGCAGTAAAGCAAAGTTGCTCTTGGTATGTAAGAGCATCAGCAATCCCCACATGCTTTAGTTTAAGTAAAACGTGCAGTAGAGGAAAAAGAGTGAGGAAGTCTGTGCAAGTGAGTGAAATTAGCTTTTTCCTAAAATGGAGAATTAGAATGTTTCATGAAATTAATGGAAAGGGGATCTTAGAAAGAATAAAGAGGGGCCTGGATAAATTAAAGATTTTATCTGAAACCAAACTGGAGTAATTGACTAAATTAACTTGTCTTAAAGAGACATGTACTGAGACATTGCAAAATAAAGAAAAGATAAAAGGAAATTAGAGAGTATAATATGGCATATAAACAGCACTAGGAAAAAACTGAAAAGTAAGAATTCTATTGTCAAAGGGGAAGAAGAAAGGCTTTACATGCTTGTAAGTGACTAAATGTACCGTTTTATTTTTCAATAAAAAATATAAAAATCTTCCTGCTGTTTTCCAATAAAAAGTAATCAGTATTCAAATGACGTATCTCAGGGAGCAGTCTACAAACAAGTATACCTCATAGTCATTTCAGGCTTACTTTACTTATTAATTAAAATTTCAAGAAATCATAGGAAGGCCCTGAGCAGAGATCATAATTTGATTTTTTCTACTGATGTGTAGAATATGCCAAGACAAACCTTATGGTATATAGTGTTTTGATTTGGGTAGTATCTAAAATGAATAATATTTTTTGATCAATACAATTTGTGACCAATACAATGATATAAAAAACAAATTCTAAGCTTTTTAAACATACTGTTCATTTGCTAAGGCAGCTAACACAAACATGCTAAAGCAGTAGAAACCCTTCTGTGTGGTATTTTAGCAGAACCCATATCCAGTGCCCTCAGTTTAGAAAATATTACTATCAAGGAATAATGTTAATGATGCAAAACCCCTGCCTAAACCAAGCAAAGCTTTTTGCTCAACTCATTCTTCATTCCTGATCAGAATATTAAATTAAGATTGCATTAAGAAATGGAGAAAAAGTGATTTTGTTAATCTTGCAGACTTCCCTTCAAAGCCCTTTTCCTTCTGTATATCCTAGATTACTTATTATTACTATTTAATATAACAGTTGCAATTAGTGGCCCAAATCAGAGACTGAATGCGCTGGATTAAATTATTTATATACACATACACATACACATATGTGCACATACACACATGCTTAAAGACTTTCCTGTGAGGCAGTGGGTTAACAGCAATGGCAATTGTTCATCTTTAAGGACAGAGCAGCGGGGAGGGAATGAGCATTTCAGTGACAAAGGACAGTTTTTCAGAACCTCACTTCATAACACAGAGGCAGTTTAATAAATTTAAGGGGGATTTTTTTTTATTCTAAAAAAACATGTAGTTCATCTTACAGGTAGAAAAGCACCTTTAATTTGTGATGGGATCTAAAATAAAAAAGAGAATTAAAACAAACCTTTTACTGCTGCTGTTTGTGTCAGCTGGTGTCACTTCCTAGAAAATAACCTACTGCACAGAAAAGACACTGTCCATTTTAATTTTTTTGTGTGTAATTATATGGGAATCATGTTCAACAACTTAATTAATAGATAATAATGCTCTGCTGTGATCTAAGTAGCTATTTTTATTCCAAAGAATTAAATCTAGGGTTGCTTCTGGGGAAATGCACACTATCCATTGTATTGGATTTCCTACAAATCTTGCTGCAAGGAAGTCAGTCAGCTCTATGATAGATCTGCAGCGGCAAGGCTTCACAGCTCTCAAGGGCAGAAAAAACCCAAAGTGAGGTCAGGAAAAGAACAAAGCAAGATTTTTCTTCTTGAGGATGGGTAATGACATGCCACTCCGCTGGGAGGAGGCCTGCAAGGAGATATTAACTTGAAAGTTTGTAATCTCTCTCTTTTTCACCCTAGTTCCAGAGTCATGAAGCAGAGGTGTCCTGCAGGGCTGTCTGGTCTCCGCGGCCAGGAGGGGGTCTGCAGTGACAATCTCCTTTCTGGAGGGGATGGCTGGAGGGTGCAAAGCTGAGCTGTGGGAGCTATCTCTGAGCAGTGCTCAGTGTAGGCCACCTAATCAAAATCAGTACCAACACAATTATTAGCTCAAGGCCGACCTATGAGCTCCATGGAACCATGGAAATGCAATCACAGAGCTGTTCCTCAGCGTTTTCACAGCCTATGGATATTCCCCTACAAAATCTGTTTTCTGTGGCAACACACTTGAGCAAGGTTTCCTCCTGGGCAAGCAATTACACCTTTTCTTGAAAGAGCATGGGAATTTAAGCAGTGTATCTGAGCTGAAGGGGTGGAGATACTGAGTGGGGTCCTGCTAGAAGTGCTGCTTTATCTGCAACACTGTGGGAGGACCATCACACCTTGTTGCAGAGGTGGCCCCTTTTAGACCAGTGCATGTCTTCAGTTCCTTGGAGTTCTTGATTTGTCACATGAACAGAAGAACACAGCTCTTCAGCTTGTTTCAAAAGGATGATCTGTGGACAGATGGTATTTTCGAGCTTGGCAACCCTACAGGCTCTTGGAGAACCACCATGCTGTTTTGGTACAGGACCTGTCCAAATTCTAGCTCCAGTAAGAAGCAAAGCACAGAGATTTTTCTATCTCTCACTCTCCAGGAAGCTGGGGTCAAGGCAGGAGAAGCCATTGGCAGGGCCCACCTCTACAGCAAGGCTAGTGCAAGATAAAAGCAAAAAAGATCGTTAGGCAAGAAATGAGTGGCGGTGCTGGATTCACAATACATTTTTATTCTACATTTGACAGGGGCACACAATCTACCTTATACCCTCAGCTTTCCTGCTAATGGCAAATCCTACCAAAATCAAAGTCCAGCAGCATTAGTTTTTGTTAGTCTCAATGAGTTTTCAGCAGATCCTCACTCATAATGACTGTAATTTGAGAGGCTCATTTCCCCACTCTTTCAATCTGTTTTTGGGGTTTTTTTTGAGGGGAAAGTAGGGAATGTTTAATCAGAATCTGTATATATGTATCTGTCAGAGTATATCCTTCAAAATCTTTTTAAGACAGAGGCTTGCAGCTTGGAAGAATACTCGTGTTCTGGCAAATTACCAAAACTCACTAAGAAGATATTGGTCCTGCCATTCAAGGGAGAGATCTTTTAAATTAGAAACCTAAGAATTAACATGGAAGGGAGATCTTACATATAGGTGAAGGCCAGGAAAATTATAAATGCACATAGACACCAAAGATACTGGTGAGTAGTGAGGTAGTAAAGATGTGGAACTGAGGCAGGACTCTCTGAAGTATTTAAATGCCTCTTTCAAAGAAATTAATGGCATTCAAGCCAATGAGTGAGTTGCCGGAGTCCTATTCAAAGCCCTGTAACAAGGGAGGAACTCAAACCTACATTTCCCAAGCCCCCAGCCACCGCTCCCGTAACTGGATGAGCTTTCTTTGCTGCCTTTTTTCACAACATCACCATGACAACAGTGGCTGCTCTCTTTTTGGCTGGTGCTCAGTGTGCATATTGATGGTGATCAACAATGAGGTACTACCACGATGAGTAAATAGATTAGACCCATGTGTTACCCTATGGTCAACACACACAATGAGCAGATCTGTAGCCTTCAGATCACTGTTACTCCTTCTCCCAAGTCCTGCAGTGTCCTTTCTACTGACACGTAAGCTAGTATTTGACGATAGCATTATTTACATTTTTAATTACATTGTGTGTACTGGGTATTTACTCTGAGCACAAGTGGCAAGCTGTTTGGGAGCTAGTGTTTCTGCAGTGCTGCTAATTAATTGATGATAAATAAGTAAATAAAGAGCCCAGCAAAAGCAAAAGGAAAGACTATAGCCTGCTGCTTTCCTTTCCAGAAAACTCTATCCTCTCTATTTTTTTCTTTTCTTCCCCCTCCCCCACTCCCCCCCCCCCCCCCCCCCCCCCCCCCCGTTATCGTTCACCTTTTAATTTAAACAAGTTTGCCATTTGGCTTCCAAACCTTCCCCTGTAAGCAATGCATGGCACTGAAGACCAGTCTAAATGTTTTTTCTTTCTTTTCTTTGTTTCCTTTGCTGAGATGATGGGTCCTTAAGTTAGTCTGAAATTCCTTACACACACATCTCCTGATAAGTCAGGTCTGGGAAATCTTCCACATGTGCCATTGTTTGAGATTTAACTCAAGAACAACAAAGAGGAACTGTTGCAAACACAGGAAAGGAGCTGGGATGAAAACAGAGCAAAAAGATCTCCCCTGAGTAATTTTTATTGAGTGTGAAAGAATATTTCACCTTCTTCTCCATAAGTAGTTTTCAGACTGCACAGATAGGAAACAAAGTTTAATAAAGTAGAACCACAACAGCCAGGCTTTCAAATGCTACACCTATGGCCAGGACAAGTTTCCCAAGAATGTCTTGTTGAGTAAATTCTGGCCACTTTCATTATGTGACTAAGACTTTCTTCAGCCTATCAGCACATACTTAAAAGTCACGTTCGTTTTCTTAGCTCTTTTGCATTTAAAAATCTGGTCAAGACAAGACAAGCTATCTATTATAACATATGTTTAAATATGACTTGGCCCAATGAGTGTTATAAGAGGAGCGGATAGCTGGTTCGTGTTCATTAACAGATGGAGTAATCCAGTAAAGGAAAGGCCAAATTTGGGAGGTGGATTATGTAGCAAATCTGAGCTTTCTAGAACTATTGATGGTTTTATAACTGCTTTGACTAAATGGGAACAATTATACAGAGGGCGGGCCCAGGCAATAAAAAACATCCTAATGAGTGCTAGTGGAGTCTGTAGCCACACTGAAGAAATAATATAACCTCTAAAAGTCTTAGACTCCTGAAAAAGCAGGCAATTTTAGAAACATACTAAAGAAGCTGCTGTATACATATATAGGCTAGATTCTGCAGAGAATCAAGAATACGATGTGAGAAGCTCACAGTGCTCCATCCCCAGGTTTTCACCTGCATAACATATTTGGTGTGACTTGACAAGTGGCCAGTTTCCCTCTCCTGTCTTCACGAAAGCTACGTTCAATGTTCTGCAAAGCACAAAAGCCAAAGCACATGAGTTTGCCCTTCATTATGGTCAGTTTAATTCATAAAGTTCAATCCATTAAGGGAACTTGGGCATCACCATGTTGAGCAGTCTGGTGATCAATTTTCATGTAGCTACCCAAAAGATGGAGTTTTAATTGCCTATCAATACAGGCAACAAAAGTTATCATATTCAGCAAAATCCTGCCTAATTCTGCCAGAAAGAAAAGGTTGAGATGAAAGTTTGTTTGCTTCCTATCCATTCCCAGGGCTTGCAAGCCCCCCTGCGCTTAAACTGCATATCCCATAACATTTTTCAATTAGAGACCCAGACCTCTTCTTTTCAAAGCTAGGTGAAATAAATGCATCAATCCTTTATTTTCAACAAACATCAAAATAGAGTGTATTTATTAAAAAAACGGGAAACAACTGAATCTCTTCTCTCTTTGGAACCATTTTAACCCATATTCAGCACCTTGTTGCTAAGTGTCCTGGGTTGTGAAGTGCGGGGGGAAGTTTGCACAATCTTTCTGATCAAGGCTATTACACTCTGCATGAATTTTCATCAATCCAGTTAAAGAAAAAGCACAGTTAAACACAGATCTATAGTTTAATGACAAGAGAGACTCAAGTTCTCACTGCATTGAATACTTAATAGCAGGTATTGAAATATTTAGTGGCCTCCAGGCTAGAACCCAAACTCCCTCTCCCCTCATGCCAGGTGAGCGCCTTAACTAGGTTATGAAACAGCACAGTGCCATATCAAGATGTCTTTAAAGCCAAGATCCACACAGCAACACATACCTTGGAAAGACAAGGAGAGGGGGAACTCCAGGAGTAGCTCATATGCACATAGTAGCTGCAGCTTCCCTACTGTGCTTTGATGCACTTTTACTTTAGGCTTAAGGAATATTGAATATTGCCTGCAATCTGGAATGGCTTCAGCCAGGAAGTCAGAGATCATCTGTGCCCCTAGAACACCTCGACCAATTTATCCTGCACTTTGCTTACAACCAGTAATAACCAATTAACCACACTGCAGCTCCCAGGACAGCGACAATAGCTGTGGAGTGCAATCCTCTGCATCTTGCAAGAGATGCAAACCTTAGGTTAGGATGTCTACTTGTTAGATGAGAGGTGTGGAGTAGGGACAGCAATCAATATAGGGCTTTGGCAGTGGGGTGCACTCTAGCTGGAGAACCCTTATACATAACGGGACCACAATTAGGACTGCTCCTAAACTGGCAGCTATGCTTTGTGCTCACATGCTTTGAAAACACCTACCAGATGGACTCCTCCGAGCCAGTAGAAAAGCGCATCATTTGTATTTACCTTTCTGGGTTAGCAATGACATACAAGCCAAACTCCAAAGTCTTGGTGAGGTAGTACTTCTGAGTGAGGTAGTTCTTGGCATTTATGGCTTCTGGAGAGCATTATTATTAGGTAGCAGCAGCATCAGTCAAGCTGACAACAAGCTGCTGAAGTCCCATATGAGTCTCTTGACAGAACTGTGCCAAAAGACCTGCCAAGGAGCAGTGCTTCTAGAAGCATTCGCTGTAGGAGCAGATCCTTGCTGTCAAGAAGTAGCTGCCCTGTTCATGCAGGAGCAGTAATCGGCTTGGAAGGATGTTGATGAGCCACTGAGATTTCAAGTTTAGCAAGGTATAAAACAGATTAAATTGCTGGATTTCTATGTTCATTCCTGGGGCCCAGCTTTGAGATTTAAGTTATTAAATCAGATTCTGAGTTTTCATCTAAAGGAAAACAACAACAAGAACAACAGAAAAACACCCACACATTTTAAAAAAAATAAAAGGGGCAAAAAGCAAAACAGAGTTGCAGTGACACTCCAATCACTGGAATGTAACCAAATGAAACCGTGTGATCCTATGCAGGGAATATTTGCTGCTGTTTGCTCCTTAGTTAATTAATTATTGCTGGCAAGTTGTGCAGGGTGTGGGCCTGTTCTTGGCTGCTGCACTCTATGTTTGATGCTGAGGCCAGGGGAACTCCAGAGGGTATTGTAAAAATTCCTCGCCTTGGGAGTGAAATAGAGAAAAAGCTCTGCGTGCTCAGTGGTGGTGGTGGTGGTGTTTCAAATCCTGTCCCTCATGGTAATTTTATGATGGTCCTTGATGCTCTAAACCACCAAAGATGGAGTTTGTCTTAAAGACGTTAGGGAAAGGTCACAAGGGTTTAGCCGGCATATCTCTCTTTGGTTCAGGGGAAAAGGGGAAACTATAACACAAGTTAGGATGCCTGTATGAGCCATAGCACATCTGGGCTTCATTCCCTGATTTGTTGTAAAATGTCGTTATGACCTCAGTCAAATCACTTAGGGATAGGTTATTAAAGGGATTTAGGTACCTAAATCCACCATGACATTTTCAAAGTTGAAGCTCAAGCGCTGCCTTGTCTTTCTCCTCCCCGTTGGTGCATAAAACTTCTGGGGATGGTTAAACATACCTTCCTGCTGGAGGCTGTGAGGCTTGTGAGAAGGTTTCCCCCACCATGTCCCTCCTAGCTACTTTTCCTTGTCTTCGTGGAATTCACGCTGCTGTGGGACCGTGAGTAAAACTGGATCAGGCAACCAATTCTGCTGAAAAACAAGCAGTCAAAATGATCAAAAAAACCAAAACAAAACCAACACAAACTTATTTTAGTCCAAATAGATAAAATGTTATTTTTCACCATTTAACACCACTATTATGTGATAGAAAAGACTGAGGTTGAGCAGAAGCAAGAACTAAAAATGTGGACAGAAAAGGTAGGACCAGCTTGTGTCAGCATAACCACTAACAGAAACAGCTTGTTTTACTTTTCTTTTTAGAGGTTAATTTTTGTGAAAACCCTTAAGAGCTTTCATAGTGCTGATGTTAACAAGGTGATTGAAAATACACCTCAAGTCTTGTATGCTCCAAGAACGTATATTTAAGGTCTGTCAATTAATTTACCTTGCATTTATGCCCAATATATGAAAAAAAAGGGGTTAATATGTATCCTACAATCACAGAATAGCAAGGTAATTCATGATACTTGAGTAATAGCTGAGTAAGTTACAACAGTCGCAACAACCCCAATGAAGGCTGAAAAGAATTTCCACCTTCCTTGATGAGAACTAGAGTTGATCAAAACTTTGGATTTGTTTTATTTCCTATTCATCTTCCCTTCAATACACCTGATCTGGTTAAAACCACACTTTTTCTGACTTAAACTAATAGCATAACAGGGTTAAGTATTCTCAGGTTAGCTGTTTTTAAACCACAGTTACCTGTCCATATAGGCACAGTTCCATTAATTAAACACATATATTTAATGTAGTTAACTTATGCAAGTTTGTGCTCAGACTCACAAGTGGTTATCATAGCATAATGTTACAATGCTTTACTTGACCTGTGGTTTAACTGTCCCCTGTACGTGATTTTGAGCTGTAGTAAGTGAGAGGTAACAACAAAGCAAAGTTTGGTTTAGCACAGGAAAGGGAGTTCTGCTAATTTAGTTTAATGTTTCAATAAGAGTAAGTATGCTGAAGACATGAAATTAGGGTTAAATACATTGTCTATTTTTAAAAATCATGTGGTTTATGTTCTACTAAGAGGTACGAGAGATTTTTTACCTTCTTGGGGGAAAATATAGCTGAAAATAAGTTTGGGGGATTTGTTTCCTGTTTTATTTCTTTTTTCTCCCCTATTGAAACTTTATTTAAATTGGAAATACAGAAGTCCTAGGAAACCAAAAAAAATCTAGCAAAACCAAAACAATGTTTTAAAATCTATTTATCAAAAACTTTCAGCAACTCTTTTCTCAAAATCGCTATTGAAATTTTTCTTTTACTGACTGAAACCAGATGCCTGCTAAGTCAATAACTGAAGACTTCACATTTTGTTTAATGAAAAAAACTCTGCAAGTTGGTCTGGAATAAAAAAAAAGTCTGTGGGGAAATCTGGACAAAACAAATAGCTGTTTGATTTCTTTGCAAAGAAGAAAGAACCTCAGTCCTTCACAATTGTTATGATTTCTTCACCTTGCCATTTTTACTCCCTCTGATGGGTACTACGCAAAAGTAATGGGTTCCTCATTGACTGAGGTAGGTGAAGTCATTTTATATATCCCTCCCTGCTACAGGCAAAGGGTTTGTAAGCCTGAAGACTGCGACTAACTTTTTTTTCTGAGTGCATAATGTTCATAAGCAGATTGCAGCTGAGCTGTCTACCTGCTTGAAATGTTTGACCAGAAAGTAGAGAATATGACCCAAAAAGAAAAATTTTATTTCTAAACCTCAGTCAGCTGACACCGGTCAGATTTACAAAAGTCACTTGAAAACAGGCAATGGCTGCTGACTCAGAGGTTATACTCTGCTTTGACAGCATGAAATTAGTTGCAGTTGTGTTTCTGGTCCACTCCTGGACAAGGATGTCTCCTGCAGTAACCCAAAGGCTTTGAAGCTTCATCTGGAGAGCAAAATCCCCAAGGGAAAGGTCACAATTTAAGAGAAGCAGCAGTGTTCTGATAAACAGGATAAGGGAATTTCAGAAACTTCAAGATTTTTTTCTTTCCTTTTTTTTTTTTTTTTTTCTTCTTCCTTCCTTTCCGGCCCACACAGGTATTGCTCAAGGCATCAGTCCCAGAAAAATTAGGCTACTGTAAGATTTATTGGCTGAGTGCAGAGTTTACATTACATTTTCTCTCATCACTTTCTCCTGGAGTAATTGCCTATGCATGCACAGTCCTGGCTGCAAACAGTGTGGTCTGATCCTTGGGTGGCTCATTTTGGGACTGATCCAGCTAAAGGTTGATATCACCCCTGAGCAGCTGAGTCTTTTAAAAGGACTCAGAAGCTTGGGACTTTGCAGGAAGATAATGTGGTACTTTGGAAGAGCAGCCCCTCATTACAGGGCTTTTGCAAACACCGTCTTGCAGTTATTTATTTCATATGTTGTTTTCCTTCAAGTCTGATTATTTTTACTGTACTTTTCTTTCATCAGCAGCCACTGTAATTGATATAAAATACCTGTAGACATAGTCCTGGTTGTGAAATTTGTGGTTAAATCCGTGTGTGAGGTTTTTTCTTTTTTACTTTTTCTTTTTTTTCTTTCTTTCTTTTTATTTTTTTTTTTTTAATTTGCAGTGTACTTAGAAACTCTTGCACAGGATTTGCAAAACTCTCTCGTCTTTGTCTTAACAATTCCAGAAAACACTCGATTTTAGCTGGAAACACCAGAGTCAAGTTTGCAGAAGTGTTACTGATTGTGAAAGCCAATCACTCAGTTCTCCACGGAGCACCCCAACGAGGCAAAGCCATGCCAGCAGGTACAAACCACCGTGCTCACAGAGCGTGTGTGGTCTTTCTACCAAAGATTAAGACTGGGCACGGATAGATATCAAGCACTGCACAAAACCAGCATTTCCCAAACCCCTATACAGAGAATTTTACAGTGAAAATGTTTTATCAGCTCTGAGAGCTAATGGTTCTGAGACTAACACCAGTAGCTGGAAAAGTCCTACAAGGCCTTTAAAATACGCTAAGCATTCTCACCTATTATATGCTATGAATTAATCCTCTAATTTATCCTAACCTAGTCAAACACCTAAATGTGAATATCAGAGGGAAAAAAATGCTGATTGAGTCTGCTGGTCAAACCGGTGCCAGACCTTAGAGTTTGACCCATGGCGAACACTTATTTAGCTCATTTCCAGTACTGAAGTGTGATGTAGAGAAAGGTGAAGCCCAAATAATTTCCTTTAGTAAAAATTACAGTCCTGTAAAGCTACAATAACCATTCCTGAAACAACACAATGAAAGGCGGTCCGTGCCGCTTCAAAGACCAATTGTATTATTCTTATTGGTTCCTTGGAAATATTTCATGACACATGAACCTCTCAAACAGTAGAAAGACATACAGCTTTGAAATAATAACTAGGGGAAGAGGGTAAACCGAGCCATATTTATTCAAGCATTCCAGGTGCCCTCTGCAAGTGGTGACCTAGTCAAGTATGAGAAACAATACAATCCCAGGGGCCTGCCGCCAAAAAGATCCACAGCCACTAAATGCATTAAGACATTAATGTCTACTTTGGGATCAGTTCTCAACTTAACAGGTTAACCTCTGGCCCACGAGGGAATAAGCAGCAAACAAGATTTAGCCAAAGCTTGTACTCAGAGGGTAATTGATAGCTGCAGCCCACCCATCTGATAGATTTTTTTGATGGAGATAATTTTCCTCTCATAAGGGAACTATCCATAGAAATAATTTAGGTTGACATCTCAACACTAAATCAAAATGCTGTGGTCTGACATAGGTACTGCTAGATGATCTGAACCTTTCCAGCTAGAGGACTGGGAGGTGCGGGGAGGGGGGATGGGGGCGGAAGGGGTTGGTGGGGAGGTGGTGCAGGGAGAAACCTTGGTTTGCTATTGCAGTCATTTTTTTTTGAGGAATGATTCTGTTTAGATGGCAAATAATTTTTCTTTGGAATAATAGGGAGTCATTCTTTTATTCCTTCCACAACAGACATATTTTAGATCTCCACAAAATGAGGCATTGTATGGCATTTTTGAGTGAGTGTTTTCTGGTTTGTTTTGTACTTTAAAAAAGAATCACAGTTATTCTGCTGAACTGTATGGAACTGTTTAATTGATTTTTTAGCACATTAGTGTAAACAAAATTTGCCTGTAGAAGAGATAATGTTGATATGAACATTATTTCTTTTTCTTCTCTTTTCTTTTGCCTTTTGCCTTTTGCCTTTTGCCTATTGCCTTTTGATTTTGCAAGAGGAGATTACAAAGGTCTGCATTTTTTCCCTCCTTGTCCCAAAGCTATATGAAAAATATCAAAGTACATGAAATATATAGTACGTTTTTAGTCTTTTCGCATATTTTATACAGAGTAATATCACAACATTTGGGGAATGCATAGGAGCAGCAAGCAACTTGGATCAAACTGTTTGTAGCACTGCAGGTTGAAGTTGAACGTCAATCCATCAGTGGTACTGATAGCAAGAAAAAGAAATTTCATGTGTTGAGACACTTAAACAACTTTATTTCCAAAATCAGCTGTGATAATTTAGAAGTCTCTTATAGTGGAAGGGTACACTTGTTTATTCTAATTCCATAGTTATTAAGAATTTATCTTACTGATTAAGGCAGGCAGTCTTTTCATATGATACATAGTCCTTTATGAGATATGACAACATCTTTTCAGTCTTCCAGGACATAATCTTTTGTGTATTAAATATTACCAACACAGATACATATTGCTTCTACCTGAAAGCTGACCATACAGCCATAATATGACTTATAATAAGACTTTGAATTTCAGCAGATAAATTTTTTAAAATTCTTTTCTTAAGGTTTGGGTTTGGGTGTGTCTTTTTCTGGTGGGAAGAGTAATGTGCAATGGAATTTCTTCCTTCTAGCAACAGAAGTGAAAGCCCAGGTAGTTATGCCTAAGCAATACATAGTTTATGAACACAGCAAGCTTCAAACTGTGACATTTTAAAAAATAGCTAAACATACTAGACAAGTGGCAATTCCAGAAATGGAATAGGAGCTGTGCATTAAAGGTCTTTTTCTTGTAATATTTTATGTTGTTTCATGGCTCATTAGGTTTGGCCAATGTTACAGGGTCTTTCAACCTACAATAAAGCAGAAAGCAAGGAGAAAAAAACACCCATAAAACCAGTTTTGTTGGTCGCTGAACAGAAAATATCACTGCGGTAGTTATTTGGGAAAGTAGATTTGGGACTGACTTGTAGCAGCTGGAAATTGTTAGACCGATAACCAGAAAACTGTGTACTTGAAATGTGATTAATGCTATGAGGAAAGCCTTAAACAACCACCCAGACTCTGAAATTTCCTAAGATATACTTGTTTAGGGAGTAGCAAGTAAACTCGAGTGGGAAATTTTAGGATATTTTATGCATTTCCCCTTCCAAAAGGAAAAATTCAGCAGTCAGCTGAAATTTAAATACTTTCTGATAGTTTAAACATAATTTTGTTTCAGCACAAGTAATGAAGCAACAGATGTGAATTTCTACTTAAAATGCATGTAAGGATTATAGTTACATATCTGTACACAAGAATAAAGTAAAGTCTTGGGATGTGTCCTCCTCTTGGGTTCCTCTCCTTGCTTGGCCACCTATGCAGCCAGTCAACTACTGCTAGCAACAGCAAATGGAGAAATTATTCCAACAAATAATGAGGATATTGTTTTAGACAAACTCTAGTGGATATTTTAGGGACATCAGCTTGCTGTCATCTTTTTTTCTTGAAAAAAACCTCCAAAACTCAAATAAGCCAAACCCCGATATGTATATATTTGAAATCCTGCTCAGTGCAGGTCAAACAATATCAGTTGGAAGCTGAAGGGTCTTGACCACAGGATATGATCTGAAGAATCAATATTTAAATCAGTTGCATATTTGCAACATTTTGATTTGGGACATTTTGTTTTTCTTGTGTAGTATTAAACCAGGTCTGTTAACCATTGGGCTGTTCCCTCAGGTGCAAATAAATTTCATATAATGAAGGTTTTTCCTTGTTGCAGAAAGCTTTTGTCACTGTTTTATGACCCCTCACACAGCACCCATGCTGCTTTCTATGGTAAAATACTATGACCCATTTGCACCCTCTTCTTACCCTAAGAGTGATTTTACTGGCCTCCTGGTAGGTAACACTCTGATTTACTCCATCATTTCATCTGGATAGAGCTCAGTGTTTAAGGACTGGGACAAGGCTGCAGCATGACATAAAATTAGATAGGTCAAAATTATATAATACCAACTAGATCTTGACAGCCCTATGGTGAGATGAAGTTTGTTTTGCTGTAAAAAGGCAGCCTTAGTCTCAGCTTCAGTCTCATCAAAATAAGGGCCAGATCCTCACCTGACTGCAAATTTTTTACATTCTGATAAGGTTCAGTGATTTATATCATCTGGCATTGTGTAGCTGGTGAGCTACATTTTATTTACCTTTGCATGAAGCAAAAAAGAGAATACACAGGGATGAGGATCTGTCCCTCTAAAAGCACTCTGCACCATGGTCATCGTGGGAATGAGCTGGTTGGTAATCTCCATTATGGCCAACATATTTGAAATGAAATTCTGCTGTGTGTTGTCACTTTAAACTTTTTTTTTTTTTTTACAGCACAGACTTCAAAATGCTTCTTTGAAATAACTGAAGAGTGAACTTTAATTCATGTTTTTTAAACAAAGGTTATATAAGACTTACAGAAGACTCACAAAAGAAAAATATCAGCAAGAATTGCACATTACGTTTAGAGTGCTACTGACTTTCAAATTTCTCTACAGGTATTATTTCCCATGAATAGGAACAAAGAGCAAAAACAGTTAAAAAAGCATATTCAAATGTGTGCATAAAAAGGCATGGTAAATGAATACTGTTTAGTTTGCTGACATAATTACTGGAATGTAATTTTTATGAGTCGTAGAAATCTTGGCATTTTCACTGAACCAGATAATTAGACTCTGAATAGAACAGGGTCAGAATAATTAATACATCAAAACTAGATGAACTTTTTCTAATTATTTTTATTTAATCTCTATTATAATTATTGTTATACTCTGCTGAGCATGATTGCCTCATGTTCATAGATTTGAATGCTGTCTTATAGTTGCATCCTGGGACTTTGTGGAATATTAACAAACCGTGGCCTGGAGAAATTAGAATGGTGTCGTTTCATGATGGAATTCTAAATTGGAATTTTCTATTTTTCTATGTAGTTGCACAAATTTTGCTTCACTATCATTAAAAAAAAAGAATTTTAAAAACAAAGTATTTTATTTATTTTTACATGAAAGTGGAACTTCTCTTGGAGTTAAAAGTAAGCTCTTAATACGTAGCTCCCTCCCCCTCTCTCCTGACTCCTGCAACTTTTTTCAGATCTTATAATTTTTTCTTTTGATTAGATTTTTTTTTCTGATTGCATAGTTTCTTTTCAAGCTTGTGAAACATCAAAGTTAAGACCAGACTCCACTGACTGAATTCAGTCACTCAGAAGCATGGAAAATAAGGAGTGCTCCTGTAGTCAATATCGATGTAATTGAAGGCATGTGAGAGATTTTAGTCTGCATCATACTTTTTTCTTTCTTTGAGAAGTGTAAATGTTATATATAACCACAGGGACTGCCATCAGTGGGACTGATTCAACAAGCTCTCTGATGTCAGGTCTGCTGGACAGGGCCTAGGGGTTGCTTTGATGGCTTGAAAATATGTCTACACTCTGTTATTCAACATATACTATGTCTAAGCAACAGAGCACATGTAGCTGGAACAAAGGTTGCAATTAAAAGTCTTGCCCTTTGCTTCAGACGGCAATAGTTTATTGACTCGATGTAAAAGGCTCCATGTTCTGTTTTGGGTAATTCTGGTTGTCTACCGGTTGTTTTTCTTGAATATCTAATTTGCGGGCCTCATTTGTACACTCAGACTTGAACAGAGTCACTTCAGGCTTGCATTAGTATAACCATAAACAGGAATAAAACTTTAGGACTTAGAAATTCTCACTACAGTTTCAGCCTTTGTTTTTTAATACCTTCTGTTTTCTGATACCTTTTGTCATCACAGACAGGAGGTGCAAGAGGGAATGATCTGTAAGGTGTTTTTTTCATTTCAGAAGGTCATTCAGTAAATGCTGTGTTTAACTCAATCCTATTTTAGATTGGATCTGCACACCAACTCTAATGAAATCTCTACCTCTTCTATCCCACACATGATTTCCATAGGAGTAAAGATAATATATTTTCTCAGCTTTCTTTAGCTCAAGTTTTTTTCAAAGCAGAGCAACCAGCTTTTTATTCCTCACCCTCTCCTTGTCTCTAAAATATGAATCCCAGACCTTGACAGATTACTTTCCAAGTGCTATGAAGGAGCAGGGATACCTGAAAGGATAAGTGACCATCTTCCCTTAAAACTATGCCCAAGATGACAACAATTTCTGTACCAAGAAGATCTGACTAATCTTTGTAGGATTTCATAACCAATAGTCAGCAGTCTGGGAAAGGAACCTGGTCTCATTTCCAGTGTAACTCTCATTCATTTAATGTCCTCACTGGTAGATCTCCAGCATACACAATCCAGCTCCCAGGAGAAAGAATGTGGATAGCTAGAAATGGAAAAGGGGTAATGACTGGACAATGAACCCAGACTGAGTTTCATGTCAATTACACAGTAGTCCAGACTCTGTATCCTTCTCTAGCAGAGAGTACTGGAAGAACACAGTATGGTTTGCCACCATAACCTTGCAGGTTAACTAGGCAGATGCTGTTAACCTGTTAAACAAGTGTATATGGTATGTTCTGCGATGGGTACCACACTGGAGTAGACTGGGTAGGCTTGAGGAACCATCTGCTAAAATCTTCCTCTTTAAATCACCTTTGGGGAGTCATTGTAATCTACTTTTGTTGTTTCCTTGCATATAAGAGAAAGTATTTCCCCATCTTTCAGGCTTCTGTGTAACAATGGCAATGCTGAAGGCCCAGAGTTAATGTACATATAATATAGCCTGCTAAAAATGGTGTGATGTGGGGACTGATGTAGACTTGTGAGTGCAACACTGAATGGATCTTATTCTAACTTATCATAGATGAGTATCTGACCTATATGATTTTGCTCAAATTTTTTTTCAGAAAACTGTGCAATACTTCCAAACCTTCAATAGACCCAATCCTGAAAAATGTCATTCAGGTGGCTGAACTTCTGGAGTCCAATAGTTTATCACAAGTACATCTTCCTCTGATGCTGGCAGCTGAGCAAAAGCTGCCTACAAAGTCTGTGGGATGGTCCTTCCTCCACCTGGAAAGAATTTTTCAGTCTCTTTCTCACATTGTTGCAAACAACCTTTTCCTCAAATAAAGATGCATTTTCAGCATTTCTGGGTGAACTAAAAAAAGGTACATTTAAATTTGTACAATTTTGCACAGCAATCTGTTTCCTTACAGCCTGCTCTCATGATTAGAGTTCTGACCTGGGTCAGCTAATTTATGGTTGATATCAGTGAAAGGTCAAGCATCCTGGGTGTGGGAGGAGGGAAGAGTGAGTGTGCAGAGTGGGTGGGAGGAAAGAGGAAGGTTGCATTCAACTGCTGATGGAACAGAGGGAAAATATTAAAGAAAGCTAGATTAATGGGAAAAAGATAAAAAAGCCTCAAAACTTCCCACAATTTAGAAATAGTAGAGGACAATGATATAGTCAAGTACAACCTTTGTCATTCTTCCTATCACCAAGTTTTTCCTCCTGTTTTCTCACATCTCCTTTTCTGTTCTACTTGAGCTCTCATGCCTCCCCTGTTTCACCCTGTTTTTCTCTTCCATATGCCTCAGCTCTCAATTTTATGGAGCAGATGAATTAATACTAAATCGTGTAACTCTTAACAGCCCCTACAGCCCCTTTAGATGCTAAAAGTACACAGCCGAGTCAGTCACCCACTGCTCTCCTAACAATAAAAGTATAAGCTTTTAGAGACTGAAGTTAACAGTATGACATCTAAATACCCACCTTAGGATGAACTGAGCTGTACCCAAGAAAGGCCTTTATCTCCCCATTAACAGTCAGGGGACTTTAGATAACTCATTCTCATGCAGAAGTTTACAAGGCATTCACCTAAAGCTAGATGACATGACTTGCTCAGTGAGTTATGGAAGATTTAAAATTTTTCCTGTTTTCAATTTGTGTTTACTTTGTGACTGAGAGTGAGAGCTGAAAGGAGTGTACAATTTTGCTCTCTGTGCCCGTTTCCACTTCAGAGATGAGCTCATTTTGATAATAGTGAAGTGTTTTATCTGCAGTTTCCCGCACGGAATCCTAGGATTTTCTGTGAGGAATCATTTTGAGCAGGGTCAGATACTTGGGCACATGCCTTCAAAGGTACTGTCTCCTTGCTCTTCCCCCATGCAGGAGAAAGGTGAGTCCTGCTGATTTTAAAGATGGTAAATTACATCATCATTCCTTACCCTTTTTCCCCACTGTGATTGTTAAAGACTAGCTCATGACTCCACTTTCACAGCCCTGACTACTTTTCATTTCCACAGAGGAAGCAAAACAACAGTTCCCACCTCTGTCTACAGCCCAGAGTTAGGCTCAGACCCCAAACATGAAGGAGCTTCTCAGTTCTTCACAGTGGTACGTAGGACAAACCAGAAATGAGTTTCCATCATGAAAAATACTTCCAAAGTACTGTGTACAGTTTTGAGCTCCAAATCAAGCAAGATGTTGATACATCAGAAGCAAGTTCAGCAGAGGGCCATCAGGATGGCTGGGAGCTGCAGCACTTGCACTGTGAGGACATGCTAAGGGAGTTGGGCTAGTTCAGCCTGAAGAAGGGATGGCTTGGTGGGACCTGATAGGATCCTTGCAATATCAGAGGATGTTATTGAGAAGGTGGCTCAGGATCTTCATGGGAAAGTATAGTGGGTGGACAAGAGACAATGGTCATAAATTAAAACAGGATAGACATAATAAGGGAACTGGACATGAGGACATTTTTTTGACTATGGGGATAATTAAGCATTGAAACAGAGACAAAGGGATGGTTTGAAATCTCTGTCCTCGTAGATTTTCAAGACTAGGCTGGGGAAAGTGTTAACCACACTGGTCTGACCCTGCTCTGAGCAGAAGATGACCAGGGATTTTCTGAGGTCCCTTCCCACCTGAATGACTCAATAAAGGACAGTTGTGGAGCTCTGCCATGAAGATTATGATTCATTATTTTCTTAGCCTGAACCCATAAAAAAAACAAACCAACACCTTTCTTAGCTAGGCACATAGAGGAGACAACCTCCAATATAATGAGACAAAGCAACTTCTGAAACCAACATAGTATCAGCATCATCTAACCATTGCACTTTTTTTTAATGAAGCATTCCAGCATGCTGTGCTCTTCCTCTGTTGCAGCTAAAAAGCAACAGAAAACAGTGGGATTCACACAACTTCACCTTGGACATTGGTTTTGGAGTCAGTGAGTGGAGCTACATGTTTATAAGTAACAGATTTCTCTGTCAGTGTGGGTTCATATCACAGGTCAGGTGTATCACACCATATATGTGCCTACATGTCTACATTGACAATAGTACCAATAAGACAATGACTATGACTATCTGGCACATTTATCAACAAATGATATTTTCTTCCCTGTCTTTGGAAATGTAAAATATATCTATTCCAACTTTTAGATTTGAAAAAGTTCTCAGTAGAGCTGTTGAAATTCATAGTTGATATTCTGCCTAATTAAACACAGAAAAGAAGGTCTAAAACACTATCACAACAACAAAATAGTATTTACACTGTTCATATGTGATCTATTCTGTTTAAGTGATTGAATGATAAGGGTGACCAATAATGCCAAACTTTCTGGATCAGAAATCTGAGCACCTTCTGTGATCAGACATGATTGAGACATCAGTAGCAAATAAGCAGTGCAAACCTTAGCTGTAAATATTGGATGCTGTGGTTTCCAACAGTAGATGTTGGTTGAGCTCCCAGCAGGGCTACATGCAACAGGTATAAGCATCCCTGTCTCTCTGCACTTGTCTGTAGATCTGTTGCTTGCTAGCTGCATGAAGCCAAAACCCCAATAAATTACAGGTCTGCAAAATCACAGAGGTTGCATGGTTTTCCCACTTGACCCAAAACTGAGCACATAGGTTGCAAACATATTACTTGTCACTGCACAGATTAGAAGGAAAACGAATACATTGAAAAGCTTCACATCACCTGAATAGGACTATATGCACAATTGATGTATAATTGGTGACTCTACTCTTTTGAACAGCCAGAGAAGATTAAGAAAAAAGAAGATGTTGGTAGGGTTTTTTTTCTGTGTAGGCTATAGACCAAGTTCTTGAGTACAGGTAGTCCCTCTTGTGCTACTTATATGTGATGTGCAAAAGAGAACATGGACAAACTCCTGTTGCGGGGAAGGCTGCTACAGCTGACATACACCAGCAGAGTCAGATCCATCATAGCACACGTGGCAGATGGGGCGTGCAAGGAGATTATGGTGATATGCCAGCTCTCTCCTGCACTCTCACAGTGGTAGAGCAGCCTTTGGGATGCGCTCTCTCTCTCTCTCTCTCTCTCTCTCTCTCTATATATATATATATATATATAGGATGAAAGTCGTCAATGCTCAGCAACCTGCAGTCCATATTGTGAGGGTCTCTGTCTACGCAGTTAAGAGTATGAACATGGGAGAAAGCCGGGCGGTACTTATCCATTCTTTAGAAGATATTAAGTCTAATCTTGCTCTGGCAGACAGCAATGGAAAAGTTCTCAATAGCTTTGCTGGAAGATAACCAGGTCCTCAATGCTGCAGTTCTTTTTACAGACGATCACAGTGACTGGAGGAATTAAAAGTGTTAGTGACAAATGTAACCATTGCCATCCAGTGGTACCACGGGCTACTGCATATGCATGAAAAAACCCTCCTTGCACCATATCAGAGAAAACACATCTCATCCTGGTACCAGACGTCCACAGCACATAAACGCCATCTCAGGGGTTTAAGAGAGCTGAAATATTGCTTGGGGCTTGAACTGGACATCTGTAGAAGACTTGATAGAAGATTTTGACCTTTTTCTTTTCTATGGAAAAACCAAGATATGGCAATCAAACTTGTTCCTTCTCCTCTCTTCTTCTGCTGCAGAAATAAAATGTGTCTTTTATGCCTTAACTGCAATTGTATGCAAGAAATCCTACTCCTATCTTTGGGCTATTAGAAAAATAAGAACATGTAGTAAGTGCATATAATTTGTCTGAACTTTTCTTTCAAGTGAACAGAAAACTTGATAATTCCAATAATGAGTTCAAACAATCCCAATTTAATAATTTTCATTCAAAGCTTTCTCCCTTTCCTGCCTTCCCTTCCACAGACAAAAGTGAAGTGACTAGTATATTTTAGTGCTTTTATGAAGAATCCAAGTCCTTGTCCATTATTAAACACATCTCCACTTAGGACAAGGAACATAAATAGAAACAGAGGGGAAATGATTCTTTCCCAGTGTAGGGGCAGGAAAAATCCAATGTGAAGTAAAGAAGGGAGTAACATACTCTGTGACAACTAGAAGTTATGACTAAATCAGGAAGATTCTGGGTATAATAGCTGGCTGTGATTTGTTTCGCATAGTGCAAGTGATCTCAGCCAAACTGTGAGCTGGAGGTATTTAGTCATTAGCAGTTTGATTTCTGTCTTGCTTACCAGTCGTATGATTATAACCCATCTATAAACCTGGTTGACCATCATATTTCATGTCATTTTCCTATTATTATTATGCCAATACATCCTAAACAAAGCTGACACCACTGCAAAGTTATAAAATAAGAGACACAAGGTAGTGAACAAGGTTACTGCATCTCAATCAGGGATGAATTTGACCCTCTGGGCTATTTCATATTTATAAGATTTACAGTTGGCATCAGATTCACTGGTGCACTATACTTACTTTGTAACAAGGAGGCAGAGCAGCTGTGAAACATCCAGATCAGTTAAGATGGAATTGTTTTGCTCATGAATTTGACCCTGGACACCATATGGACTGAGAAGCTCATTTGATTTTAGCAGCACTGCTGTTGTAACGTTTTTTTCAAATGATGCATCTTCAGATGTTTAGGAGCAGCATTTACTTCCTAATCATGTGCTTTGAATGGCTGAGGTTTTTTTCCATAGTATTTTCTAGTGCGCAAAGTCATTGAATATAAATGGTATCCAGGGTTCAGGACCCGTTTCTGATAGCAGTACCTAGCTTTTCGGTTATCTGAGATCCCCTGTGTCACGAGCAAAAAAAACCAAAACCATAATCACCTGCAGAGGAAAGCTGAATCTTAAAATCTCAGGTGTCTGTTTCTCTAGACACTGTTAAAGAATTTGGTGTGACTCCTGCTAGTTCAGGCACTCCAGCTAAGCCCCTAAAGTTAGGTGTGATTCTGGGTCTGAGGGTACAGGCTTGTGATGATACAGTGAGAGGTCTGCATCAGCTTTGAGGTACGACAGCACGTCACACTTGACAATATAGCCCATGCCAGCTAGACAGATACCCGATGTTCTGAATAAAATAAAGAACTGGGATGAGCATGTTGCTGGAGAAATATTGCAAGACCTTTATGATGGTTTTATAAACACCTATTTCTATAGAGGAATTACAGTAGCTTAATTATTTTGAAAACATTTTAATTCTCAAATATTCCTGTTTTGAGACGATTTGATTTTGATACACATCCAGTCCACCCATTGTGCCATTCAAAGTCAGGTATGTTTGCTTTGGTTTGTTCTTCAGAAAAAAGTAGACATTTAATGTCCCCACAAAAGATACTAAACATTACTGAAGGAATGGGAAAAAATATTCTGGTGAATAGGAGAAAAACTGAGAACCTTTCAGTCCAATACTACCTCACCCATGTTTGCTGTGATTAGTATGGTTTGTCCTGTGTCAAAATTTTGCAGAAATCATAACAGAAGTTATACATAACACAGAGTTTCCCTGAAAAAAAGTGAGAGACTATGGGGTGTTCAACAGACTATCCCAAACATTGCTCTGTTTTCCATTCAGACCAGGTGTATCTCACCTTTATTTCCCTAATAAAAAGTTACATGTACCCATCTAGCCCTACCAAAACAAAATGTTCTATGGCAATCATTTACCTCCCTCTGGGCAAAGGGTGAGATCGAGAATTAACTACATGCAACACGTTAATTAGACATACATTGCACAATTAGAAATGAAAGAAATTTAAGAAAGTACACTGAATACGAAAAGAACCTAAATGTGTTCTATAGATTGACTGATAGAAAGGTAGATTTGGCTAATAAACTACAGGCTTTAAAAATACCAGGTCAATACTAGCTGCAACATGGTGAACCAAGGATTTCGAATACCTCTGGGATAGTTTCTCCTTATGACTAATAACGTTACCAAAATTCCCTAGAGGAATTTAAACAGGCCTATGTGCAATTAGGAGGATATAAGTATGATATATATTTTGTCACGTCTGCTAACATTGCCCTTGTTCAACTAGCCAATCAATTTTAAATTGGACTAATGTTATGAAATCAACACCAGATTTGTATCAAGGATGGGAGGAACATGTCATTTTCCAAGAAATTATGTAAATATTTCAGTAGTTTATGCACATCCTGCATTAGTGCAGCACCCAGGGTTGGTTTTTTTCTCCACAAAACACCATGAAGAAATCTTGATGTGTTCCCAGGTCCTATAGCACTTCTTCAAAGAGTTTGCGTTAGTGCCAGGTATAGGACACCTTCATTTGAATCATTTGGGTCTGGATCAGTCAGGCAGATACAATTAGTTTCCTGTAACTCATAACAGTAACAACTGAGAATAGTGCAATTTAGTCATTTTCATTTTGAATACCCATGTATTTGACATGTAAGACGCATTTGTATTTAAAATTTGCAATAATAATTTTTTTGCTCTTCAAAAGAAAATTGAGGCATGAAACTATGCAGCAGAACAGTGATGAAAAGAAACAGACAGATAAAGGAATGAACCTCAGCATAACTTTATTCCAATATTGCTAATCTTATAAAATTATTTACTTTTGTGAATCCTAGTTTGCAGAACTACACAAATAGGTAAAGATTTCAATTTCCATTAAAACAAATTAAAAATTCACCCTTCTGATTCTGGTCACAAGTTAAGAAATATGTCACAGATACTATTATCCGGTATTAGCTGTTGATGACTTCAGGTATGACAAAGTTGGAAAAAATGTCAAGTTATTTATGAGCTACAATTGAATCAGCTGGAACACATAGTTGTACAGAAGGAAAAAGAAATGTAAAATGAAACAGAAACGAGCATATAAATGTGTGCCCAACTCCTGATTCATAAGCCAGACTTAGGGTTTTCAGGATCTTATTTATATTGCTTTCTTCAATGCTTGACATTCTGATTATAAAACCTGGCTGAGAACAATGAAAAGTGAATAGATATGGGAATGAACATGCATATGTTTGGCTTGGCTATGTTCCTGTTTGCAATTACTGGTGGGATATATGAAATGTCCCACATAAATGTTCTTACGTATTTTCAAGATGATTATTTGACCTGAAGTATTTATACATACATAGGCATGTATGAGTATATATGTTGGATGAGAAGCTTTGCGTCAATTTTATGGTACTAGACCAAGCATCAGAGGCTTTACTTTCTACTTTTGATCTGTCACAGATAACATTACTGGAGAAGCAATGTAATTGCACATTTATAAAACAGCAATCTCCATTCTTCTGTCTTTATCATAAGCATTTACACAGGAATATTTGTGTTGGTATCTCCCTTATGGAAGTACAATGACAGTTTTCTAAACTGTGTAAAGAATGTTTGTTTCTTTAGGTTGAAATAAACAAAGGAATGAAAAATGTATTGTTCATTCATATTTTCCCTCTTGAATCCCCCACTAGGAAGATAATACAGAACAGTAGGCCTGGGAACATCAGCATGGCGATACGATTCTGCTGCTTCTAGTAATTGATATTTGCTATTACATGTAATGTAAAGTCTAGCTTAAGTTCTTCCTGACACAAGAGGCTACTTAAAATGCTACTGAGTCAGAACATGCGTAGAAATTTCTGACTGTGCAATGTTTCTTTCCAAGTCTTTGATCTCACCTTAGTTTTAAAGCATAATGTTAAAAAAGTCATCTACACCTTAATTCAGAAAGGTGGTCAAGCACTTACTTAACTTAAATCTGTTGTTAGCAATACAGCTTTCCAGACTGACGATGGAGTCGTGTTAAACAGATTAATGATCTGATGCTTAATGAATGTATCTGCCTCTGAAAACCTCAGGTTCATGGAAATAAAGATTTTAGAGCTAGAAAGGACTGTAGAATGATGCAACTCCCTTTAAAATGAAAACTATCTTATTGCGTCTAGTTGCTTGTGTACTGAACCCAGCTGTTTGATCAACCAGTGTTTAGTAAGGGGACAAATGACTACTACTGTTCTTTAAAGATCTGTATGATAGTCTCAGATATCTACTTTTTAACATCTTTTTATGCCGGGGAGAATTAGCTGAAACTCTTGCCAAAAGTTAAGCTCATTTGTCACAGATTCTCCCACACTTGTCTATAAGCAGCCTTTACTGACTCATTTTCAAATTATGCACCTCTTTTATGTATTATTTTTCTTTGTTTAGTTTATCAGTTCCCTCTGCTAAATCTAGCCTTCTTTGGTAAGTTTTTTATGACTCTTCAGTTTTGTTTACTGATATTTTATTAATCCTTCCTCTCTTCGCTACCTCCAACCCGCTCCCATCAATCTTTCATAGTCCCAATTTGCCACTCTATTTTCCTTGTGAAATCTGGGAACCAAAGAAAAAGAAAGAAAGCAGCACTCATGTGTGGGCTGCAAACAGGACGCAAATCATTATTTCACTTTGAAAGCAAAGCTATTGTAATGATGCTGTTTTGCCTTAGGAGAAGCTTAATCATCTTAGTACTTGTCCATTTTCTAGTCTCTAGACCAGTTTTGAAGAAGACCTACGGTGACTATAAGAATGAGCAGTGATTCTCAGAGAGTTTGGACAGTTAGAGATAACTTCACTAATGAAGCCACTGTGGTGTGGAAAACAGTGGCTTAAAATGCTGGATAATATAACACAGGAAAGGGAGTATACTGGGAGAAGGGTTTCCAAAGCATATTGGAGAGTGAGGTGTACACTGCTCCTGGATGTGAAATTAAAAGAAACTGTGTGTCTTAATTAATCCTCTAAGAGCCTTTGGAAATTGTGTTACCTTATCCTATTGAAATTCCAGTTTGAAAGGAAATTATGTAGCTCTTCAAATTAAAATCTGGCTGGCATACAATTACTCATAAAACACAACCACTGGAAAGGCTATATTCCTTGTTTATTTATCCAAATGGAACCGTCCTGTCAAAACCATGAGTTGATGTCCACAGTCCAGTTCTTTCAACTCACTCTTTTTGCTTTTTTACCAATCCAAGCAGTAAGTGTTTATAAGAAGGGAGCAGATGAGTTGGAGGCACAGGAGTTCTAGCTGCTTTTCTTAGTGTCCGTAAGGTTAGGTGCTTCCGACCTCATGTGACAGATGGACTCCTGGAGGGAGGGAGACCTGATGTCGGAACCTGCTCTCCTGGGCAGCTGAATTCAAAACAGGATGCAATCAGCAGCTTAAGCCAGGTCCTCACAAAAAACCTCACCACATGTTGTTCAGAGATATGCTTTTCATTGCTGTTGTTCAGGTGTTTATCTGCCAGAAGGATCTGACTTTGATAAGTAGTACTGTGTGGGGATTTCTTTAACTAACACTGGGCTTAACTCAGGACCCCAAAGCAGTGGAACCACACTGACATGAAATACCACCAGAGGAACAGGTTAACTAGCCCAGGAACTAGCCACAGTGATGTAACCCTACTACTTGTAGGACCCAAACTGTGTTGTCACACCTGCTTCTTCACAAGTAGTTTGGGTACCTTTAAAATCCTTGCAAAGTGTAGTTATCCAAAAAACTTGATGGTAGGAGACAGCACATTTAGTTTTGGCTGTCAGTATTCCTGAGGTCAATGAAGAAACCCAGAAACCCTAGAGGTAACTGAACCCATCATAAGGTTGCTATTAAATATGAGTAGGAATTATCCTCTTCTGGAAATACCTGTCACTTTCTGTTGACTATAGGGTGTCCTAGATGTCTAGCTAGTGACTAGACAAGTAGTGAGATAAGGTTAAAGGAGGTGAGACCCTGTTCCAGGGTAGATGCTAAGCCAGCAAAATACTGGGTTTCCTTTCCTAGCTCATAGCGCTTGCTGAGCCAATATAAACCCTTCCAACAAAATGTGATTCTGCCAGTATAAGCAGTGTCCACAAGAAAGTTTTGTTAGTGTAGCTATCCCTATAAAACTAAGTGTAGATGAGACTTTATTTGTTTTATTTGGTTTTGCAGCCGCCTATATGGATTTTACTTTTATTACAAACAAACTGGAGATTTTGCCACAGCCTATGAATTTGCAATGGGTTGTTTTTAGTGGTATCAAGGCATGTAATCACCTTGACAACAGAAGTCAAACGCACATGTTTATCTAACCAATATGCAGCAAGTATTTCCTATATTAATCTCTCCAAATTCAGGAACTGGGTCATTTTTCCCAAGTCCGACTTCTCTGGTTAGTTTGTTCTTGAGCTTTTGAGCTTATGATCTTTGTGTGTCCCCTACCTCTGAAGGGGAGGGAAAGTATTCAATCATGCCCTTTCAGTGCTTAATCAGAACTTTAATATGGTTTCCTTCCTGGTTGGTCGTGGCACATATTGAATTAGGAAGCAATCCTGTCCCAGATCCACAAACATACTGCCAACCTTATTTCCTCCACTTAATGTAATCCAGTCTAGGCCTGGATAATTGAAGGCTTTTGTTACTCCCACCATGCCCTTTTCACATGCTTCTTATATGTACAGTATACAAGTCATTTCTTAGCCCAGTTGTTCTCTCTAAACAGGTGGTCTATATTATATTCCTTTGGGGTCTGACTCTGCTTTCATTTACCTCGTCATAAATCAGGAGTAGCTCTACCAAACTGAATGGTATTATGTCAGTGTAAAAGTGATGTAAATGAAAGAAAAGTATTTAATGTTATTTCCTGCTACTGTTCTTTCTGCGGGAGGTGCACTTAAAAGGAACCCCTAATATGTGGTACAGCCTTTATCTCACTTTTATACTCTTGTTGGGGCCCTTCATTTTACAAATTCTCTCCACCACTGGGTGAACCAATTTTAAATGCCTGAAAGGTCTGTTCAGCAGTAAAAGCTGAGTCTGTCTTCTGAATGGAGTATGCCTTTAGGATTCAGGAGCCCTACTCCTACCTGTTGCATAGAAGAGTTGATGCAAGGTCCTATTTCTATTATTTAATGTCTACAGTCCTTCCTCTTCCCATTTTTATGAAACGGAGAGTATGATTGCTAGAGACAGAAAACTGTAGCCCTTGAGCAAATCACTGAGCCTGACGTTGATTTTAATGGGTCCAAGATTCAACCATCAACACTTATTAGAGAACTGTGAATCACCTCATTGAACCAGGTCCAGTCTTGTAGCCAGTCTCTTCACACTTTAATTTCCTGTACTAACCATAATCTGGAAGGGGGAGTATTTGGTGATGTTTAAAAGAAAGGCAGAGATAAAAAAATAATATATTAACCAGATTCTTCCTGTGTTCACGTTGGTTCCATTTTTCATTTTATCAGGTTGATCCGTCCTTTCATTCAGCAATGGAAGTCCCATAGCAATCTTCACTGCAGTGTGCTAAAACAAACAGGACTGAATAACATCTGCACCATTTTTTTCCCCATTGGTAATTACTTAGAACAGTCAGAATACAGTTTTCTAAAGTTTAGAGTGAGTGTGTGGATTATGAGGATATTGTAAATGACAGATTCTAAAGCAGCATGATTATCTTTTTTCTTTTCTTAATATGCTAATTCAATTGGAATTGGGTTGGGGTGGGGCAAAGGGAGACAAAGGCCAGTTCATTGGAAAAAAACCTTCTCAGTTAGTGTAAAAAGTGGTAACTTGCCATCTAACTTTGTTTCTTTCTAATTTGTGAACAGCTAAGAAAAAGCGTTGTCATAAATGCTTCTTTGTTTCCCCATAATTTAAAGAGAATGATACTGTGAATGCAGTATTTCAGATTCAGTTCAAGATTCTGTAACATCGCCGTAGGCTTCTGACCAAAACTGATAGAGTATCTTTAATTTTGAAGAGCTGTTACTATTTAATTTGCAGCAATTCACAGCTTCAAAACTGAAGTGCCCTTACTAAGAGAACATTTAATCATTAAAACTAGAAAAAATAAAAAGAGAGTGACAAAATTTTAATACGATGGTGTATCAAGACTTAACTTCTGTTGACAACTTTTCATCAAACCCAGTGTGGTGTTTTCTCTCCGGCAGAGAAAGTTTTTAATTCACATCAGTGCTGTTAGGATCTGTCATTTAAACCTTCCTCCTCTCTGTTTTCCAGGAGATACAATACTTTACTTGTTCTTTTACCATCATTAGAACAAACCTACAAAACATGGAACTGTCCATGACATTGCTTAAAAAATACAGTGCCATCATCCTTCTGCTGTCATAAACCACCCTGGAAACTAAGCTCATTCCAAGAAATGCTAGACTTCATTTAATAGGCTGCACATAAAAAGCCTCCCTCAAAAATTATTTAACCTCCAGTCTACAGGTTCCATCTATTCAGCTTCCTTTTGAAGTGGTTCCCCTTCACAGGAAATAATTGAGGAGATGCAGAGTGGTCAGGACACATTTTGAGGAGGTGGTATGAGTTCTGAGTCCTACTCCAGCAGCTAGATACACATTTTTCGTTAAGTAACTAATGGGGAAAAAATGCATTTCCTCTTCTCTTTGCAGGAAATTTTGAACTTTTTTTCCAAATGTTTAACCAAGCCAAAACAGTCTGTAAATATGTGTTTGAACCCTCTTGGATAGAAGAAGGAACTGAACCAAAACCTCCCACATTGTGTGCATTTTCTGTAATTGCTTTCTTATTCTATGAAAAGGGAGTGAATGTTGGAGTGTAAACTATAACTGTATCTCAAAAGAAAAGTGCAAGCCCCCCTCTGCCTTAGAGAGGAATAAATTAAGCAGTATAGTCCAGCACAGCTTTTATGGCTATGACTCTGAACTGGAAGTAATATACATTTGCTTTAGACATAGTGTGGATATGTATACATTTCTGCTTTAATTAGGTATAATGTCTTGAAATACTCCAGACTTCGCCAGTATATAAGTATGCACATGTACAAACGCATAGTTTGGTTTTGAGACATAAAATGGTACACATAGATGGCCATTATAATATTTGACCATTTAGACTCAATGCTGTTATCCTGTCCTCCAGAGCAAAACCCCATCACTGAATGAGTACAATGATTTAAAGCAAAGGCAGTATCTACATCCCTTACCTCCCTATTGCCACTTGCAATGTGAAGGAGCATATTTCGTTTACCCACCACCATTACTCATAGCTAGGGAGAAACACCCTTGTGAGATCAGGAGGGATGATTCCCATCTAACTTGCCCCAGTTCAACACCATTTCAGACTGCAAGGATTGTACCTGGTTCAACTGGTATAAATGAGGCAAAAGCTGTCTTTGGCTCAGCTGGAGGAACCCAAAGGGACCCTCATGGCAAACATCTGTTGTGAACATAAGTATCAGCAAGGTTGTAGGGCTCACCTAACTCTTTCAAGCCCTCCTGGTGGTGTGGCTTTTGTGGGTGAGATGTTCAGGTTTAGGCCCATGAGCACATTTGTTTCATCAGGGTATGACTATGAAAACAAGGACATGAAAAGGAGTGGGCAAGATGGCTGGGTGTGAGCCACCCCAGAAGTCCAGGCAGGTTGCTGCCGCCCAGCACATTGCTCTCTGCTTGGGTTAGGTTAGCTACTAAGTATGGTGTGATGTGAGTCAGCCCCAGGACTTGTCCAAACAGCTCCAAAAGCCTGCGAGAAACATTTCTGAGATGGGACCGGCTCGCAGTGGGAGTGGGGGAGCTGGAAGGGAAGTGCATACATGGTGCAAGCGGGTGGCAGTCACGCAAAACCTTAACTTCTCACCGGGTAGTGACCTTAGCATGTTTTCATGTTTATCTAAAAAGATAAAAGGTATGTGATTGCTCAGGAATGAAAACATGGGTAACATTCAAACAGAGGAAAGCAGAAACAGCAGTTTAAGAGGCAGGGAAATGTAAACCAGCACTGAGAAACGTTTGACTTTGCCTGTTTTTTTACTGTAGAGGTCATGGCTGCGTTATATTGAAACAAATAGGAATGACCGAGCAGAAGGTTTTGATAATGTAGAACAGAGCTCTTCTAGGGATACTTCTTACTGTCAGAATTTGTAAGATCCTAAAGCTAACAATATAAATATGACCAGAGTGAACAGCCCTCAGATTTTTCTAATTGCAAAGGAGGCATCGAGTTTGGGATTTCTCAAATGAAAGAGGCAACAAGAGCCAGAGCTTGTGAATGTGCCTTGTTTTTCACTTATGGCCCAGGGAAGACCATGTATTTCTTGAGAATTGTCAGCTCTTTCAGCTTCTTTACAAACACCAGATAAAACCCTGACAGTAAACACTTTTAGGTCAACATAAAATAAATGAAATTAAGGTATAAAACTGCTAGGAGGGAGTGTTTTGTTTTAAAACATGAGGGCAGATTCCGAGTGGATTTAAATTAAGGTTGCTCCACTGGAAAACAACAATTTACATGCGGTGGATTGAGTCTGTGATGTTTCTGAGGTATTGCCTTTATACATATCTGATTTGATAAAAGTGCTAGCGAAGCAGACTCCCTGTGTACAGACACAGACAGCATGCTGCTCAGACAAAGATCCTGATTCTTATCTTGCACCAGTTTCGCACTGGTGCAATCCCAGCACTACCAGCCATTTTGCTGGCGATTGGCTCCTGCAGCTCAGACTTGTGTCCGCCTTGGGCTCAAAGTTTCTCCGTGAAAACCAGGAGAAAGAAAAATTGCGAAGAGGGGGGGAAAGGATCAATTTTTCATTTGACATGAAGTGAATCATTACTTCCTTCTGGGATGTAGTACCTTTTCCCACTGTTGGCTCCATTTCCCATAACGCCCTTGACCTCGGAGGTCACCTGTCATTGGAAGATGAAGCTCTGAATAAACAGAGAAGACCCTGTGGTGTCTCTTATCTCTCGGTTTTGCCTCAAATCTCCGGGCGGAGTTTTAAATTATTCATCCACTAGTGCTCTCTGCGATTTACACGTCTCCGTCACCTACCCCCCCTTGGCTTGCCCATTTGTGAGTGAAGGCGGTATCCTTGGGAACCTTATCAGAGATCACAGATTCAGGCTCCAGAAATGAAATAAAAGAGGAAATTGGTTGTATTAGCATAAGAGGAGTCAGCCTGGAGTTGAATACACACATCACCCAGAAGCACCACTGGCTTCTCTTATCAGTAACGTCTGATCACCACTTCTTTATACACACAGGCACACAGGCACACATGCACCACACACATGCGCGCGCACGCACACACACACACACACACACACACACACACGTGCGCGCGCTCCACTCTTTAATTCCACCCAGCCCATTCCTTTGTTCCAGCTCATAGGAGGGAACACATGAAATAAGGTCAGATGGCATGAGTTTCTTGAAGCAGCTTTCAATGCTTCCAAGTTTTCCTAGGTGAAATAGCAGAAAACAGCACAAGTAAAAAGTTGAGGGGTTTGGTTTTGGGTTTTGTCGTTGTTTGTTTTGGGGTTTTTTCTGTTTTGTTGTTTTTTTTTTTTGGTTTTGTTTTTACAAAACTGATAATAATTCTCTGGCCCCCACTGGAGGTAAAAAAAAGTGAGGATGAAGATTTCAGATAAGGAGGTTCTGTTATTAGTTCAAGTATGATTCTTAGACCAATCTCTCTGTTTATCTCTCTCTCTCTCTAGTGTCTCAACAATAACATATAACCATGGTTTATGAGTTTTTTTCAGAATATAAAAATCTGATAGCCATATAACATAACTGGACATGTTCTTGAAATTAATACAATGAATAATTTTGAAATTCAGAGGTGCAGTTTTATATAATTGAAACAAATTATTTTCCTGTGCTTCCTTTACATGGAGACGTTATCTCTTATACTACAGTTGAGGTAAACACTATATATATTGTTTCTTCCCAGACAGAAAATCTGCACTGGAAGGGAAAAGTATTGGTTTATATTCTCCATGACATGGTGAATTGGAATTTTCAAATTCTGCTTTCCTTATGAATGCTGGGACATTACTATGTGTATGGCTCCATATCTTGCTGTATGCAGCTTTAGTGATGTACATTATTCTTAGAGTTGCAGTTGACAGGGTGGCATCTGCTGCCCCTGTTACAGTTGCATCTGGTAACTGGAGAAAAAAAAAGATCAGAGAGAATTGATACTACAGACAGTGGAAAACAAGCCCAATGAGATCAACTTTGCTCACATTTTAGAAAGTTTTTCCTCCATATTGATAAAAATAAGGGAAATTAATTTCCCTTCTTTTGAAAACTGTGATTTTGTTAATACTCAAATTTGGTAATTCCTCTGCATGGTTTTACATTTGACAATATCACCATAGCTCTTCAAACTGAGGGTCCTTTGTTCTCTAATGAATATTACCAACATCCCCTAGTAAATGTGCACTGGCTTTACACAGTATGAGTGGTGGACTAAATTTTATGGCCTTTAATTAAGCAGACCTTTACCTTTTCCTTCAGTGCAAGATGGAATCCTGTGGTTTTTCATTTTTGGGTGAAAAAATGCAAAAGAAAAAAAATAGTAGTTGTAATGGCTCAAATTCTCCTCTCAGTGGAGCTTTTACTTGTGTCCATATAGTAATAGTAAAAAAATTCCATTGGCTTCATTTATGTTGCCATGGATAAAAGATAAGATGATGGTTCAGTAATCTTTTCCCTATGCTCAAATAGTACCATGAATTCCTAGGAGCATCTGCATCATTTCCCCTTCAATCTGTACAAAGTCCTCCTGCTGTCCTTGCTAATTAGAGTAACAACCATCTATGCTTATAGGTCTTTGACAACGTTCAGTGGAAGAGATTGTAGTTACATATAGAACCAGCCTTAATTGGACTTTGAGTAGGAGGCATGATATATTAGTTTGTAACTAATGCAGGACTGATGCCAAATTTTTCCATGAAATGACTCTGTGGAGCTACTGAAGTTGTTGGCAAAACAGCCATTGACCTCAGAAATGCCAGGCATACACCCTTAATATCTACCTCTCTGCTCTTGCAGTATTCATCAATGTAGGAGGTCATAATATCACAAGAGGGTAGCTAGGAGGAAGATGAGGGTGATAAGAATAAGAGGGTTCACTTTTAGTTGTAACATGCAAATCTTCAGTTCCTTATTTTGATATGTTGTACTAATCTGACCAAGAGAAAAGCATCTGCTCACAATGTCAACAACAGAAAATGAGAAGTATCATCACAACTTCTATTTGTGACACATCTGGAGGTTGAAAATGAAAATCTATGTATTAATCAAGAGGCTTTACAGATGATACATATATAAAGCAGAAAGAAGAGCTGAAGCCATGGTGACTTATATTAAACAGGGCTAGACTTGTTTATTTACTAATTTAGCCCATCTAATTGAATGAAGCAGCTGTAGGCCTCCTGCACAGTCACTGGAGTTAAATATCAGTTAGGTCAGCTCTGCCCTGGAGGTGCTTGGTTTTGTCCATGAACTGCAAAGAGAAATTGGGGATGGGTGGGGGGGGTGGGGGGTGGGAATGCTCTTTCTTCCACTACTATTTCAGTATATTGGAAAGAATGAAAATGGACCAAAGATCCTAAAGGTAACACTGTAAAGGTATCAGTAAAATTCATATCAGTAGCATGCAAACCCAGCACTTAGCAATATATAACAGAGTTTGTTTGAATAAGAGATGTTTTGCTTTATTTTAATTAACCCATTTCACTATTTTATAAGTTTACTACCCCACCCCCCACACCCTGCTGCGGGAAGAAGTGATCTCAGAAGCTACTGAAACTTATGACAAAATCAAGGATATAATGTAGACAATAAGAGCAGTTCTTTCTTCATATGAATTGACTAGATACTAGGTTTTTCACAGTCGTCAAGGTCAGTGTTTCATTGCCTGGCTTAGTGAAAGCAAGGTTTAAAATTTGTAGATATTCCTGAGGTCAGTGGGAGCTTCCCAGATAAGAGATTCTGTCCTTCATTCAGACATTCTAGTATTTCTAGCTGATAGACATTGATTTCTAGCTGATTATGACATTGATTAACATTCTTTTAAGACATGGAAAATCCCATAGACTATGCAGACTGGTAGAAATCACCAGTTTAACCCAGTGTTACAGCACCGTGGGGGGGAACTTACAAACCATGCCATATAGTTGGGCTTCATTCAAGTTGTAATATGTTAAAGATTTTACTTTCTAAGTAATTTTTGATTATTAAATATGATTTTAATTAAAGATATTTGCAGAACAGCTTATAGTGCTTGCAGATTTAATGGAAAAGAGCTTCCCTTCATGTGAATTAAGTGGGAGTTTTGCTGTTTAGAGAATGTTTCTCTTGGTGATGCCAAATTTTTCCTGATTACAAATTTCCTGATTCTTCAAACACAATTTTTTTAATACACAGACATTTCCTTCTGTAGCAAATTGGGACTTTTAAGAGCAGAAGTACCATGTCCTCTGCAATTCCATGGTACTGCAGGTTCTAAGTTAGCTACCTTAAATAGACTGTGCTGTACTCATCATGCCTGAGGCAACTCTTTCTTCTCCAAGCCTTCAACTTTCCTGCAAATCCAGGCTGTTTCCATGTACTAGCTCAATATAATGCATGTGGTCAAGCTTTCTTTCTTTTCTCAACCTGCATAACAAGGGATATATTAATATTTTTTTAACAAAAGCTGATATGTTTATGCAATCACACACTAGTTTGGGATTCAGCATTCTGGCCATATGCCTAAAGGTAAGCCTTTCAGTCAGCCTTGAACATGGCTCTACAAAGTGTTTTTATGTGAGTCTGCAATTCCCTGCATGAATTGGTGCAGTACATCTCCACTTACTGTGTAATAAGTGGTTGCTTGTCTTAGCACAATCTGAGCTAGATGCATAGCAATCTGGAGGGGCAGAAAGCTGTCATCTCCCCTTTCTGCAGTGTATGTAATGTATTGTGACAGGTCAGCCATCTAGTATTTACCCTACAGCAGAAATAAGAGCCTTATTTCAAGAAATAACTAAGACATAGCTTCTTTACCCCAGGTTTTGGAAGCTGGCGTTTCTATAGCGAAACATTATGGCAAATCTGCACGTGTTCTGCAGCTCATAAATTCATTACATCATCCTACTGATAACAGACCTCACTCTACAGGATTTCTTAATTCTGAACACCTGCTGGCTTTTGAATCTCCCCTACCTCTTGGATCTATTCCCACTGCTTTGGGAGTCTGGTCGGCCATTGCTTTGGAGTCTGATTTATACTATTTGCACCTACAGATCTCAAAGCATGGGGCAGAAGGTGGCAGTTGAAGTTTGCATTTCTTGGCATTTCAATGATGATCCCTTTGTTTATATGTGTAAAAATGCCAAAAATATCCTTTTTTGTCTTCTATTGTTAAAATTCGATTAGCAAATGCATTCAGTTTGTGACTTATGTAAGACAGCATTACAATATGCCTGTTTTATATGCAAAAGAGCAGAGGCACAGAGACGTTTTGGTAACTTGGTCAAAGCCATGCTCTGTATTCAGAGCTATACCTCAGAGTTCCAGTTTCGACAGGATTTGCATCATCAGCTGGCTTTTGCATTTTGGTAGTGTCAAGGGATAGTATCTGAGAGCTCTCTTTTTCCAGGGGGACCAAGATCTGCATCTATGCTATGAATCACACAGCAAGTACATGGATACAGAGCAAAAGAAGCCCATGAAGCTCTCTAGAGATGATCATCTTTATATTTCTATTTTATAATAAAGGCTTAAATGATTTCCTTCTGCTTTGAAGAAACAGATGCCCGGTTTCTTATCCGGATCATGTCCTTGCATGAGACCGAAAGAGCATCAACATGTTACTTCTGGAAAGGCTCACACATTCCTATGTAACCATTACCTTTCTGTGAAAAACTGATTTATAATTACAGCTATGTAAGGCCAATTTGGTGATGGAGCTGTTTAGAAGGTGCACCAGAGCTCTTTTTTCATGTACCAGAACCCGCCTCAGCTGTTTTCCTTTGGACTGCAAACAACCTGTCTCTGCAGTCTTAAGCAGAGTGTTTATTTTCCTTCTCCCTCAATTAAAAGCCTGTATTCAGACACGTAACTACCACTTCTTATAGGGAGCCTTTAGCCCCAAACTGCATTTCAGAAAGTTTTAGAGACAGTCATATAAAAGAGGTTTTAAATACGGGACCTCATCAATGCACACAAATTCAGAAAACCAGCACTTACCTGGGAGAAGTCAAATATTCCGTGTTCAATAATTTGGGTAAGACATACTATCTTATACTATTTGTGATCACTTTTGAAGGTATAGAGGGCTGCAATAAAAAGACCCAAGAAAAGAAATGCTTTTCTTCTCCCAGAGACCTCTAGACATCTTTTTGGATAGCAATGGATTTCACTTGCTACTAATTTGGATAGAATTCAGACCAATGTAGGAAGCACACTGGTCATGTCAAACTACTCATGGAAATTAAATTCTGTATCTGGTCCTATACTCCCACTTAGAAATTCAATAGGATAAAGGGTATTACAAGTTATTCTGTATTCAGTTTTTATTTAGGTTACTATTTCCCTGCCATGTGCCGAGCTGGGACCTTGCAGCACTGATTACAGAGAGAGCTGTAAGAGTTTAGTCAGGTGGATTGGACTGAGTATAGGCATACATCTCCAGCTATCTAACACGGCCAGCTTTTTGTGGGGAGAAGACTACAATGGTACCAACAATATTATATCTGGCTAAGAAAAATAATATTGAAGAAGGCCCACTCTTTTTTTCCTTCATCCCAACATTCTACATTTCCCAATCCTACCAACAATGAGCCATAATTTATGCAAAGGCTTACGCGAGCACACTTTAACCTACTCTGCCCTCATGAGTGCCACCCCAGAATGCTGCTTCAGATTCCAAAAACAAGCGTAGGTTGGAATTTCGTTATTTAATACTCCTGGGGTGCTTTTCTGGGGGCGAGGCTTGGTTGGGTTTTTTGTTTGGTTTTGTTTAAACATCAGTGGAGATCACCTGAAAATGCACAGCTCATGAGCTCTCCATGTGTATGTACTGGGCACTGAAGTAAGGAAGCAGAATTCTTATAAAACTGTAACCCTGTTAGACTTGTTCCCAAAGCTCTCTATTATTTTCCTCTGATATGAAATGTATTATTTCTTTAAGGCGTTTTTCTAAATGCTCTGAGCTGTCTTTGGAGAACCTTAGTTGTCTACACTAACTATATGGAGAACTATAAGGAAAGGTAGCAAAGTAAATCTGGCCAGGAGACTCAGCATGTTTCTAGCTACCTAACATAGATGGCTTAATTAGGCATCTTGGGCTGAGTTGTTGTGAATGTAACCCTTTTGGTACAAAACCAGATACCAGATTAATGGAGGATGATGCATTATGGCCTTCTTTTGTATGTATTTTAACACATAGATTGTCATTCAACATAGTATGTGATTTTCTCATTGGGTCAGATTATCTCCTTTCTCTAATCAGCAAGTAGTAGACATTTGAATTTTAAAAGTTTATGGAGAAAAGGATTAAATTTACCTACTCCAGCTTGGTATCATAAACTAAAAACTCAAATAATTTTAAGTCATAGTTAAAAAGCAGAAAAAAGCAAAAAAAGAAAGAAACACAAGGTTTATCTTCTAAAATATGCAAGAATCTTCTAAAAGTATTAAATGTATAATACATTAGTTAGGACATTTCAGTCAAATCAGTAGGGTGCTTTACTGATGACAATTCTCTACTTTTGGGCACTGCAAAACATCATGATTAACTAGCAATATTATCTTAGTGCTAAATGTCTGAGGTTCTATACTAATTGGGAAAAAAATTGTCTTTAAGTTCAGAAACCATATTCTCAGAACCTCTTGTGATTTATATAATTGGTGATGCTGTTCTAGAAAAGCTATATTGAATTAAACCAGGTAGTCCTCTGTGTATGATTCAGGCGCTACAGGTAAATACAGTCGACATTGATTTTGAGGGCATAATTGGAAAACAGAAATAAAATATGCAGTTATTGTTGAACTTAGCAACTCTCACAGCTATCCAAGCTTTATTGTATTCAACCAGAAAAATATGGAAGTGCAGATAACCAGACCACCCTGAAAAAAACTCATTTAAAACTGGACTTTGAAACTCCTACAAAGAAGGGGGGGGGGGGCGGGGGGGAGAGGGAGAAAAAAAAAAGAAAAAAAAAGAAAGGAAGACTTGTTTCTTTTCACCCACAATGCTGATGTCTATTCCTGCTTGGCTTTTTCACACCAGTGCATAATGTCTTTGGACGCTTATCACATTAGCCCCCTTGGTAAACGAATATTTTTATTGCAGTAGCCTTTGGAACTTTAACAAAGAAAGATGGGTAGATTCCCACCCACAACATTAAAGTTTTCCTATTCACTGACACCAAACCATGTTCTAATGTTTAAACAAACCCAAACGCTTGGGAAAATTTAGATTTGACCTCTGTGTGCATGTTAAACAGTTTACATTACAGCAAACTCTAGTTTTCCCTAATGTGCATAGCACTTTGGAACTTTGTCAAAACGGAACAATTTCAAAGCTGTATGATCTTCAC
Organism: Falco rusticolus; assembly: GCF_015220075.1. Classification (NCBI taxonomy): domain Eukaryota; kingdom Metazoa; phylum Chordata; class Aves; order Falconiformes; family Falconidae; genus Falco; species Falco rusticolus. The sequence goes on along the minus strand of NC_051191.1, from coordinate 27,004,728 downwards.
CCGGGGGCCTAATTGAAGCAGCATGAAAAATATTTTTCTTTACTTTTTTCTTTACTTTTTTTTTTCTTTTTTTTTTTCCTTATAAAGCTGGATCTGAAGCTGGGTACTCTCCAAAAAAGCTTATGAAGCTGACAAACATTTACCTCCTGGTTCTACAACCCTAAAACTTCCATTGTAGACATTCAGAGCAAAGGTCAGACAGGAAAAACATATTAGAAGAAGCATGACAAGCCAAGTTTTATTCTCCTTGAAAAGCCAGCTTTTTAAAGTTCTTTTCCTTTCATATTGGTTGTTTAAAAAGAGATCTGAAGAAAAGTCGAAATCCCCATGTAAATGCATATATTTTCAAACGGTATGATACCTATGCAGATGCATATTAAGCTGCATCTAGCTTTGGTGGACAAGCCATGTTTGAAGAGCATTCCTAATGCAGTTGATGCTCATGTCATTTTTGAGTCCACATTGGAGTTCAATTGCATCAAATTGAAATGAATATATAAAAATTAGATGTTTAATTTGTGGTTGCCGGTGGCATAAGAAATATGCATATGTGTTATTTTCTTGCCAAGCAAAACACTTTTACAGTAAATGTTATATATGTATAGCTCTAAAAAGTATTGTATATTCCAAGATTTATACCATAATACTGGATTACGTACTATATATATAGTATATCTTAGTGGATGGCTGCCGGCTTGGATCCCCAGAATATTGTCAGTCTAATCTAGACAATTGACCAAAGCATCACATATATATTTATGTGATTTAAACATAAACAAGAGTGTAAATGCATAAACTTTGCAAAACCTTTTCAGTGTATATTGATTCAAGCATCCTAAACCCAAGACAATCTAATAAAGGTTTAATTGAGGAAAATCATAGATTTCTGCATGTACCTATGCAGACGTGGTACATAGTATACATAACTTGAGAAGTCCTATTTATGCTCCCATTTATTCTAACATAGTTCCATTATTTTTTCAGGGTCATTCCTCTTCATCATTTTTAAACTGGACAGTGAGAGGAAGGATGAGGGAGAACAGGTCTCCTGGTTCTCTACAGTTTTCTGCAACCAGGTATTGCAATCTTTCTTTCATCTGATTAATTGCATGGATGGGGTATTTCAGTTCAGCTCATAAAATTAAATTGAGCGAAGATTATTGGATATGCTTGCAGAATTAATATGAAATTTTAATCATCCAAATATATAAGCTTCAGTGTGTTCCTACAAATCAAATGCAAATAATATACAGTTCCTTTGTCAATTTCTCAAGTGGGGAAAATCAACTAATCTGATCTATACCAATGGAGTATGGGATCTCTGGTTTAATCTGTGCTAGGATTTCCTCAAAGAATGTTTTCCAAGTGTAACATTCAAGAACCTGAGAATTTATGAAATTCTTCATAATGTGAAGATTCCCTGAAAATTTGAGAACATATCTCAAACTGTGATTCCAGACTTGAAGGATATGAAATTAAACCCTTTACAGCATTTTCTGAATATCTATCTATCTATCTATCTATCTATCTATCTATCTATCTATCTATCTATCTGTCTGTCTGTCTGTCTGTCTGTCTATTTCACTACTACCAGCTCTACAACATATTAAGTACTTGCAGCTACTGTTACTGTCAGAAATTAGGGTCATGGATTTTGTTTCATGTTGGGGCATCTCATGTCAGATGTAAATGCTTCAGATAGAGGGCACATATGATACCTTTATCCATTAACTGAGCAGTCTGACCAGACTTTTCAGTATGTCAGATTCTTAAGACTGATTATTTAGCATTTGTCAATCCAGATGTACTGTATTAGTTTCAAACAGAAAAACTCAGTGTCTATGATATTCATTTTCTCTCACCCCCAGCAGAGGTTAAAGAAATGTACAGTCAATAGAACCCTGTCAGTTGCTGTGTATTTGTTAGAATCATAGAATCAAATGGGCATTATTTTTTAAAGATACTGTATAACCAATCTCGTGGGGAAAAATCTGATGGAATATTATAATGATAAAATAAATAGGAACATATGTACATTTAAACAGATGCTACGAAAAAAAAAAATTTCCAAAAGCAGTTCAATCTAGTAGAGATGGACTCTTACAAAAAATGTTCTCTTTTATCACTTAGTTTCTAATAATTTAAGAGTTAATTATAACAAAGACTTTAATGATTTTTGCCACTTTTCGCACATCTTATTGGATTTACATGGCAAATGAAAAGAATTTATTTGGTTGGTTTTGATTCTTTGAAACGGTTGCTTATCTGAAAACATTTAAAAACAATATGTAGTGAAAAAACCTTTCTCTCAGCAGATCCTAAATCCTAGAAATGCTTCAGTACATGATAAGAAGACTGCTCCTGCTTATGCAGAGCCTGACACACAAAGGTGTATGCAAGATTAGGGATTCCAAAGGAATTCTGATTTCTGGTAATAATACCAAAGAAGCACAGCTACATTTGCAATTGGATTTCCCCTTGGGACACTGGTACCACAGAAAACAGACTTTTTACAGCAGTACATGAAGAATTAGGCATGTAACTAGATAAGTAGTACACTGTTACAATGGTAAAATTTATGCACTCATGCACCTGGAGGCTTCTAAAATATCTGAAAAACACTAGATGGCTTCCACAGAACTCAGGAGAAACTTAAAGAAAAAATGTTTGAAATATTTTCTTTTCCAACCCCTGTTTTTAGTTTTTATTTTTTATTTTTATCTTTATTTCCATCCCTCTGGATGCTTTTTCTGCTACATGTTAGAGGAGGAATTCTGTACTCACAGTGGCAATGATAGTAATAAGGAACTACTAAGCATCTGATAACTATTAGAAGTAATATTTGCCATGGAATATTTAAAGCAAACTTTTATGTGGGCAGAAATTCTTCTTTCTCATAGTAACTCTGAGTTTAAGCAGATGGACAAAGGAATCTTGTTCCTCAGTTCAAGCGTTCTGTTTTTCTTGACCTTTTATCTCACACTGCCTACCTACATTTTCTCACGATTTAGGATCCCAGTCAAGACTATCAGATAGCCACTGTCCTTCTCACACCTACATAATGTTTTTTGAGTGTTGCTCTTACGTACTGTTTGGGATTTTAGTGCTGCAGGCTGTAAAGCAAATTATATGGGAGCAATCACTTCTTATTAGAACTTCAGCCCACAGTGCCAAGGAGTTTACTGATGTGATCAGTATTAGCTGTGATTATCTCTTTTTTCAGATATGTTGGCCCATGCTAAATGATTTTTCATATATTGTTTTTCTTGCTCAGGGTTTTGTCACTGTATGAAAATAATTTCTGAAGGAGGGCAGCTATCGTACGTATGGCCATTACTTGACAGAGTAGCATGTAGAACAAAAGTCATTCTGTGGAGACTAATCCACTGAAGGAAAACAAAGTCAGCGTGCCAGACTTCAAAGTGAATCCTAATAGTGACATCATTCAGCTAAATATGAATATCTTTGTGCCTTATTAGAATAATGAGATTATGTCTAAACAAGGTGACTAAGTTAGTCCTTAGATAAAACAGTTGATTTTGGTTTATTTTTACAAAAAGGCTATAATTTATCTTCACTGATCAAGGTAGTACCCCTGGAAACATCAAAATTTGGTAATATCTGTTTAGTTTGCTAAAGTATTACACTGGCTTCCTTTCTGAAATATAAAGTGACAAAGTGCTGACTTGAACTCCTCATTATAGTGTCTTGAGCTGCTACTGTGATTCCTAATGCCTGGAGAGAAGTGTGATCTCAAGGTATGTCCCATCTCACCTTTTCCCCAGCTTTTGCCTAAAAGTCTTCCAAAGGAGATTCTATCACAGTAATTCAGTTCATTTCAGTTATGATCATGTGGTGGCATATGAAGTTGTGGTACACTACAGACCATGAAAATGCAAATGGAAAGGTAGTTCTTTGTCCCACAGACCTTAGAATCTCTGTGGAGGACAAATGGAAACAGGAAAATACTTCAGCGGGGTAAGCAACGTGACTGCCCTGCTCTGCATGGTGAGAAGCACTTTCAGTGCATCAGGCAGATAACCATTCTTTGCTGTTCAAATTCTCATTCTTGAAGAAAACCCATTTTCAGCTTCTCCTTTGTTTTTGAAGCTCCCAGTATATTGTTTATATGTGGGCTTAAGTTAATTTTCCCAGAGATTCCTGACCACACAGCAGAAATTGTATTGCCTTAAAGGAGATAAAGATCGTTCCAAGTCAATGCATGATCTCTGCTCTCTCCTTGTTTTAATGATGCAACCGTGAGTGAAAACACCCAAGAAACTGGTCAAATGAGTCAAATTTCATGGAACATATTGTTCTTTTCCAAAGCGTACATTTTAGTATTAAAAGTTAAAAGTGGCTAACTGAACCGCTTGTACTAGAAGGACAGAAACATAACTGAGAAGTAAGAAAATGGATCGTTTTCTTGCCGTGCCTACTGTGTCCTAATGGCTAGTACTGCTCAACATGGTTTGCAGTGTCTTCATGAGATCAGTCTTCGGAGACCTTCACCATCACCTCTTTCCTGGCTTCTGGGTTTCTGCCACATAAGCATGGCATCATATGAGTTTGTTTAGGTACTGGTGTTCTGTAGTTTGTTCTAGTACTCCAGTTATCTTTGACTACTTCAAGCAAGACCTTCTTGTACAGCCTCTGCTTTTTGACTGAAACTCCTGGATCACTTGTTTTGTTTCTGGTGGTAATACATACTTCTTATCCTTTTTCATGGAATCTGTATGTCCATGAGTACTGAGGATCCCCTTGCTGTTTCTAACCTCTGAGGTCATCTCACATTCCCCTACAAAAGGCAATCCTTCCTATGATAAGACAGTTGGCACTAATTACTTTCTGGTGTAGCTATCTCTTTCTATTGATTAAAGAAGGAGCTTAAAAAGCTAGCTTTGCCTAGGCATCTGATTTTATACAGGGTGGAATGGAATTAATATCATTTTAGGTGCCTCATTTTAAATGGTTAATATTAGGAAGGAAGGAATTCCACCCATCCTATAGAACAAATCACACTTCATTAAAATGCTGATTGCAGGGGTATATCAGATTTTAAATACAGCTTTCCTTACTTCCTGTTCAATATCAGAAACAAACTTTTTTTGCTCTTTGTTTTCCTTATTCTGGTCCTTTTTCTGTTATACCTTTTTCTTACACATTTCTGGCTCTATAACTAAAAACCAACTGCAAACCATGTCACTGGTACTAAATGACCTCATTTTCGTGAAAGTTACATCAGAGAGATTGTAGAGATAGGTGATGTGATCCCCTTCTGCATCACCTCACACCATATGCTAGTTGTCATCTCTGTTGAACTGCAATACTGGATCGACATTGCTGAATCTTCTGAGCTGAGGACATCGTGTTCTGCTGGTAAAAACGGATGCTTTTTCTTCTTTTCTCCACTAGAAGCTTGTGCAGAAATACCATAGTTTTCTCAGCTCTCTGACAAGGTAGCAAAGTGACATAATTGGAGATGTATACAGTTTTCTTGTCAAGTTTTGCCAGCTATGCTTCACCTGTATTACTCAGGTATAACTTCATCCCACACTTTTTATCTTCAACTTCTTTTTTCAAGTGCTGGGCTGCATCAGCTTTTTTGTGGAATTCAAAAGAAAGAAATAGAAGGAAAAAGCCTACAGATTTTCTGGCAATGTTTCCTCTAAGATGGAGAAAAGAATGGATGACACTCATAAAACATGACTTAGAATCTATTATTTACAGGGAAGAGTGCTGAAACATAATACAGAGAATGTACATTTATTACCAAGGTCCAGACAGGATCACATGCACCTTTAAAAAAATAAAAGAAAGGACCGATCAAAGATTCTTGTATTTAGGGTGGTAACATGGACCTCAGAACAGCTTTCTTCATCTTCTGTTCTTTCCACACATTTCTTGTACTGCCTGAGAAAGAGTTTCTCAAAGACCTTTCAGTAGCAAAGTTTCCAAATGTCTGTGAGACAGTAAAAACAGTGTTTTCCAACATCACAGGGGACTTATACATGATAGGTGTGAAAGGTAGGCAGATAATGTCTTGGCAGAAAAAAACCAGCAGAACTCAAAGACATAAAGAAAATATTTTTTCTTGCAAAATATTTTTCATTGAGAAAATGCTAATTATATGTATCACAGTCATAAGAAGCAAAAGAACAAGATCTAGTTCAACAGCATTCACATATTTATCATGCTTAGAGAAATAACATGTTACTTATTAATAGCGTTTGGGATGTTTCCCATCTGAGATGATAAAACTAAAGTTCCTTTCCATAATAAGTGTTGAAAATGCAGAGAAAAATACATTAATCATCTTCTAACAATCTCAAAAAGGCTTTCCAAATAGGGGCTTATTTTCTTTTTCAGCAGGGAATCCCTTTTGACCCTCTTCTGACCTCTTCAATGAAGAATTAATTGTTTCTTATTGCAAACATTATTACAGGCACCTGATTCTCCCCTTGGTGACACTGATATGTTTCAGGAATTACTCCATGACAGCCAATGAATTTATTCCAGTATGAAACCAGTGCACATGAAAGCAGGATTATGCCTCTTTTGCTGCCTGTAGTACAATATGGAAAAAAATAGTCACATAAGATCTTTTTCCACTGAGCTATATCAGTTTCTACTGGTAAAGACTTTGGTTGTATATATCTTTAAGACTAATTTAGAACTACGTGGCAAGTATGTAACAGCAGTAGACTTCTTGTCGTATCTACCAGTCCCACATGGTAGCCTTCTTACTTGCAGGATGTCTCAGATGGTACTAAATGCCAATACTGAGGCAACAAAGTCATGTCTCAGATGTCTGGGAAACCCCCAGGTCAAAGAACGAAGCTCTGAGGAACAGATTCATCCTTCCTATATACTGAGAGATTAAAAAAAGAAATACTTTTAAGTTAGGCTCCTGAAGTAAGGTGTGGAGGAATGAATGTCTTGGGGCATATACTTTCCTGAACACGGGATTTTGAAGCTGAAATTTTGAATCCTCAGGTGTGCAGAGACTCTCAGTCCATTCCTTCTGGGGATCAGAGGCAAAATACAGGGGAACACAGACTTTTATATTCCTGGAGTTTTCATCATCATTATTTTTAGCTCTTCACAGTCATTCACGTATTTTCTTTTTATGGGTAGAGAGATAAAGTTCCTAGATTCAGAACTCCAGAAATGCTTGGAAACAAATTTTAGGATTTTCCACCAGAAAGTGAAGAGCCTTCCTCAGACTAAGAAACCCATAGAAAACAAAAGAAGAACGAATATGGTTCTCAAGAGTTGTTTGCCTCTACTTTAAATGTCATGAGAAAGAAACCAGAAAAACAGCAAGAGTTATGCCCTTGACAGAGCTACTGACTCAATGGCCAGGCTTTGGGTAATCTACATATATTCTGCATGCTAATATCCCACTCTTAAAATGTAGATGATAGTGATTTACATTTCCTAGGATGGATACATATCCATTCAGATTTTATTGCTATACATAATTTGTACACTGTTTACCAAACAGGAACAATGGAGTTAAAAGCTTCTTTGGAATTAAATAGAAAACTGAAGGATTCCCTTAAGGGTCCTGACTTTAACCACAATTGTTTCCTTGGACAGCCTCAGTCTAAAAGTGTATAAAAAATTTAATTTTTAGGTGGACTAGGGAGAGGGGACAAGAATGAAAGAAACGTGTTATAATATGGGAAATGCACGGTATGTGTGCAAAGAAGGGATAAATTTACATAGGATATTAGCAATGGGTAAGGAAAACGGTGCAGATGTTAGGACTAGATTGACATGAAGTGTGTAGCAAAGCTGCCAAAACTGTGCTTTGCTAGTGTTTCTTCCTTCTGCCTCTTTGGGCAGTGAGGAGTGGAGGAAAGTCCTCAAAAACTCATGAGACTCTTTCAGTTGAGCATTTTCCCTACTTTTGTAGGGATCCACAAATGCCATGTATCATCCAAGTGCCAGCAACTTAATGAGGGGCAAACTTACTTGGAAGAACTGTTGATTTACACTTTATGATCTTCCTGATGAGTTCCTCCTGCTCTTTATTTGGGTGACTGAGTTTGTGCATGGTATTTAGGCTCAGACTTTACATAGGGAAAGGAATCACTGTGCTTCTGTCCTGTTAGCTGCATGCCTGGCAAAACTGGATTTGTGTTGGAAGTGGTTAAGAGCTCAGATTTGCTCTCTGATCACAGACCTTTATATATTGTTGTACTGAAAGACACAGATGATCTTTTTCTGACTATGTGCAAACCTGTCAGCATGGCCAAGCAGGGACATTTCAATAGTTAGGCTGAGGACAGCTTGCCCTTATTTATATCTATGAACTAGAAGTGAGATATAAGGGGCCAGAAAACAGAAAATTGGAGTAGGGGGGTGTTGATGCTGGCAGGCTTCCTTGTTTAAGGTCTGTGTGATTGATTTAGCAGCAGACGCTAGGAGCAATGCAAAGGAGTAGGGTGGGAGGCAAATGGTTTGTAATGATCAGGGTACCAAGACCCAGATGGATAACTATGGACAGTAAAGTGAGGGTTTACTATACAGTTGTATAGAATATAAAGGTTTACAACAAACAGGTAGAACTTTGGATGATATCATATCTAACAGCTAGCACAGAAGTAGCCAAAGAGACAGACTAATTCAAATTTCCACAGTACTGGAGTAAGTGAGAATAATTCTACTGAGCTCAGTAGTTTGACTTTAGCAGGTACCTTGTCAGAAGAGTCAAATAGGCAGAATACAAGCAATAACAATAGAAAGTTCATAAGCTGATTGAATATGTATGTCATAGAAAAAACTCACACATCTAACATTCTTTCCAGGAAACATACACAAGAATAATGATCTAGATATTAACTTATGAAATGTTGCCTACAGTAAGTTACTGTTGCATGTCTTTCTACTGTAGACAAGATGAATTGGAGGCTTTGACTTAATATAATGAAAATTTTCTGTATTTTTCTCAGTTGAGAAGCTTCATTGAGACTTTATATTAATGTTTCATTATATATGAGATGGGAGAGAAATCTACCTGCTTTTCTCTGCCAAGTCTTTTATCAGACGAGAACATGCATTTCTGCAGTTGTGTGAAATGGAGAGTTGCAGATGTTCAGAGACTGCATCCAGAAGTCATCCTTTACTTGAAGACCCAACACCAATTTTCTGTCATATCTAGCAACAGCTACTTTAAGGCTATCAGGGACAAGTTAGAAGAAGGTGTCAGAGTAATGTGTTGTTTTGGCTCTTGCAGTTTTTAAAGTATGTGTGAAAAAGCCCTAAAAAAACAGCTAAACAAAAATGGTTCTGCTTAAATTTTCATAACTGCAGAGTCGTGCCCTGAAGATTATGAAGACAGTAAGAACCAGCAGATGAATAAAAATATGGTAAATTAAACCTCATTCATACCTGACAAAATCTGCCTGGTCTTAGTCATATTAAGAAATATTAGTGGTTCCTCACTAGATTGAGCAATGTATGATTTCTTCTTCAGATCAGAAAAAAACCAAAACAAAATAACACAAACAAAAAAACCCAAACAAAAAACCCCAACAAAACCTGCTAAATATTTTCAAACTCTGCAAACTACATGGTAAACTTAGAGTAAACTTCTTTCTCTCAGACTTGAAGCACAGGATAGACAATAACTTTGTGGAGCTATCTACATAAATGATATTAAAAGCATTTCTTAGGCTACTCATTTTCATCTGCTGAACTGTAACTGTATTAATGGAAACAAACAACTTCATGTACCTAGCTTGTATTTAGTATCTTTTTGTATGGTCTGAGGTAATAGCTGATGGGATATACTATTAATAAGTAAATACTGGGGTGGAAGAAGTCACTCATACTAAACTCATCACAGTTTGTCAAGATGTTGTCAATTTTTGTAGTGTGGTTTGAAAACTGACAGAAAAATTGCTTTTATGTGAAGGATATGTTTTTTGTTCTCCTACAAGCAGTCACTCACTTTAGACCTTCCTGTGGTCTTCAAAACCTCTGATTTGGTTTGCCAAGCTGTAAACGACAAGGAGTCAGGAGCTGCTTTACAAGACCAGTCTTCAGTGAAGCGTTGGACACCTCGTGTTCTGTAGCTTTTATCAGTTGTGCTAGAAACACCAATACTGTTTGTACACCAAAAAGTTAGATACCTCAAAGTAATTTAAAACCAGGTCTTTCATACTGGAATTTTCAAAGTGTCCAGGGAAATTCAGCATCCAGATAACACATATTTCCCTGTGTTGGATTTATATGGCAAGGTTTTAGTAACAGAGGAGGCTGCAGGGGTGGCCTCTGTGAGATGACACCAGAAGCTGTCCTTATGTTGGACAAAATCAGTTCCAGCCAGCCCGAGGACAGACCCACCGCTGGCCAAAGCTGAGCCAATGAGTGACAGTGGTAACATATTTAAGAAAGTGTAAAAAAGCTGTGGAACAGCAGCTGAGAGAGAAGGGTGAGAAAAGATAGAAATCCTATTGCTCTGAATAGCCACTGACATTAGAATCCTTTTTCACTGGAGTGGTAACTACAGCATATAATGTGTCATAATACCATGGAGAGGAGCCCACGCAAGAGCAGGTTTTCTGGCAGGACTTGTGACCCCATTGGGAACCCACACTGGAATAGGAAAGGACCCATGAAAAGGGCCCATGCAGGAGTAGTTTCTGAAGAACTGCAGCCCATAGGTAGGACCCACATAAGAGAAGTTGGTGAAGAACTGTATCTTATGAGAGGGACCCCACGCTGGAGCAGAGGAAGATCATAAGGAGGAATGTGCAGCTGAGATGAAGCATTATAAACTGACCACAACCCTCATTCCCATCCCCCTGTGCCAGTCAAAGGGAGGAGGAAGAACCACTGGGAGTGAAGCTGAGCCTGGAAAGAAGGGAGGGATGGCGGAAGGCATTTTTAGGTTTGTTCTTATTTCTCATTATTCTATGCTGTTTAATTGGAAATAAATTAAATTAATTTCCTTAAGTGGAGTCTGTTTTGCCCGTGACAGTAATTGCTGAGTGATCTCTCTGTCCTTATCTTGACTCATAAGCTTTTCATTGCATTTTCTCTCCCCTGTCCTGTTGAGAAGGGGCAGTGATAGAGCGGCTTGGTGGGCAAGGTCAGTCAAGGTCAAACCCACCACATTCCCTTAGAATTCACTGAAATCCCCTTCTCAGTCTTACATCTCCCCCACGTATCTCCAGCCACTTCCCTGGTTGAGCCAAGCAAGACCCTGCTTGCCCCAGGAGCCCATACAGCTGCTGAGAGACAGATGTGTGATCTCCAGGGTGTGATCCAGCCTGCCCAGGACTGCTGGGCAGCTGCACAAGGAATGCAAGATGACTGTGCTCCCACTTCTGGTGATTCATGTAATTGCCCAGAGTCAGAGAAGTGAAACTGAACCTCAGTGCTTTCATTTGCACCCCTTGAACTTTCACAGGATACAATATTAGTTTATGCCTGGCACAGTCCCACAAAAGACACCAGCTGCTCCAGCCCCTTCAAAGGCAGAGAGGAGAGTCCCATGACTATTATCGAGCTTATGATTTAGGTTGCAGGCGATGGCAGGATAGTGCCTTGCATTTTATTCCACCCGTATATTTTATGCAGTTCTTCCATTAGCTGCACTCTTAAAAGATGAGGGGGCAACCCTTACCCTGCCACAAATACACATTTTCTGGTCACTTATCTGAATGACACTACAGTATTTAATTACACATTTAACTATTGTATCTCAAATAAAATACAATGCCCAGCATCACCAGAAGGAAAGCAGAGCACATCCAAATATCAGTGTTCATCTACTAGACCAAAAATTGCAGGGCTTGGTTTGTATGGTGTTTCTGCCAGCAACACAATGAACATGCTGCATTAACATACTATCACTAAAAACATAAGGCATCTGATATAATGGGAATGTAACTATTAATCTTAAAACCTGTCCAGGTCTTAATATAATTAAATCATTAAATCAATCTCCATCTTTCTCTTTCAGGAGGTACTAAAATGCATACCCACCAACGTGGATGTGTTAAGTAAAAGAAAAAAATATGAAATTTATATTTTCAAAGCCCCAAAGGAGACATTTAATGCTGGAAAAGAGAGGATAAATTGCTGATATTTCCCCCCATCCCCCCATCCCCCCCCCCCCCCCCCGAAATGGCTTGGAGTGTTATAATGTATTTGATTTTTTTTTTTTTTTTCTAGAGGTAATCTTAGATGTGGAGTGAATGAAGTGAAGTCTGTTATCAATCCATAACATCTGCTGCAGTGTCAAGTGATGAAATGGGTGACTCCAGAGCCCAAGACAGCTGGGATGGCTTTCTTAATGCAGTAGGGTATTGTGCAAACAAACAGGCACTGATACCGTCTATGGTTGTCACAATTATTCAAGCTGGTGATACATCTTCCTGTATTAGCTGCTTGAGAAGCCCTATTTCTTTTAAAAGTAAACTACTGTGTAACAATCACCCATTCTGTTCTCTAACTCAGTTGAGTGCAAACATAATAAAACATTGGGAAAAAAAATAAATTAAGATTTACCAGCACAGCAATAAAGCATAAAATAAGTATATACAAGCTTGCCAAAAAAAAATATCTACTCACAGTTTACAGAGCTAAGAAGTAATGTATACCTTTGTAGCTGAATCTATACTGGCAAGATTATTCTGCATCTCTGTCGTGTCTCCCAGTTACTGGGAAATCTAGTACACTGTTCAGAGAAGTTAAAGATCAAGAGTTAAAGAGAAAAGACAAATATGGATCTCTGAGAACATCCCTTTGCCATTGCAGGGTGAATACTGAGTTCACTTAGGGGATTTTAGATCAAGGGCAATATTAAAATGTTTCAAATATAAGGGAAGAAAATTAATCTAGATTTAGGATCCTACATACAAACAATCACCAGCCTTAACTTAACAAAGCATTTTCTGCATATGGAGTATATAGGAAACAAACCCTGTGAAACAGAGGTTGTTGTTAGAAAAGAGTAATACTTAGCAACTGCTTTTCATGAAAATCTGAAAATTATAACTTGGATTTGAATTATGGAATTTATGGACAAAATTTAATTCCAGAGTCACTTTCAGTCTCCAAAACAAGAAATGTGTGAGAGAGAAATGTGTAAATTCAAAGCATCTTTTATATTATTATTATATTTACTTTTCCAAAATGAAATGTTTCAACCTTCAAGCAAATAGAAACACCATTTGCTTTTGGAAATTGAGCTACAGTTGTGATATTTTAATGAACAAGGTCACTAGAACTGAAAATAGAATTTTTCATTTGCACTTAATGTTATCATCAACCTAAATGCTATATATTTATATATATATAAAATATATATTCTTATGTTTTATATTTAGGTTGAGCCACAAGGTGTTTTATTTTATCTCAGGTATCAAATGAATAATAGTAATTTTTAAAAAATGAAACAAATGTTAACTGAGTACCAAGTGTGACTTCAAGCCCTGAATTTTAGAATCAGATTTTCAGTCCAAACTTCCTTCCTTCCTTCTTTCTCAGGGAAAAAAAAAAAAAAAAAAAAAAAAAAAAGGAAAAAGAAATCTGGCCACAATGAACAGGGCATTTGACTCCCTCTTGCACATGTGGGAGAGAGGGCATGCAGACTTGTGGAACTGGTTCCAATCTCACTGATGATGCTGAGGTTGTGGTGCAGTGTAAGTTGCAAAACTAAGGGCTAAAAGGTAAGCAAAAGATGAAAATAGTGTGCTTGCTTGGATGTTCTGCCTGGTGTATTTGCCACTGCCTTTCTATTGCTCTGAATCAGACCTACACAGATCTTTCTGATTGATTCCCCTGTCATATCTGCAGACATCTCAAAAAGATAGCTGTTCTAAGAAATTGGGGTTGGTTTTTTTCTCCTTAACTGAAGCTGGTGAATCGTTTTGAGGTTGAAGATTCTCCCTTCTCTTTCCCAAGATGAGAATAAATTACTAAAATGCCAATTTTATGTTCTCATGCATTCCTGACTTAATAAAAGTCCCTTGTTTGCCTAGATGCGCACTATTGGTTATTGCTTACCAGGAGGCTGGAAGAACCCAGAGAAAGATGAATAGATTGTGCTAGTTTCATTTCATATCTGATTCTGTTAGATCTTCTCATTTGATTTTATTTTTTGAAACAATGAGTGGAGAGCGCAATTTCCCAACCTATGACCAATCAACAAACCTTAAACTGCTCCTGAAACACCAAGGTCATCACATATACATAGTGTGTGGCAATTGTCAGAAAAATTCATCGAAGGACTACACTGCCAGGAGTCAGGCTGTGTGGCTCCAAAATTGCTGGTCATCTTCCTCCTGCCAGGGAGACAGGACTGAACAGTTTTGGTAGTGGGACTTGTAGGGACTGTACACAGAAAATGTTAAGGACAATATTCAGGTCTGTTAAGCACAGTTACCCCGAAACATTTTAACATCCCCGAGTGAGTTTCAGACTGCTAACTACTTTGTAGGCCGTGAAAAAAATTTCCATTTTTCTGAAGTGGCAACATTATTGCTAAAGCAATGCATTAGCAAAAAGCAGTGAAGGAAGATGACAGAACACGCTGAGTAAGGGAGGTGAAAGTATGGCTCCATACTAGAGTAACTACAGAGAAGCACAACTCCTTCAGCTCATCCATGACAGAAGAAGAGCTCCTTCAGTGCAGAAAGAGGAAGGACCTAGCAGACATCTTCAGGGAGGTAGAGAACACCTCTCCCAGATGCCAGTGAAATGAAGCAGTACCAACCTTGCCAGCATCAAGAGAAACTGAGGAGCTTCTCATTTAGTAAAGACTGATCCTGCACTGAAGGAATAGTCTTGGTGTAGGAACCTGCAGACAAAAAGTATTAATCCTGAATCTTGTGTTCATAAAGAAATAAGCTTCATGTGATCATATACCTTTCTCTCTTTCTGTTCCTCACCTTCTCTTCCTTTCAAAGACCTTTAATCTTAAAATGTGTCAGCTATATGCGATAGGGAGAAATTTCAAGTCTGTTGAAATGCTCAAGGTTTCACTGAAACTAGCAGCATGTAGATGAGTCTCTATGAGGTCACATATTAGGGACCTCAGTTAGGGAAAAACAAGATGGAAAATTCAACAGCTGCTGCATGTAAAACTATAAAAATCCTTTGGTAATACTGTTTCTGAAACCATTTATCTGTTACAGCGACTGGGAACTGAAACTGAGAGTGTTTCAGGTAACTTCCATTATTCACTTCATTCATTCCAACCACTTAAAAAAACCTGAAAGCTTTAAAAACAGAGCCATAACCTGCCTCTTCTGAGTATGTTTCCTACTTCATTTTCAAAGCTTGACTATCCTTATGCAAAAACAATAGCTAAGGTAATTCAGACAGAGATGAAAACATATGATTTTGCAGTACTTGTCCAGTTCTGTTGACACGCCACACGGACCCTCATAAGCATGTGCTGACAGCACAGCTGCTCCCACCTTGAGAAGGCATGCAATGGATTTTGCCTGTTCATGGTGTGAGAAACTGCATAACTGAAGTATCAGATTGCTTGTTCTATCTTTCTTCTCCAGTTTAGCTGCCTTAAAAAACAAATTAAGGGTGTCCTCAAAGGCCACTTCCAAAAATACAAAGAAGCTGCAAACTTCGTGCAGAATTTCACTGGCTGGAAAACACCAATGAGAATTACAATGGTCATTCAGTAATTCAGGCTAGGGACAAAACTTGAATCAGTTCTGGAAGTACTTCTCAGGTTCTTAATTTCCTCATAGATGCTCTCCAGCAAAACACACTTTTGCTGCTGAAATTTTCTTGTCTGTTGCATAGAGGGATGTTGATTTGTATTTTTCAAGGCTGTGTATAGGTTAATTCATACTGATCATGAGAAAAAGAAAAGCATTATTATTAGCAAGCTTTTATTGTGTTTTCATCATTCATTGCTGTGGAGACTTAATCAGATTGAGCAGACGATCAACTTGGGTAATTAGTGAAATGACTGAATAAATTGGAAGCTCATCTGTTGTGAAACCTGTACACAGAGGGTTGGACTATCTTGTATTCTGCATTCCTTTTGTACAAGGGTAATGAGACACAAAGTGAAACACATCGTAAGATGGAACTGGGACAATGAGACCAAGATGGTCTTAAACTTACTCCCATGTTAGTTCCCTTGCCCAGTTGCCTACTGACTCGTCTACTGTTGACTCAGAAGCTTGTCATCTCTAGGTTCTAATTTCCCTTTGTCTCTCTTTATAAAGTTGTTTGGGGATTTTTGGGTTTTCCCCTCCCAGGAATTGAAATACATTTGTAGTGCTTTGTCATTTGAAAAAGCCTTTTAAAAGGTGTCGTGGTTTAACCCTGGCCGGCAACCAAGCACCATGCAGCCGCTTGCTCACTCCCCCCACACCCAGAGGGATGGGGAGGAGAATTGGGAAGGAATGTAAAGCTCAAGGGTTGAGATAAGAACAATTTAATAGGTAAAGCACAAGGCATGCACACAAGCAAAGCAAAGCAAGGAATTCATTCACCACTTCCCATGGGCAGGCAGGTTTTCGCCCACTCCCAGGACAGCCGGGCTGCAGCACATGTAACGGTTACTTGGGAAGACAAATGCCATAATGCCAAATGCCCCCACCTTCCTTCTTCTTCCCCCATTTTATATACTCAACATGATGTGGTATACGGTATGGAATACCTCTTTGGCTAGTTCGGGTCATCTGTCCTGGTTGTGTTTCCACCCCTTGGGCAGTCGATTCCAGGTGTATTGGATGCCCCTCCAAGCGAAGGCAAACTGTGGCCTGCACTCTGCAGCCAAATATCAATAGTGGCATACCACTTAGCATTCCTTCTTCTTCCCCCAGTTTATATACCCAATATGATGTCATATGGTATAGAATACCTCATAAAAAACTTGCAGGCAGTTTGTCTCTGTAAATGCAGGCTAACCAATATTGGCACAAGGAGAAGGAGTTAGAAATTAAAAACATGGATGTTACAGATACTTTACTGGTAATCGAGTTCATGTGCAGAACCTTTGTTTTATTATTTATTTGATATTATGCAGTTGCATGTTACTCAGCAGGACCAGAATAAAATAAAACTGGGTTTATATTATACAGACTGAAGAAAACTGGTAACTTTTTGGTGGACAATGGAGACTTTCTAGGAGGATTCATACATCAATTAAAGTCCTTTTATTTGGCTTTCTAGTGGAGCTGAAAAGAACATTGATATGGTACCTTGCATACCTTATGTATTTCAGTTTTCCTGTCTATTAAATGGCACATTTGAGGACTGGGTATTTTTTTTTTTTTCATAAGAAATTTGTTTCACACAAACTGAAACTCCTAAATTAATTTCATGAATTTGTACTGATTTGTTTTGTCCAAACTCTCACCTCCAAAAAAGTCCCTAAAAGCACCAAAATGTGCATCTTAGGAGTTGCAATGCTTTTGTTTTGAAATTTACTTGAAATTCATGCAATTTAAAGTAAAGATTTATTTTTTGGTTTAAGTTTGGCTTTTTTAAAAAAAATGTCAGTTATTTTCATGACTTCAGAAAACTGTTTAACCTCAGAGATCCAAAGGATTAAAAATGTCAGTAAGAGACCAGTGCTAATATCTCTGTTCTTCTGGTGGATTTTATAAGGTTCTGGCATTTTAGCTAAGGTTCTGAGATTCCAGCTAAATTTTTTTTTACTGCAACCCTGATGTTTGTGGCAGAACCATAGACATGCTTTCTACCTCTCTACCTTCCAGTGCATGTACCAAGATGCATTCTGAGAACATGACAATCAGACAGGTTCCCCAGAGAACAGGACAGCCATGGTTCTCATTTTTACTTAAGTCAGTGTAGGATGGAGCAACGATCTGGCACTTTCTGATTAAAATTATTCTTCTTTTGAGGCATCTTTTTGGCTGTATGTCTACAGTTCCAGTGAGTGCAAAAATGTTCCACAGGTCTAACTGCAAAGTAGGATTTGTCTCAGGGTGGATATACTTGCAAATACAAATAATGTTTTCAGTTTCCCTTGGGACACACTTGTTTATTGTAGCAGAGTTACTTCCAAAGCTATTTGTTCAGTTTATCCACTTACGGCCTTTCAGCGCACTGCTATAGCTCATGCCGCTTTTGAAAGACAAGAGCTTTCCTTCATACTGCATATCCACCTGACCCTTCCTCCATGGCTCCCACACACAGAGCTGAACACCACTTGTGGGCTGGCAGTATAATTGTATGGGCTTGATATTAATGGGCAATGTTTTGGATTCACATACATCCATGCTTCCTCTATCGCTCTCAAGCACAAGTGATTCATAGAATCATTGAATTGCCTAGGCTGGAAAAAAACTTTTAAGATCACAAAATCCAACCGTTAACCCAAGCACTGCCAAGCCCACCACTAAACCATGTCCCTAAGCACCACATCTATGCAATTTTTAAACACTCCCAGGGATGGTGATTCCACCTCTTCCCTGAGCAGCCTGTTCCAGGGCTTGGCCATTTTTTCCATGAAGGAATTTCCCCTCACACCCACCTAAACCTCCCCCGGCACAAGGTGAGGCCGGTTCCCGTGTCCTGGCGCTTGTTCCCTGGGAGCAGAGACCGACCCCCCCTGCCTACAGCCCCTGCCGGGCAGCTGTAGGGAGCCACCAGGTGCCCCTGAGCCCCCCCTCTGCAGGCTGACCCCCCCAGCTCCCCCCGCCGCCCCCCCCAGCCCCTGCCCCAGCCCCTGCCCCAGCCCCTGCCCGGCTCTGGACACGCTCCAGCCCCTCTGCGTCCCCCCTGCCCTGAGGGGCCCGACCCTGAGCCCAGGCCCCGAGGGGCGGCCGCGCCGGTGCCCAGCACAGGGGGACGGGCACTGCCCCGGCCCTGCCGGCCACAGCGCTTCTGACAGCGGCCAGGGCGCTGCTGGCCCCCTTGGCCACCTGGGCACGCTGGGGGCTCCTGCCCAGCGGCTGTGCCCAGCCCCCCCGGCCCTTTCCCCCGGGCAGTTCCCAGCCCCCTGCCCCCAGCCCGCAGCTGCCGGGGGCTGCTGTGCCCCACGGGCAGGGCCCGGCACTGAGCCCCGCTGCCCCTCACACCACTGGCCTCGGCCCCTCGGCCCGCCTGCCCAGAGCCCTCTGTAGAGACAATTTCAGACTTGCTCCTAAATAGTCTTATTTAGGCAAAATACCAATTAAAGCAAAAAATAATGGATACTACAATGTTAGAGGCTGAAATATGGGGGGGTTTCTTGCCAAAAGATGTATAATTTGCACAGTGGATAAAGGTTTCTCAGTTTGAGCTCTTTCTCAACAAAGGGTAAATCTGGTGAGAAATGAAGGTTTCCTTTCAGGATACAGAGATAGAGAAACTGCTTGAAAATTCAGACTAAATATTGTGAGTGGCTTTGGCTGAAAAGAAAATAAAAGTAAAAAGAAAGAGTTTGAATAAGCACAGTATATGCTTTTATGTTTTTCTAAATGAATTCTTTCTTCTAAAAAATGCTAACTTGTCTTATATCAGTATCAAAAAAGTAAATTTCCTGACATTTTGTTTCAAAGCACTGTATTTTGCCTAAAAATTACCATATTCAGGAAGTGGGAAAAATATAGATTTAATCACCTAGAAGCAAAATGAACTATTTCATTGAACCTCAAACATAACATTATGGGCCTACCTGAAATTATGTTTTTTAATTATTATTTTCAGAAATGAAAAGCCAACACTGAACATCTTCTATCAGTTTGAGTTTCCCATTTTTCCGCAGCTCTATCCTGGCCATTAACATGTAAAATCTACTATGGACCCAGCTTTACTTTGTGTTTCCTATATAGCCTCAGTCTGACAGGCGGCAAATCCTGTTTGTCCTCTCCAAACAGGAGTCCCATGCTACCATCACAAATTCCAGGGTTTACTGATAGATGTGTCATTTAGGAAGCAGGAGGTAGGTGCTGCAACTTTATTTGCTGCAACATTACTTGACACCCCCACTACAGGGCCATGGAATCACAGAACTGTAGAATGATTTAGTTTGGAAAAGGCCTTTAAGATAATTGTCTGCCTATACAAGGTCATCCCTAAAAAAAAAAAAAAAAAGGGGGGGGGTATTATTATATTTGTCCCTCATGGGCATAAATATGGTGTTGTCTTAGAAGAATATCTGGATCCTAAGTTTGTGTGTTGAGACAAATAAGATAAAATCCAACTAGGGTGTCCCTTTTTGCAATATTCTTCCTTCTGCTCTGAGACCTGCTCCTACCCCTCTCAAACCATCTGGCAGAAAAAGCAATTCATAAATATAAATACTTGCCCCTACTTTATAGTAGATGTCCGCTGATGTGCTATGACATTTCAGTTGATCATGACCAGGAGATACCATTGTATAACTGTGTTTAGTTGTAAAGCAGCCTTCCTGAGCAGTAAATCACCTTAGTAAGAATTCAGATGGGCATAATATAGCTTCCTGCAGTGAGAGCAGAAAAAAAAAAATAATTCTTCTCTCCCACCAGAAATACAACATTCAGTGGTCACTGGTACCAGCATTTCTCCATTTCTCCTGACCATTGTTCCTTTTCGTTCCTAATTCTGGAGCCTTACACTAAAACACCTCACAAAACAGTTAATGCATAAGACCTGATTCAGGAACCATCCTCAGCACATTTCTAGTCTAGGCAACAAAATTACAACAAAGATAGATTTGTCTGGTGGCAATGATCAAGTATCTTTAAGAACTCATCTTGGCCTGCACAGAATAACTTATTGCAGTTATAAGCTTCAGCTGCATTAGTATCCAGTAGTCCTGGAAAATATCTCCTTCTGTTTTATCAGACTAGAAAGCTACCAATGAAGATGAATTCTTGTTCAGGGTAGCATCCTGGATTGAAAAAGAATGTAGGGAGAAAGCATGACATTTGTCTTCCAATCAGAAAACCAATAAGCACACAACCAGGGGAGGCAGGAAGGGGAGAAATAAACATAAACATTACTTTAAGAGATCTTCTAATGTGCAATATTTATATACAAATAGCAACTAGTGTTATATGCAGTATGCTCAGGTTTGTGAAATATATCAAAGCACAGCAAATTGGAATGAGTCCTGAGTTTCCATTTACTTTATCTAACCAGACTTATCAATTCTTTTTACTCCAGGCTGATAAAGTAGAACTGCAGCAGACAAATGAGCTAGCAGAGCTGACATAATGTGTTGTCTCAAAGAAATGCTGGATTAAAAAAAACAAAACCCTGACTTTGATCACCTCTGAAACTCCTACTTTACTCAACCCAAATTAGTTGTTTACTCATTCTCCAGGGAATGTTAAATATTACTGGGAGGCAAGCAAAGAGAAAAGAAGTGTGCTTGTGAAGGGAGTTTACTTCTATTTTTTTCTTCGGCTTTTAAGTGGCAAAATGGAAGGTGTTGGGCCTTGGTGCTGGTCCTCTATCATTAATAACAAAAAGTCACTTGCTTCAACGGGAATAGGATTGACTGCTTAAGTTTACAGGCTTTATTCCTTGAATTCAATGATGCCTTGCATGATGCCTAGTTTAAGTAATGCAAGTAATAAAGGTCTGATTTGAATTCTAAAACAGAAGTGTGAGACATGTGCTGGGTGAGAACTAGAAGACCACAGCTCTGGGGTTTGCTGCCAGTGGTAAGGGAGGAAGTGTCTTTGACCACTGCCAGCATGTAAATGGGAGTGTAAAGTTATAATCCAATTATACAAAATGTCATTGTATCTGGCCTTCTCAGAAATTTTTGTATGTTTATAACTACAAATATTTTTTTTCCACCTGAAAATATCATTACACCCATTTTACTTACAGGGAGCTGAGCCCCAAAGGATCACAGTGGAAACCTGGGGCAGAAATTACAACTAACTTTAGGACAGCTGCACAAAATGAATGGCTGGATCATCTTTTTTTCTCTCCTTAAATACTATATGCCACACATACAGGTAGTGAAAACTGATGTAGTCCTATTGAGATTAGGACTTTAGAGACAGGAGATATCATTTACTTCTTAGACCCACCCTGATTAAGATATAAAGTAGGTTCCTAAAAGGAGCTAGCAGGTGAATGAGAAATAGAAAATTAAAAATTATGAACCATGTTCTGATTTTTTATTCAAGTGTAAAACAGTTAAATCAACAGCGGTTTTGTTCAAGGAAAGATTATTGAATTTGGCAGCAGTCATTTAAATCAAAGTCATCTGCAGTATCTGCTGTGAAGCATCACTATATCTGAGTGCTCTTCTACAAACTATATCTAGTGTTTTAACAGTAGATGCAGGAAGGTTCCTGTGAAGTTCTGCTTTGCTCTTTCAGGTACTGGGTCTCATATATTTACATCCATACTTCAGAATTCCTTTCTTCATCTTGAAGTTTTCATGGCCCTTCCAGAGAAGCAAACACTGGAGACTGTGAAATAGAGTGGTATGTTCCTTAGGCATATTCATAAACAATGCATTGAAAGACATTTTAAAGGAGACGGAGATTCCCATGTTTATATGTAGTTCATCAGTGTTTATCTAGGTGCTTCTCCAGGCTGTTATTCATTTCATGGAATTGCTTGGAGGAAATTTAGGGCTCTTGGCTCACCGAATATGATGAACAGATAACAAAAAACACAAGAGGTTTTGCACAGCTCTGGTCCTCCAGCACAATACTGTAAGATAACCCATCCCTTCACTCAGTGACTACAGCTGTCCCTGTTTTGGATTAAAACAACCAGAAATCCCAGATTTGTATCTGGTTTGGGAATGGTTTCACTTGGAATTAGCAATCTGAAACTGTGTGAGATAGAAATTCTCTTAGAGTGACGGGGAAATGATGGTGCAACCTGTATTAATATAGAGTAATGTAGGTATGTAGCAAAGGTGGAATGGCCTGAGACACCTCCCTGAAGTACCATCTGTGTTGATTGTCGAAGGGACTGGTTTAGCAAAAAAAATATCACATTGATAAACCCCTATATTTTCTCAAATCAAGAGAAGGGGGTGTTTGTCACCTGATACTCAGTCATGCAATTTTCACATGAGTCTGGGACCCTCATCAGGATGAGAGACCTGAAGAAATACACCAAATGCCATCAAATGTACAATAAAATCTCAAGTTGGGGAACTGGCTAGCTGCTTAGCAAATTACCAATTTTCAGCTGCCCAGTGGTAGTGAAAGGCTGCTAAATAATCCCCGTATTGAAATAAAAGGTTCAACCCATCTCAAAGAACAAACAGATCCTCCAAACAAGCCTTGTGCATAGATAGATAACTTGCAAACAAAACAGCGTCTGTGTCCTCCAGTGGATTAATTGCTACAAGTACCTGCCATGTTCTCATCGCAGCTTTGATTCTGTAGCCTTAAGGAAAACAAAGCTTTCATTGCCTGCAGTGATGTCTGAGACGGTGTGTTTGCTAGTGTAAGGAGTGAAGGATTATTCCTGGAGATGCTTGCTTGCACACGTGTAATGGATCATGGATCCCTGTTAAAGTTAGCTAGGTAATAAGTGTACAACGTCCATCTCAGTCTGATGAATTCAGATGTGATATTAAATAATGAGGTCCAATAAGAAACCAATGAACGTTTGTCTTCAAAAGTTGCATTTTTGAATGTTTTGTTGCTAAAAATGGGTGTGTTTAGATGCAGATAGACAGGACTATTGATTGTGCAGTCACACCAGGCTAAAAGGCAGATGATTATAGCATTGTTTGACCTGCAATATTTTGTTGTGAAAAACCTCACTGGAACTAAATGGACAATGAAAGTGACTCAATATTGCAGCTTGGTTTGGATACCTGAGTACCCAACCAATAGAGAACCATGAACTCTGCTGAAGTTGGTGCTTTCAGTGATGAAAACCCACTGAAGCTAAGGGAAACTGAATGGAAGTGAAATCTGTTCTTCCATGTAAAAAAATGAAGTCAACATGTCTACTTGGATTGTGCGTGTGGATACTTACATGTTTATTATGTTGAGCACCAGCTACTTTGTTCATTTTTACTGTTTTTGGTTAAACTATGTGTTTATGAATATTGCAAACCCTAATGGCAAAGACTGAATTTGTCCCCAATTTTTCAACGACTATATTCTAAAGTCAACTCTGACATCCTGTGGGCAAAAAGGAAATGATAATTTTTTAGCTACTGGTATTAAAAGAAATGTTTGCTGTCAGAGTTAGCAGTATTAGTAACTCTTGCACAAATATATATGCATATAGAATATTTTGAAATAGATGGTATACTAACAAGAACTTAATGTTTGCTTTTGGGTAGGAATCTCAGAAACTTTCTGAACAGCATTTTCATTTTTCACAGCTCATAGTACTCCATTTCTCTATGGCAGCTGTCCCGTATCTTTTGTCATACCAGAGAAAGTAAGCAGATAAAGCATTGGGTTTACTGTGTTGAACTTTCAAGTTTCGTCTATAGAAGCAGAGTCAACAGCTTCATTTCTCCAATTAAGGCAAACTCTTTAAATAGTAGAATGCTTTGAGTTGCATGTTTGACCGCGTTCCATTTTTAATTAACTGAATTCCTCCAAAGATACTGTGAACAATTACTGCCAGCAAACTTACCGAGAATAAACTATAGGAAAGGCTGACATCTTGTGGAGAAAAATAATTACTTTCCTCATCTGATGTTATTGGCAAGTACTGAGGACAGGCAGGTTTAGTAGAGAATTCAGTAGACCTACAGAATTCAGAAAGTGTATAATTCCATATATACATGAAATTACCTTTATCTCACATGCTAAACATAAAGTGCGTCTATACATATATTTGCACTGCACACACACACAGAGGAAAAACAGTACTTTTAATATTTAGTTCTCTGTGGGTTTTTAAACAGTTTTTACTGCAACTTGTCATTAAGTTTCTGCTAAGTTTATGAAACCCAGTGACTAGTCGCTGTGATTCTCAACAGAGCTAATTCAAAAATTTCTGCTTTTTTCCCCCTCCTTTTTTTTCTGCTTAACAGAAATACATGATATACCTTTTCTTCTCAGAAGGTATGTAAAAAAGCATAGCATTGAGTAAACCAGCAGAAGTATACAACTGAAGGAGCTAGTCTGCTGATTACATAGGGTGTGAACATGCACTGCACATTGAAATTAAAAAACACTAAAAATTTGTTTCACAGCCTGTAGGTTATTTCTCTCCACACCTTGTATTTCAGTCGCAAAATAGATAAACTGTTACACAGCAGTTCACTGATGGCAAAGCAGATGCGTTGTCTGCCCCTCGGTGGCATGGAGCAGCAGTGGCACCTACAGGCCACAGTCATCTCTCAACAGCTAAAATTAGTAAAAATAAACCTCCACAAAGCTGTCTTAAATACTTCCCCCCACTAGTAAATGCATGACAGTGAAAAACCTTCATCCTTCTACTCTTGGTGCCCGGAGAAGCCTATTGCAGGCATGTTCTGGTGATGCAGATGGGCATGAGTGCATTTAATATATGTATTTCAAGAGCAATGGAAATAAGCCCTATCACTAGTCCCAGCCAAGCAATCCCAGCTCCAGAGTTTACAGGCTATGCGTTGAATGGAAAGAAGGGATGTCCCCTTCAAAACAGACATAAAAATGGAGAGTTAGCTTTTGTTGTATATCATCTGACAGGAAAATACAGATGTATTCAAAAATATCAATATCCAGAATTATCCAAACCTCTCTTGTCCCAGGAAAAAGCCTTAGCCTCTAAGTCAATATTTCTGTGCTTTGGAGTTTGTTTCTTGAGATGTCAGGGAAGAAAATTATAGTTAAAAAGCTGTGTATTATCTCTCATGGAGTGGTCTTGGCAGGTGCAACAGTCAAACACATAAACCATGTTGGTTTATAAGGTTTAAGTTTTTAAGGCAATAGAAGATTGAGAGGTCTGCAGTAAAGACAAACAAAAGTAATGTAATGGCAAAAATATAAAGTCATTCAGGGTATGGGCCTGAGATTTATCCCTTTTTTCTTTGCTGTTCTGCGAGGCATCACCACTGCTCTGATGCTTCAAAATTTACTTTTTTTAAAACCATAGTGTTTCACCAAAGGATCAAAAAAAAAATGGCAAATTGGAATCAATTATTGGATTCACCAGGTCCACAAGTACCTGCTCTTCAGGTAAGGACAGTAGTCCACAACCCAGTGAATTTTAGAAAATGCTTAGAGAAATAGACTCCTATTTTAATTTATGTGACTGTTTTCTTGAGGACTACTCAGGACCTGGTCTGTGTTGGAGCTGGTAATATAGCTGTGTAGTGAGAAGCTCAGATGTTGGGCCAGAATTGCCTCTTGTCTTCATTAGCCAACTTTTGCAGTGATGTTAGGACCAGCAGAAAAGCAATGCTGCCTGTTTTTCTCTGGGCTGAACCTGAGATGCAACCGGTATATGGGAAGTCAGCTGTATCTTTCTGGAGTGTAAACAGACTGTAAAGCTGCTAGTTGTTCTGCTGGTTCTTCTGAGGTAGGACCATCAGATAGAAAAAACAGACAGCCGAAAAATGATCCTTGTGTGGAATCCTTTCCAAAAAGTCTCTCATGTCATAAAGAGCCTAAAAGGTCTCTGGTGTCACCCTTTGATGAAGGTTACCTGCAAAAACTAACAGAAATGTGATGAGCTGTGTCCCCGGAGTATTTTGCAATTCTGGAAAACCAAGGGGGATTTACACAAGCAGCCTGTGAAGATTTACTGTGTGCCTCATAGCCTCCAAACTCCTGACATATAGCCTGGTACGCATACAAATTCGATGTTCCAGTTTTAGGTAAGAAACTGAGAAAATGTGAAAATGTTCCTTGCTGTTTAATGGTGGGACACTTAAGAAGGTGCCTTTGCGAGGAGAGTTTTCGTTACAAGGTTTCTGGAAAGAAACTGTTTCCTACAAAGTTTGACTTAGTTCACCCAGTATCTTAGATATGTATTTTATGATGTGGACTAAAATATTGATTTAATTCTTTTGGCTAGAAAATAACCTAGGTATTTAGTTTTCATGTAAATATTTACTTTGGCGATATCTACATTTGGTGTGATGAATCCTACTTTAGGTGTCAGGTTAGTGTTAGTCATTTAGATCTTGATTCAGCCATGAGCCATTTGATACCCTCTGTATCTTGCTTTGAGAGGACACCGTTCCCTGGTTAGTTCAAGGGTTGTGTTCTCCAGCAATGTGTGGCTTTCACAGACAGCTTGCAGTGTCTCCAGGGACATTAGATGTTTATGCCTAGTTAGCTGAATGGAGCCCTTATCGTCCACAGTCAATAGAGAGGTACTATCAGAGGAGAGGTCAGACATTTAGCAGGTAGGATGACATATATGATTTAACTCCGTTGTTACTCAGGTTTACACATTGAGAGTTTGAGGGACGGAGTCCCATGTCAATTAATAATGGGGGAGTTTGAATGGAAGACAGATTTTTTTGTTTGCTAAATATTAAGGAAAAATAAATGACTGAGCATAATGGCAGTAACACTGAGTCAAACCAAAGATCCTCCTACCCAACCATCCTGTCTCCAACAGTGGCCAAAGGTAGATAGCCACTCCTTACACAGTTGGGTTGAGCTGAGTTATTTATAACACCCACGCAGTACCACACCTTATGTTATGAGTGTATCTAGGAAGGCAGATCATAAAAACAGTATAAGAGATGGGTAAGTGTGTCGTGATATTTTCCCAGAATACTCTCCCATGCTGCAGTAATCTGTGGTTCTGACGCTTCTTGGGCTTTAAGACATGATTTCATGCATACCCCCCGTCTCTACCCCCCAAAAAAAACCCACCCAAAAGCCACCAAAAAACCCCCAAACAACAAAAACAACACCCCACCCCACCCCGAACTCTAAAATTTTTAATTTCATCTTCCATTAAATTGTCCAGTTGGTATTTGAACTCATGTCAAGAACACAACCAACCAATGAAACCCCAACAGGATTTCATCGGCATTTGTTCACTCAGGGTAGAATTGGGTAAATACTAAGAAAACATTTCTGGCAAACTTTCATTCAGATTTCAAACAGGTGCTTTGTGGTTTTCACTCCTCTTTGCGCTGTTGCTCATGCAGAGAAATAATTGGAGAATATTATGGGAAACAGCTGCATTCACATGCAAACAAGGGTATTTGCTCATGAACCCAGGTAGTCATTATCACTGTACAGTGAATGTTCTCCCCAACCCACCAAGGCACTTCTGCTTGTGTTTAGTTTACATCAAAGGGATCATTTCTGTTTTAAAGCAAAGCATGGATCTATTTTGCTGGATGATGTTGCTTGTGCAACATAACACTTTGTACCAGCAATATTCTTCCACTGTTCCACTAACCTTAGTGGGCCAGTCACCCAAAGGAAAACAGAAGACAGATGAGCAGCAGGTAGTGACCCACTGCAGTCTTGACTGCAGGGAAAGCTTGTGAATCAACATAACTGCTGGTTATATGACCTCTGCTAATTCAAAGAAAAAGGGAAGAGTGACATCATAAAGCAGAAATCCCCTGAACTCATTTTTTTTTTTTCCTGCACAGACAATACACCAGCCTTCTGTGTGATTTACATTCCTCCAACATTAGATGCCTAAAACTTGGTTGTATAAATCTGTGTTAGTCACCTGGGTGGTTTGTACTGTTATAAGTTAGCATCTTCCACATAGGAAACAGTTGTTGAAATGGGTTCTTTGAGGGAAAAATAAAGAAGTAAAATTCTTTAAGACAATAGATCAAATACCTTTCCTATAAAATATTTAATGTGTTAATGCCTAACACTCCATCAGAAACTATGCCTTCAGTCAAATACATAGTCCTACCTGCCTATTCAGGAAGCCTAAGCAGGGCATACTAGCAAGAGCCTGACTTGTCTTGTTTACTCTAATTGCACATTATTTGATTTCCCCCCTTGAGAACAAACTTACTTGTAAATGAAGTTGCTGTTATCATTCCCTTTTCCAAAGTAGTTACATTAACATATTTTTTCTCTTATGGGATGCACATGTCTTTGTGAGATGGAAAATTTTGGGAAAAAAAAAACCCAAATCAAACTTACATTGTGACATTTTTTTTTTCTTCAGCTCTCCCCATAATCATGACAAGTGTCCAGCATCCTTCCCTTATTTACATCTCTCTTTTCACAGGAGGAATTAAGAAAGGTTAGGTAAGATTTAAATACTTAATCTTAAAGCTATTGGTAAGTACAACCACAAAAATAAAGGTGTGAGTTTGACTCAGTTGCCTGAACACAGGTTCTATTACCGTTCAAAATAATCTAGGGAAGCCAGCATGTCTACGTGTATTTGCATGCAGAACACAACCCTACGAGAGATCAGTTTTCTTGTAGATATTACATTTATGAAATGGGATCCTAACCAATGTGTGTATGCATGTGAAAGAGAAGAATGAGGAGGATGATAGTGTGCCCCTTAAGTTATCATGAAGATGTTAAATATGCTATGCACATGCTTTGCAGGAGGGAAAGTGAATTCTTTGTAGAATTCCAGGTACTACGCGGTGTTGAAGGTATACCTGTTGTCAAAGCTTATAAAGAAATGTGCTCTTGGTATCCCTTCCATTGTAACCAATGGAAGGAAATAAATATCCCAAAGGATAATCTGTTCTATGAGATTATTTTAGGTGTTCACGATTTTTAGGAGGTATTTCCCATTGGAACTGTTCAGACTTGACCTCTGGAGCAGAGCCTAACAGGAACTTAGACTGCTGACATACATGAATTGACTTTGGGCTCAGCTAAGGTGGGATTTAAGCCAGAACTATGGCCCCATGTCTAAGTGCCATCTGAGAAGCCACAGCCACTGATAGCATCCATAGAAATGTGATCAATGGGATAATCCCTTTGAGAGATCAGTGCTCACCAGAGCATAAGTATTAGGACAGGCAAAACACCCTGGAGTATTTCAACATGCACTAGGTGCCCTTGTGTAGGCACCTGAATTAAGTCTTTAAGGCACCTGTGTTTAGAATCTGTGTGTGGGTGTTTACTGGCTCTCTGGGTGTCCAATATGATGTGGATTTGGTCAATATCAAAGGAGCCTAGGACGTGACTCAGTTTACCCCACTGTGGCTACTACCTTATGTAGAAACAACTACGTGTAGGCAGCAAGACCTCAAGTCAGTTGCTGAAACAAAAGCATATGAAACAACCTATGGTATCCAAAACCACAACATGGCAGATACTACAGGCTCTTTGCATGCAGGAACTCTCGTGGAGCAGGAGCTGGAGTCAGCACACTCTTGGACACCCTCCATCTGTGATACATAACACCTACATTTAGGCAAACTGTTTCAATTAGGTGTTTAAATTATAGACAGTGCTAATGTTCCAAAAAGATATATTTTTTTTATCTATGAGGAAGAGTGTTCTTTAATTATCGTCTGGTGGGATTTTTATAGGCACTTTGAGGAAGAAGACTTGGAAGAGCTCCCACATAGCAGTTAGCTTCTCCATTTCAGCAAAATTTTAAGAGGAACAATTTATTCCAGTAACTCTTTCTTAAATCCATTGGTCACCCCATCTCTAAAAGCAATGTATTCAGTGTGAAAAAGACAGCAGTTTGTTTTGATGCTGAATAAAAGACATTGATGTACTACTATAGTATTACTGTTTACTTGACCTTTTTCTGTCAGTTTATTATGTACAGTTATAAACTCCTTCAGCAATACTTTTGGAACATTGTTAGTGTAATAAACTTCGGTAAATAATTAAAATATTTTCACACAGAAGTGCTCTTTAGGCAACGAATTAAAAATAAACTTGTGAGCATGGAAGAGATCCTAAATGCATGCATCTTTTGTGTCTCTGTGTGTTTTGGTTTGGGTTTTTTTTGATTACTTGTTGTTGGTTTTGGTTTTAATATTGCTATTGTTTATTGAAAAATACAGTTCAGGGGCAGCTGTAACTCTATGAATTTTTGTCAGATTATTCACATAACTTCAGCCATGAAAATTGCTGACCTTGTTGAAGAGATCTGTTGTGGTGCTGAGACAACTGTTGATAGCCACATTTAACTGCTATTAGATAGCTGGAAGACCTGGAGAAAAACATCCTTTAGCCTTCCTATGTGCCTTAGCTACTAGGTTTCTGTGGTCTGTTTCCATAAACAGAAAGTTATTTATGCCATTTACAGAGAATATCCTACACTCCCAGTACCTCCCAATTCAAAAGTTTATTTGCTGTATTCTGGAATCAACAGCCTAATGTTCTAGATTTCCCCCTGGATTAGTGAGGCGGAAGCTGTTCTTCCCCTCAGGATAGATCTGATCAGCTTTGTAGCATCTAGAGTTAATTAAACTTTGGTTTCCATTCCTTGTGTTATACAAAGCAACCTTTTTGGCTAAACCTTTTGTCTCTAAGTGGTACAGATAGTTGCAGGGTTTCCATGATAATGTTGACTTTGACAGATATAAATGTTAAATTTGATCAATATATTTTTATTTGGGAAGACAGCTTATGAGTGGTGCCTTGAGTCTGTGATATGACCAGTATCTTAAGACATGAAAGACTTCAGTATGAATAACATCCCAGGAAAAGGACTGGAAACAATCTGAGATGTTGTCACCTTCAAAGCAGCATCAACAGTAACTATCTAGTTCTTGATAGATAATTGTTTTACCTGATTTTAAAAGACCCCTGTGAAGGAGATTTCATAGCATCTATCAACAACCTATTGTGATTAACTTCTCATTAGAAAACTTTCCCTAATATGTGAGTTAGAGTTTCCTTGTTTCTTCCTCTATTCCTAGAGATCAGACAGCACAAGTTGCTCCTTTTGTCTTTGAAATATTTTTAGCCACATTTTTAAGCACCAATTTTTCCATGAAAATAACTATCTTGCTTTTGTCCCCAGCTGAGGCACAATTTTTTAGAATTTCTCCTGGCTTGGATTTTCCAAAAATCCATCCACTCTGGTGAGCACTTTGGGAAGCATCATCCATTCAGGAAGGTGTAACTAGCCAAACGTCAATGAGAGCTAACAAAAATTTTCCTCTGGAAATTGAGTAATGTGTTGTTTACTGGAGTATGAAATTACTTTTGGTCACAATTTGTAGAATCACAGAATCATAGAATAGTTTGGGTTGGAAAGAACTTTAAAGGTCACCTAGTTCCAGCCCCACTGCTGCCACAGACAGGGACACCTTCCACCAGCCCAGGTTGCTCCAAACCCCATCCAACCTGGCCTTGAGCACTGCCAGGGATGGGGCAGCCACGGCTGCTCTGGGCAACCTGTGCCAGTACCTTGCCACCTTCACTGTAAAGAATTTTTTCCTAATATCTCATCTACATCTGCCCTCTGTAACTTAAAACCATTCCCCCTTGTCCCATCGCTACAGGCCATAATAAAAAGTCTGTCCTCATCTTTTTAATAAGCCCCTTTTAAGTACTGAACTAATGAAATATTATTAGTTATTGAATGTATTGGATTTTATGGTGTGCTGTTATAATTATATTATGTTTCCTTTATATTATGTATATGAAGTTATTTTATAATATTTTTTTTGTGAACAATAATTAATTAGAATTAATTATTTTCTTCTTTATAACTTCCAGGTGGCAACACAATGGTAATACTGCTTTTAAAGACAAGTCATGATGAGAAGATCTAGTGTAGTTCAGAGAGTGGAGTGTTCAGAAACTTATTTACATTTTCAAAATAGCCAATATCTTTATGCTACCTATATCTTTCCAGAGCCATGAGACACTCCTTCCAGCAGATGGTGACAGAGAACTTCCAAAGACAGACAACTGCTGCTATGGGCTTCCCTTCCCTTGCCTTTGTGCTTGTGTGTGCAAAAGGGGACTCTGACCCCAAATCAACATTGAATTAATAGGACATTTGTTTAGTGGTTTCATAATGGGACAGCTTGTTGGTTTGTGAACTATCTTATGCTTCCTTTAGGAGTCTGGTTTTGGTCCCTAAAAGTACAGCTTTACAGCATAATCTGGAAGGAAATAAGAAGCTGTAATTATTACTTTGAAAAATTTTTGTCCCAGGTCCTCAACTCCATTTTTGGGAAATGGAGCCTCTTCTCCTTTGCGCCTGAGGTGGTCAGATGCTGTAGGTTAGCAATTTCTTAATTTCATTTCAATTTGAATTCAGAGTGTATTATGGAAATGTTATCTTTGCTTTTAGTGCCTGTCTTCATGTAGCATACTTCTAAGTAACTGAAATAAACATTTAGAAGTTTCAAATATGTAAGAATGAAGGAATTAGATTTAGTAATGCAAAATTCTGTAGCCATCTCAGATAAACCAGTGACGTTTTGTAAGGAAAAATGTGAATTTTGGACATACCATATTTTACAAGGGGACAAAAGAAAAAAAAAAGGAGGGGAAAAAAAGAGAGTAAAAAAAAATCCACTTTTTCTTCAGTAAATGCTCCAAAATGAAAAGATGTTTACATATAGGATGAAACTGGGTTTTCATTTATGTCTAGCAATCTCTTTTGAATTTACAGGGAAAAAAAAAAAAGAAAAAGAAAAAAGATTTTATGAACTTCAGAAGAACCATTAAGTTTTGCATGAGCTCAAATTTTGATAAATGCATCTGAGATCATCTCTTAAACATTTGAAAACTGTCTGCCAGAAGTAATGTGGCTATATGGGGCATACTTTAATGATTATAACACTGATGAGGATGGCGGAAAAATACAGGCTGAACCTCAAAAAACTTGTGAACCATTTCACTTACATCTTAAAGTCACATCAGAACAAGGTATAGTTGACTGCAGTGAGGGTGTGTGTTGCGGCCAAAGTATCAATGCTGCCCTTCTGGTTTTATACTCACATGGGAATGACTATGTCTTTCTACATTTTGTTATTGTTCATAATGTTGAGAAGGTATTAGGTTCTCACAAAGGCCTATTTCTGAACTTCTATAAAATCATCACTGTGAAAGTGGGATGTAAATTACTGTGGTTCTCTGTAAAAGAATGAATTGAGAAACATGATGGAGTTTTAGCTTGCTTTTCTGAAAAAAATAGCTGAAAACTGTTTCACGTTCGTACAGATTTTCCTTGGAAACCTAGAGTATTTTTCTCCCCCTGAAGGAACTTCAGTAATCTCACCTTAAATCACTGTGATTTGGAAAAGATTATGGGAATACTTCAAAACAAAGATAAGATCAAAATAAGACCAAAATAAAATGTCTTACTTTACTAGCCAAGCAGAAATGGTTTACTTAAGGTCAGTCTAACACTAATCTCACTGTGCCTGAGCTAACATTTCAGGATTATGGGAACTGTTTTTCATTGCCCTGGCCTTCACTTCTGTATCATCGGGTAGACTTACTAGCAAAATTGTATCTCCTAGGTGCTGCTCTATTTAGGTATCTCTAAGGGCAACAGCAGGTGGTAGAAGAAAAAAAGTTTAATGGGAAAATGTTGACCAGTCAGACTCTTGGTATATTTTCTTGGTGGTCTTTTTTGTTGTTGTTGTTGTTGTGTTTGGTTGTTTTTGGGTTTTTTGTGTGTGTGGCTTTTTTTTTTGTTTGATTTTTTTTCTTTGTTTGTTTGTTTGTTTTATTTTGGTTTTGTTTTGTTCTGATTTGTTTTTAAAAAATCTCATTTGCCTCCAGTAGTCTGGACACGAGATTCCAATTCAGGGGGTCTGCAAGGGTAAGAATATACCTACCATGGTTCCAAAGTAGGCAGAGAGTTGCCAGAAAATGATTCAGCATTATTTTGAATTGAGTATTAAATGTCAGGCTAAACCAGCTGAAAAACTTGCATGAGTAAAACCTGCACAAAATTAATATAGCTATTTTGCATTCCTGAGCAGATTTGAAGATTGCTTTCAGAATTCCACCCTGAATTATTAACTCCATGTCTGTTTTGATAAAAACCAAGACCAGACACTCAGTTTTACTGTCCTGGGTTTTAACCCTAGCTTGCCACCTTCCAAGCTGCCCAAGTGATAGGAGAGCACTACTGGGCGTGAAAAATGTGATGATCTCCCTGCTCTGAACATCTTCATTCTCTTCCAAATTACCATAGGAACATTAATTTGATTGTGTACTTCCTACAGCACTGTTAATTAGTTATATTAATTATAGTTATTACATACACACCTATCTATAGGACTATTAGGCAGTTTATAGAAAAAAATATGAACCAAGATCTTCTTGGTGCAGAGCAGCTAATCAGCTAACAGCTGCTGTTGGTCTCAGAGTTGCTAGTTAACACTTGAAACACTGTACAAAGGGATATTTTCAGAATTCCAGCTAATAAAAACGTTTGCAAGTCATTGCTAAACAAATGTGCTCTGACTGTGTGCTTCCCTTCATCTGCTAATATAACCAGGGATCAGAATTAAATACTAATATGATTAAACAGCAGTATGAGAATCATGAAAGGGATGTGAGGACATATTACCAGGGAACAAAGAGAATATGTTTTAGTAGAGGAAATGCAGTCTTTGCAAATCTAGGTCAATAAACTTATATTTAAAACTATAAAATATGATTTAAACTAGTTTATCTGCAGTCTGTGAGTATGTGGCAGGTTTTGACGTGTCAGTTCAATAGCTGCAAAGGGAAGGAGAGGGCCAGCAACAGAATTCCTTCCCGGCACCTTCTGTATGGAAGCAGTGGCTGGAGAAACATTTCTGTCCTTGCCATGATTTCATACACTTGGGTGGGTGATGGGAAAAGACAGTCATTCTGCCACATGAGCTGTCATACAACATCCCCAGAACAGGATTTTCATCAATAGGCTTTACAGCAGTGCATCCATCTAATGGGTGGTTCACAGGGGTGCCCCCAAACCAGCATCCAGAGGGTGATGTTCCTCCCCATCAGCCATGAAATGCATTCCTTTGTTTCACATAAGAATCTACAAAAATTGGCAGACTTTGTTCTATGTCACGTCTCTGTTTCATGCTTTGTTCAGTGGCCAGAATCACAGATCAGGTTCCTGCTCCTTCGCGTATTATACAAAGATGGCCTGATACAAGAATCATGCATTCTACCCCTGTAAAATTCATGGTCATCAGATCTCACTGCCTGTGGTGCTTGAGATTATGAAGCATTTGATGACAGATTCATTGGTTTAAAGACCAGAAGAAACCATTAGATCATCTGCTCTAACTTCCTCTGAGTTGGAGGCCAGCAAGTTTTACCTGCGGACTCTTACATTGATCCCATCAAGACAGCTCTCCCATAAAAGTATTAATGCAGCATTGAAAGCCATAAGGATCCCACATCCATTTTTCTCCTTTTTTTATCTTCCCCCCTTCCCCCAGAAAAGCTACTCACCTCCACTGCCACAAATGCTAGGCTTCAACATCCACTCTTTGGGTCTGGTTCTGCTCTCTCTGCTGTGTTACAGCCTCCCATCACTCTCCATCTTTCCTTTCTGTGAAGGACGTGGACCAGAGTCATTTCATCTTCACAGCATTGAGTCTCTACTAGAAAGCATTTTTTGAAACTCTTTATTTTTGTGGCTTTTTTCCTTCTTACAAGGTGATTAAATTGTTTGCATAAACAAATTGAATCTCCTGCTTTGTTTTCTATGCAAATCAGAGCTCTACCATGATGGAAATCATATTTATACTTATCACTAAATTCATCACACAGCTTCTAGCCTGGAAGCTGCATTGCCTTCCCACTCTTCAGCAGTTCCTGCATCGCCACTATTGCACACTTTATTTTTGTGTATTGCCTTGACAGATCTGATAAGAATTATGCATATGAAAAGAAACATGTAGTGTTTGAGGTAAAAAAAAAAGACCACAAAATTGTTTAAGGAAATGTGGAATTGTTTGGTTACACTCTGGTCCAAGGCCCAAGCAAATATCCTGGTCAGGTTCCATGGCTGCCAAGGAAAGTGAGGCCAATCAGGGGTCTACAGTTATATTGGGATCTAAATCGGGGTCTAAATCTGGGTCTAAACCTGCAATAAGTCTAATTGTTATTAGTTGAAGAATAGAAAGAATGACCAGTATTTGACATCCAGGTCCACAACTTTATCAGCTCCTCATGGGTTTTGGAAAATGTTACAACTTTCTGACTGTCAGAACAATTTGTCCTCCTTACTGTATTAGTTGTTTGTTGTAATTTAAACCATTCAAGTTGCTCTTCTGAGAAGGAGATAAATACTATGAGAATTTGATGGTCATCAATTTACAAAGCCACCTATGAGCTGATGTTTGCTTTTGAAAAAATACTTAGAATGCATCAGAAGAACAACTTTACTAAATAGCTCAAAATTTTGTTGGTTAAGCCGCACACTTTGCTTTAATTACTTCTGAAAGCCCAGCCATCAGCATTACCATTCTTTAAATTAAAAAGAAAAAAAAAGTCCTTTAGGAAAAGAAAAACCTTTAACTTGTACTAGTTTTGAAAGCAATAGCACTCATTACAAGGGGGAAGTAAGAGGGAAGAACAGGCAAATTACAACAAGAATCTATCGGACAGACAAATGTTGTTTGATCCAGGTTTCCTACTCTTTGAATTTGTATCTGTTTCTTCCCCCTGAACAGGAAGAAAATCTGAGTGATTTCAGTCCTATTTTATGTACATACCTCACGTATAGGGTGAAATGTAAATGGGGTAAAATCTGCACTAAAAAGATGCATAAGGCTGTTTACGTCCCATCAATTTCTCTCATTCCTCTCAAAGCCAGCCCTCATTAAGAAACCTATGTTTAAGTAAAATATGTTTAGTAGTATTATTCTGGAGCCATAACCCTTACCTTTAGCAAAATTAATAACAACCTTAACGAGGAAATCATGTACCAGGGGTGTACAAGCCTTTTAATTGCTCATGTCTGAGAA
This sequence comes from Falco rusticolus, assembly GCF_015220075.1. Taxonomy (NCBI): domain Eukaryota; kingdom Metazoa; phylum Chordata; class Aves; order Falconiformes; family Falconidae; genus Falco; species Falco rusticolus. Next base: position 26,967,038 of record NC_051191.1, on the reverse strand, counting down.
TGACTAATGCAGCTGAATGAATGCAGATGTAAAGTAGGCTGTGGGCACCATGCCTGCAGCAGAGTTCATGTCATGTGAACTAACTGCCAATCAAAGAAGGGATGGATTTAGGAGGCTGCACTGGAGAAAAAAAGATAATTTCCTGCTGGTCTCTGTAGGTAAATATTAAAACCAAGCTTGCATAAGTTACTGAACTGTAGGGACATTAAAAGTGGGCTAGCAAACAAACTTGCAAGAAGATTTTATAACAACTTTTTCTAAGTTGTCATATTAGATGGCCAAGTTAGGCTTCACTGACCTTGCCGCAGATATCTGTAGTAAAGGGAGGATAGTGTCTACAAGGATTAACATCATTAATGGTCAAGCCGTAGACGGCAAAAAGATTTCTGGGTAAGTATGAAAAAGTGTTAAATAGTTTAAAATTCCATGTTTATTCTCATTGGAGAATTGCACTAGTATCCAATGTTGTCTGGAGATATTGACAAAACCAGCTTTGTAGGTAGAAGTACTCTCTCATACTACATCTGTTAATATATTTGGGAAAAAGAGATGGCCTTCTGAATATACAAGATCTGAAGAATAACATGTGTGCCCAGCAGTTATTCTATTTTCTATAATAATGTCAGCTGGAGAAATTATAAGATAAGTTTATGACCTATATCCCTACAGGATATAAGCTTCTCCCTATAAGAATTGCATCATAAAGTTTCCACAAAGAGATCAATTATTAATTTTATACAGAGGTATAAATGCATTGCTGGTGAAGTGGTATGAAAACCCCAGGTAATTTCAGTGTATTTCATTATATAAATAGTGTTCTTAAACAAAAAGTTTAGGTGAAGGTTGCCTCTGAATACATTAAAAAGCCACTGCAAGATTTAATATCACACCTGACATTCTGAGTGTTTAACTGGTGTTTAGATGGTGCTAAACATCCTTATGTGAGTTAATTAAGCAAACATGTGGATTTTCAATAAAGGTTTGATTGATTGAGAGAACATCAATTCAAGCATTATTTCTGAGAAATCTAGGATTCTATGATGATGATTTTAGAGAAATGTATTAGATGCTAATATAATCAATATCAAAAGCAAGTTGTAAAACCTTATTCTAACAAGCAAGAAATCTGATACTCAGACCTTTTCTTCCAAGAAAGTAGTCACAGCTTTCTTACTAAAGGACAATTTTTTCACTTTCCGATAAAAGATAAAAACAGAATGAGAGAGAAATGAGTGAAAATAAATTTATATTCTGTTCTCTCATCTATCATTGACTTCCTTTATGTTTTGAGGCAAATGTCTTAACCACACATGCCTTTTTTTCTAATAACAAAATAACCAACTTACTTTGCAACAAGATATGAGGCAGGTGAATGCCTTGTCTTTATCCCACCATTCTCCAGGCACACCTGGCCTCAACTCTTAGGTAAGCTGTCATTCAGGCCCTCTTCTCTAACCATGTCCCTTCTCAGTCAATGACAAACTTTCCAATGAGTAAACTGTCACTATAATATTTGCCAAATTTCAGTTTTGTTCAGTACTTCATTCTTGTATTTAAATTGATTAGGCTAAAATACCAATAGTGAATTTCCATTCTAGAGGGTATAAAAGCCCCCAGACACTGAGTTTACATGCATCTCATGTATCTCTCCAGACTGAGTTGCTGTAGCTAATACACTAAAGAAAATGTTGTATTAAGTAAACTAAAAAAAAACCAACCCAAAAAAACCAACCAAAAAAAAAAAAAAAAGAGAAAAGTTAAATAGGTAGCTTTCAATTTGTTAATAGGAATGGGAGAGAATTATTTTTTTTCCCTCCTAATAATAGCAAACACCTTTCTGTAAGTGGCTTCTTGCAGATATTAAATGTAACAGATACAGCAGGGAGTGCTTTTGAAATAGCTGATGAAGTGAAACAGTGGGAAGAAAAAGAAATAGGAATGGGATAGGAGACAAGATACTTCAAACTAACTATATTGCAGACAGAGATATAACATATGGACAAAAAATATCTCTCCACAAACTACATTTTGCTTCATACAATGCAGAACTCCTTTCTCAAAACAAATAAAATGCATCCTCTGTTATTTTACATACTTTATTTTACTTTCTCACATGCAAAATAAACCACAGTTGCAACCTCTTAAAAAAAAAGCAGGAGAGAATGTAAACTATTGCAAAGGTAATGCTATGGAATCCTGGACTTAACAGAATGAACAATAACCCCAGGATGAAAGCCATTAGACAGAAACCATTCCCAAAGCTTTGTTCCGATTTAAACAGTATAGAAGTTTTCTATTCATCAGGGGAACTTCCTAGCACAATTCTGTGTCCTTTCAACCCAACCAGAAGGAGGCAGGATGACTTGAAATTTCTCAAATGTCCATTTTGGAATACAAAGACAGCAAAAAGTTTGGCTGGTTTTAAGTTGATGAGGCTTAAAAATTCAGCCCAAGTTTCTTCTGCTTTCAAAAGCAGAATTATTCTTAAGAATAAAAAGGAGCACCATTTAGTGTAAGAATACAGAAGTGTTGATCTTGTACCGCCCTGCTGTTCTGATGTAGATCCTTAGTTTATATGGAGTTTAAACTCAGTTTGAAGTTTCTTTGGAACTTATCGAAACACAAAGGAGAATAAACTGACAAAGACAGCAGTTTAATAAAGTATTCAAAAAAGGTCAGATATCCACATCTGAAACATTTTCATATGAGATTATTAGTGTTAGAGTTAGTGTTGTGTTGGGTTTTTTTGTGTGTTTTTTTGTTTTGTTTTTGTTTTTGTCCTGACATTCTGCTGTCATTTGTGCCTCTTGACTTAATAGTAGAGAACAACATAAATGAACTTCTACTTACAGGGAGATTATAACAAGACCTTAAATAAGGGTTTAAGGTATTTATGAACTGAAGGAAATTCCAAACCTTGAAACACCATTTTCACAGATTTCCACTGCGCTGAGGCTGGATGAAAATTACTTTTGAATCTAGCCACACCAGCTGGTTTTGTATGATCTTTCATCTCTGAAAATGACCTTATCATATGTAGTTCAGAATGTATGTGTGGTTACAAAAGATGCGTTCATATAATGAGCTCAGATAGCTAAACTGCATGTGTCTGGAGCCATCATCATTTCATTGTGAAAAAGTGCAAATCTTGTCTTTTACCTATAGGAAATCATAAAATCAGCGAGCTAGAAGGACTAGATTTTTAAAGGACACCTTATTTACCCACTTGCCGACACAGTGCTGATCTCTACAGCCAAGCTAACTGCCAAAAGATTGTTTGCTGTTGTCCTGTACAGGTTTTCCTGACAAATAAAAGAAAAAAACATATTGTATTTTAAAGTCAAAATGTAACACCTTCTTAGTGTTATATAAAAGTGCCTAAACCGAAACAGGATTAAACCATGAAAAGGTTTCTGGTTTGGCTTGGATAAAAACATTTTTCTTGCATTTTTTTCAAGAGTTGTTTTATTCTCACAGAAGAGTCTGTCTCAATGACCAAGGTAGTAAAAATCTGATGTATCTGTTTCTTCTTGGGAATTATTTAGCTCAGTTTTACAAAAGTGTGTAGGGACAAAAGTATTAATTCGGATCTTAATATAATCAAACATATTTACATATCTATAAAATATAACATAAAATATAAAATGCCATATCTGAAACTATATTGGAGAAGAGCACATCCTCAGACCCTTTGAAAGTGCAGATTCAGATTTTCAACTAAAGTATAATGGGGTCAATCCCCAGAAGCTGATGGAGTTTCTCTAATTTCCACCCATAAAAAAAAAGAAATGCTTTTTCCTCCTGTCTTCTTGGGTCACAGGAATAATCTCCTTTTTAGAGCATACCTTTCCGGTTAAATTATTTCACATACTCTGTCTCACCCATCTCAGAAATATCTCACTAGCCATTAGAGGCACTTTCAGTGTGTGGGTGGACTGCATGCCTGATGTTCATCTGTTAATATTCACACTGTCTTCTGTGGTGTTCCTGACATGTCGATAAAACCTGCTTTGAATACCATTAATTCCATTTTATATTTGGAGTTGTTTTTAAGTTGTGACTATCCTTTATAAAAATAATGCTGTATTTCATTCTGTGGTTGCTGGGCATGGTCTTTATGCTGAAGACTCCTCTCCCATCCTCCTCACTTCTTCGCTCTCCACCGCTTTCCTATGCTCTAATCTCTTCTATGCTCTCCTCATTTCTCCTCCACTATTATCATATGCTCTCCTGTGCTCTAGTCTCTTCTCCTCCACCCTGCTCCACTCTTCTCTGCTCTAATCTCTTCTACTCAGCTCTCCTCTGCTCTCCTCTGCTCTCCTCCACTAAAATCTATTCTCATCTGCTCTCCTCCACACTCCTCCACTCAAATCTCTTCTTCTCCGCTCCTGTCCACTCTCCTTTGCTCTAATCTCTTCTCCTCCACTCTTTTCTGCTCTCCTCCACTCTAATCTCTTCTCAACCACCCTCCTCCACTCTCCTCTGCTCTAATCTCTTTCACTCTGCTCTCCTCCACTCTAATCTCGTCTCCTCTGCTCTCCTCCACTCTCCTCCGCTCCCCTCCACTCTAATTTCTTCTCCGCCACTCCGCTCTCCTCCACTCTCTCTCCCCTGATCCCCTCTCCTCCACTCTCTTCTGCTCTCCTTTGCTTTTCTTCGCTCTAATCTCTTGTCCTCCGCTCTTTCCCACTGTCCTCTGCTCTTCTTCACTATAATCTCTTCTCATCCGCTTTCCTCCACTGTCCTCCAATCTCCTGTTCCCCTTCACTCTAATCTCTTCTCCTCCACTGTCTGCTACTCTCCTCTACTCTCTTCTATTCTCCTTTGCTGTTCTCTGCTCTCCTCCATTCTAATCTCTTCTCCTCCACTCTCCTCCGCACTCCTCTGATGTAATCACTTCTTCAATGATCTCCTCCGCTCTAATATCATCTGTTCTGCTCTCCTCTGCTATCCTCCGCTCTCCTCTCCCCTCCTCCCCTCTCCTCCCCTATCCCCCCATCTCCTCTGCTCTTCTCCACTTTAATCTCTTCTCCTCCACTCTCCTCTGCTCTCCCCCCATCTAATCTCTTCTCCTACGTTCTCCTCCACTCTCCTCTACTCTTCTCTGCTCTAATTTCTTCTGCTTTGCTCTCCTCCACTATCCTCCGTGCTAATCTCTTCTCCACTCTTCTTGGCTCTTCTTAACTCTCCTCCACTCTAATATCTTCTCCTTTGCTCTCCTCTGCTCTAATCTCTTCTCTGCTCTCCTTCACTGTAATCTCTTCTACTCCGCTCTCCTCCACTCTCCTCTGCTCTAATCCCTTCAACTCCACTCTCCTCCACTCTCTGGCACTCTAATCTCATCTCTTCTGATGTCCTCTGCTCTCCTCTACTCTAATAACTTCTCCTCGCTCTCGTCCACTCTCCTCCAACCTAATCTCTTCTCCTCCGCTCCCCTCCACTATAATCTCATCTCCTCCACTCTTCTCCGCTCTCCTCCAATCTAATCACTTCTCCTCCACTCTCCTCTGCTCTCCTTCACACTAATCTCTTCTCCTCCACGCTCCTCCACTCTACTCTCTTCTTCGCTCTCCTCTGCTCTTCTCTGCTCTAATCTCTTCTTCCATTCTCTCCTGTGCTCCAGTCTATTCTATTCCACTCTCCTCGGCAATCCTCTGTTCTCCTTCACTAATCTCTTCTCGTCCACTCTCCTCTTCTATCCTCCTGTCTTCTTCACTCTCCACATCTATCCTCCTCTGTAATCTCTTCCATGCTTTCCTCCGCGCTCCTCCGCTCTCCTCCACTCCCATCTGCTCTCCTCAGCTCTAACCTCTTCTCCTCCACTCTCCTCCACTCTCCTCTGCTCTAATATCTTCTCCTCTGCTTTCCTCCATTCTCCTTCCCTCTCCTTAGCTCTCCTCCACTCTAATCTTTTCTCCTTTGCTCTCCTCTGCTCTAATCTCTCCTGCTCTGCTCTTTACTGATCTCCTCTGCTCTCCTTCACTCTAATCTCTTCTCCTCTGCTCTCCTACATTTTCCTCTGCTCCAATATCTTCTCCTCTGCTCTCCTCCCCTCTAGTCTCTTCTCCTCTGCTCTCCTCCTCTCTCCTCCACTCTTCCCCTCTGCTCTCCTGTGCTCTAATCTTTTCTCCTCTGCTCTCCTCAGCTCTTCTCCGCTCTAATCTCTTCTCCTCCTCTCTTCACTGCTCTTCTCCACTCTTTTCCAAGTATAATCTCTTCTAATCCACTCTCCTCCACACACCTCCACTCTCCTCTGCTCTAATCTTTTGTCCTCCGCTCTCCACCACTCTCCTCTGCTCTCTTCCACTCAAATCTCTTCTCCTCCTCTCCTGTCCACTCTCCTTTGCTCTAATCTCTACTCCTCCACTCTCCTCTGCTGTACTCTAATCTCTTCTCCTCCCATCTCCTCTGCTCTCCTCCAATTTCCTTCTCTCATCTGCTCTAATCTCTACTCCTTTGCTGTCCTCTGCTCTCCTCCACCCTAATCTCTTCTCCTCCACTCTCCTCCAGTCTCCTCTGATGTAATCACTTCTTCACCTATCTCCTCTGCTCTAATCTCTTCTCCACAGATCTCCTCTGCTCTCCTCCAGTCTCCTCCACTCTTCTCTGCTCTAATCTCTTCTCCTTTGCTCTCATCCGCTCCCCTCCAACCTAATTTCTTCTCCACTCTCCTCCACTCTAATCTCTTCTCCTCCGCTCTCTCCTCTGCTCTCCTCCACACTGATCTTTTTGCTTCTGCTCTCCTCCGCTCCCTTCTCCTGTCCTCCACTCTCCTCTGTTCTTCTCTGCTCTAATCTCTTCTTCCATGCTCTCTTGTGCTTTAGTCTATTTTATTCCACTCTCGTCTGCTCTCCTGTACTCCAGTCTCTTCTCTGCTCTCCTCCACACTCCTCTGCTCTCCTCCATTCTAATCTCTTCTTCTCTGCTCCCGTCTGCTCTTGATGCTCTAATCTCTTCTCCTCTGCTCTCCTACATTTTCCTCCACTCTAATATATTCTCCGCTCTCCTCTGGTCCCCTCCCCTCTAATCTCTTCTCCTCTGCTCTCCTCCACTATCCTCCACTCCTCTACTTTTCTCTCCTGTGCTCTAATCTCTTCTCCAATCTCCTCCGCTCTTCTTGGCTCTAATCTCTTCTCCTCTGCTCTCCTCCACTGTAAACTCTTTTATTCCGCTCTCCTCCACTCTCTTTTGCTCTAATCCCTTCTCATCAGCTCTCTTCCACTCTCTTCCACTCTCATCTTAACTCCTTTGCTCTTCTCCGCTCTCCTTTACTCTAATCTCTTACCCTCTGCTCTCGTCCGCTCTCCTCCACTCTCTTTTGCTCTAATCCCTTCTCCTCCGCTCTCTTCCACTCTCCTCCGCTCTAATCTCAACTCCTCTCCTCTCCTCCACTCTCCTCTACTCTAACCTCTTATCTTCTGCTCTTATCTGTTCTCCTCCACTCTTACCTCTTCTCCTCACTCTTCTCCACTCTCCACCTATCTAATCTCTTCTCCACTCTCGTTTGCTCTCCTCCAACCTAATCTCTTCTCCTTCACTCTCCTGCACTCTCCTCTCCTCTCATCCGCTCTCCTCTGCTCTAATCTCCTTCCACACTCTCCTGTGCTCTAGTCTATTCTATTCAACTTTCCTATGCTCTCCTCTGCTCTAATCTCTTCTCCTCCACTCTACTCTCTTTTTCTCTAATCTCTTCTCCTGCACTCTCCTACGCTCTCCTCTGCTCCCTGCCAAACCCCTCCGCTCTTCACTCTCCTCTCCCATCCTCCTCTCTTCTTTGCTCTCCACCACTCTCCTCCTCTCTAATCTCTTCTCCTATGCTCTCCTCCAGTCTCCTCTACTCTTATCTCTTCTCCTCTGCTCTCCTCTGCTCTCCTCCACTCTAATATCTTCTTCTCTACTCCCGTCTGCTCTCCTCCACTCTAATCTCTTCTCTCCACTCTCCTGTTTTCCTCCACCCTAATTTCTTCTTCTCTGCTCCTGTCTGCTCTCGTCCACTCTAATTTCTTTTCCTCTACTCTCCTCTGCTGTCCTCCGCTCTAATCTCTTCTCCTCCGCTCTCCTCTGCTCTCCTCTGCTCTTGTCCACTCTAATCTTATCTCTGCTCTCCTCCACTCTTCTCCACTCTCCTTAGCTCTCCTTCACTCTAATCTTTTCTCCTCCGCTCTCCTCTGCTCTAATCTCTTCTCCTCCGCTCTCTTCCACTGTAATGTCTTCTACTCCACTCTCCTCCATTCTCCTCTGCTCTAATCCATTCTCCTCCACTCTCCTCCACTCTAATCTCATCTCCTCTGCGCTACTCCGCTCTCCTCTACTCTCTTCTTGTCTGCTCTTGCCTGCTCTCCTCCACTCTAAACTCTTCTCTTTCACTCTCCTCCACTCTCCTCTGCTCTAATCTCTTCTCCTCCGCTCTTGGCTGCTCTCCTACAACCTAATCTTTTCTCCTCCACTCTTCTCTGCTCTCCTCCAATCTAATCTCTTCTTCTCCACTCTCCTACGTTTTCCTTCACTCTAATATCTTCTCCTATGGTCTCCTTTGGTCTCCTCCACTCTTCTCTCCTCCACTCTCCTCTTCTCTCCTCCACTCTAATCTCTTCTCCTTCGCTATCCTCCACTCTCTTCCGCTTTCCTCCGCTCTAATCTCTCTTCTCTGCTCTTTGCTCTCCTCCACTCTAATCTCATCTCCTCTGCTCTCCTCTGCTCTCCTCTCCTCTAGTCTCTTCTCCTCTGCTCTTCTCCACTCTCTTCCACTCTTCTCTGCTCTCCTCTGCTCTAATATCTTCTCCTCTACTCTCCTCTGCTCTTCTCTGCTTTAATTTCTTCTCCTCTGCTCTTCTCCACTCTCTTCTGCTCTTCTCCACTACAATCTCTTCTCATCCACTCTCATTCACTCTCATCCACTCTCCTCTGCTCTCCTCTGATCTAATCTCTTTTCCTCCACTCTCCTCTGCTCTCCTCCACTCTCCCCCACTCTAATCTCTTCTCCTCTGCTCTCCTCTGCTCTTATCTGTTCTCCTCCACTCTCCTCTGCTCTCGTCCACTACCCTCCACTCCCCTCCGCTCTCCTCTGCTCTCCTCCACTATCCTGCGGTCTCCTCCTCTCTATTCTCTTCTCCTCTGCTCTCTACTGCTCTCCTCTGCTCTAATCTGTTGTCCTCCACTCTCCTCCACTCTAGTCTTTTCTCCTACGTTCTCCTTGGCTCTCCTCTGCTCTCCTCTGCTCTTCTCCGCTCTAATCTCTTCTCCTCTCCCCCACTCTTCTCTTCTTCTCCCCTCTCCTCTGCTCTCCTTCAATCTAATCTCTTCTCCTGCACTCTCCTCTGCTCTAATCTCTTCTCCTCCGCTATCCTCCACTCTAATCTTTTCTCCTCCACTCTCTTCCACTCATTTCTGCTGTCTTCTGCTCCCCTCTGCTCTCCTGTCCTGTCCTGTCCTGTCCTGTCCTGTCCTCTCCTCTCCTCTCCTCTCCTCTCCTCTCGTCTCCTCTCCTCTCCTCTCTCCTCTTAGATTCTCAATTTATTTAAGGGTATGTATACATACAAGAAAAGGTTACTTCAGGTTTTGAAAAAGCTTAGAATTTGTCTTGTAAAAGGATGAAATTTATGTTGGATAAACTGGATGTATTCTTCTCCACCACCTACTAGTCCACCTACTTTCTTGCTTCTGGGAGTGGTTGATACTTGTTGGGTGCTGAACAATGTGAAGAAGAGATATGATATGCTTGATATTTTCCCAATGAAAGAGTAACTGAAGAATCAGTTTGGAAATAGGTGGGCTGAACATGTCATCCTGGACTTTGATTTTGAGGTTTTAATGGTAAGGAAACAAAGGATCATTGTATTATGCACTGCAATGGTTATCAATAATGAATTATTCCTTCCTTGTTCTCCTTCTGCTCTTTCAAGCTGACATCAATAGTCTATGAATTGCCTTTTTCATATTTTCTCAATGACAGGACAAGAGCTTGTGTGCAAGTGTCCACAACATTAATTTGTGAAATATGAGCTGTAAGTCCTTGTTTTGCCATCTTGGCTGAGGCTTGGTTTCTTTTCTGCCTTCCAAGTTGTCTCTCTGCTTCTTCAGCAGAGTTGCCATTGCAGCTTGATGTCTGTAGCCTAGTATCAGTGAGCAAGCCTTGGCATTCACAGTAGACAATTCTGGATTGAACCTTTCCAGAAGCTGTGAAGAGACACATATGAGAGCCAAGACTATGGCGTTGTTACAGGAATCTGAGCCTGTTCTGGAAGTCTGGAAGCAAAGACTTCAATCTGACTGTGTGGGTGATTTATACTGTTCACCTAGCAACTTGGATGCAATATTTTTTTCCATAAAAGATAGATACAAAGGATTGCAAGGAGAAGGGAGAACAGTGCTTTTGGTCATTGCATCTGCATCACTATCTTTTTGCCAGACTGCTCTGCAGGTCATCCAGAGAAACACTCAGCTTGGATTAGATACACAGTGAGCTGTATGCTTTCACTTCCAAGAACATAATATGACCTTCGTTTGAAAGGCGAAAAATTATTCAGAAACACCTTATTGCACTATTATAGTTGTAGCTATAGGTAGGTTTTCCAAGAACATTCATTGATCTGACTCAACACTCATTGTTCTGGCTCTGTTCCTAATTACATGAATGGGAAGGGATTTAAATCAGAATTGTGAATTTTAGGAAGGAAAACACAGGGTCCATTTTGGTAAATGGGATATATCCCTCTGCCCTTGACTGTCAATATATTTTTTCAGCATGTCTGTGAATGTGTGACAAAAGGCTTGCTAGGGAAGAATCATGCCATTTCAATCTTTGCACAGAATCTTGCAAATTAATTTCCCATTAGTACAACTGACATGTTGCTATGTTAAATATATTTACTGTTATTTGTACAGAATAATCAAGGTGCCAAAGACACCTATGTTTTCTCTTCATAAGATACATTTCACATATTGATTTCCTTCAAGGGACTTTTAACATTTTGGGAAAAGATTTTATTTTGATTGCTGGTTTGCTTTTCCCATGGCAGGCTTGTGTTTTGTTCTCAGCTCTTCTATGTAGCAGATGTAAAAACAAGGACAATGTCTGACACATGAGCTCTTTAAGGTTTGCAGTCTTCGTGTCTGTGGCTAAAAGTAGGTCAATCTGAGTTTAGATTTGTATTTTTGCCACCCTGTTCTTCATTGCCTCATCAGGCTCAAATTTTAGAATAGGTTGAACAATGACATGACCTTCCCTGACTGGACAAGAGGAAAACATTATTCACAAGGGTTTATGTTTGGTTTCATAAAATGAAATTAAAATCTTCCTCCAAGATGTATTTTTCTTTAACCTGTCTAAATTTGGTGTGGGAAAATGATGATGTCCCCTAGGATCCTGCTAATAACATGCAATACAATATTGTTAGATTATGTACTACTTTGTTGAGGAAGAGTTATTTTGGATGAGAAAAGAACTGAACACTTTCCTGTAGCTGTGCCATGTAACCTTTCTTTCATCTTTCTAGGAGCTCCCTAGAAGCAGAATCTCATGCAGCCCAGTATTGTTCCTTACCACAAACCTCCAGATGCTTAATTAAATTAATAACCTACACTAAGAGAGGTTTATTATTTATCATAAAGTCTGATGTGTCGATGTTGATACACATGTATTTTTATTTTTTTAAGTTAGACTTATTATTCCTATCTAACTTTAAAGAATTCACTTATAATGAGATCTAACCAAGTGAGTTTAGGAAACTTCCAGGTCAGGTTTTGTTAATTTCGTTATTTTTGGATATCATCTACCTTGTTTCTTGACTGGAGGTCTAACCCCTTCTTAAGATCTGATCCTGTGACAGAAATTTCCTAATGTATTCCCATGCTGCCAGAAAAACAAGTGGATACATGATAATTTCTTTCCCATGTGCAGATATGGAGATATGAAGCGACATGGGCCTAAGTGTTCTTTAGTTGATGTTGATAAAGTCGCGGAGAATGGCAAAGCCCTAAAGCAAGTATTTTGACTTTGCTTGCATAGGAGGACAGAGGGACTCCTGTCCTCCATGGGGTTACCCACATTGCAGATGGCAGTGAAGGACAGAGAGCAGCTCCCACAGAGCTTCTGGAACTGTTCTTAGTTATGCGGGCAATGACATTGTAAGCCCTCTGCCATATGTATCAAAAAGAGTAATTTGAGCTAGCTGAGGTGAACGAACCTCTTTTTTGAACCTGGTCAAGAAACCCAAGCTTCTTGGTTACAGCTGCTATGACTGTACTGAGAATGAAATGGCCTGTCTCCAGTCCATCCTCAAGACTCAACTGCCTACAGTTCCATCACCCTCACAGCTAGCCTAAATTCAGATTGCCTGCAGTTCCCACCTGTGGCAGGTCTAGGTAACACTGGGGTCTCCCTAAGATGGACTCCCACCACATATCTGCCCAGAGCTGGGTGGGTGAATCACCACAAGGACAGATGGGGTGCCTGGAGGACCAGAGGGCAGGCACAACATGTGAGAGCGCTCTGCAGGTGGCTGCCCACCTGACTGTGCATTAAAGCAGAGGAAAGACTTGGAGTATTCTTCACGTTGCAGGGTGTCATGACCCTTCTCACACTGAGGACTTTCCATTTCACTTGTGACCCCACTCTCCTACCTTCACCTATGCGCCCTGGTGCTGCTGTGGTGTTTTTACCCTTGCATACATTACGCTGTTGTTCTTGCATGTTGTTTTCATGACCTTGCACTTGCAAATCCTGAAACACAGATTTAGTCAAGTTTCTCCTGGAAGCAGTTGACACTGATTTGAGAATGACTCTTTTCTTTCTCCTTCTTCATCTGCCATTTGTTTTGTAGCTTTTAGTGTATAACTTTGTAGTAGAAGAAAAGAAGACTTAATGAATGACTCAGTACATAAAAACTATTTAAATAGCCAACAGTACTTATCTAAAAATATATATGCACAAAGTTTAGAGGTTAATCAGTGTGTAAACTGTGATCAAAGCTTGTTCCAGGGAGTGCTAGTAGGACCATAGGCAGGAACCATCAGCTAAGATTGTGCAGGACATGAGGGATGAGGGAGTATCTGCTGCACTGGAGAGGACATCTAGAAGAGGTTTCCCATCCAGGAGACAGTACTGTTTCTTTCTGGGCTGGGCTCTGGGGAGGAGTTTTCACGTTTCCATTCTATCTCTCTTTCTGTTTATCCCCTGAAAGTAACTTCTCCTTTTGTCAGTGTATGCCACCAGCTAGAGATCCCATGAATAAAACTTTGTCCATATAGGCAACCCTCATCATTCTTTGTACAACACTGTCAGCATCCCAATAGGTTCAAGCTAAAACCAAATCCAAACAAGAACCTGTGAAAAAAAATCCAGATAATCAACCAGTTCTGCCCCAAGCCTGGCCTGGTGATTGCATTTAAAACACAGTGAAGAGGGAGCCAGGGGGAATCCTTGTGTGATATTGATGCATTTGGTCCTTTTTGGAGACTGGGCAAAGCTGCAATCAAATTCAATGTTAACAGCAATTTATACCACTTTTGCATCTATCAAGTCATAAGCTTATACTTGTGCTTCTGATTCATGCTCTTGGGGATGTATAATTTGCAGGGTTTCTGAGTATACATCATATGGTAAAAAAAATGAAAATACTTTATTTTCTTTTCCCTCATTTTTAAAAGACTGTGGTTAAGATGTGTATTGCAGAGTGCCCAATAGTTGTCAACAGTTTTTTTTTTCTGTTATGTAAGATATATTCCTAACCTCTCTGAATCTATGGAAATAGAAGTGTATGCTCAAACTATTTATATCTCTGAACACATCATTTTTCTTATCAAGTTGTCATTGCATTTGCTGAGTTGCTTGACTGGTTATTGCAGACAAGGTGAAAATATTCAGCTGCCAGGCATGCCTTAAAAACAAAACAAAACAAAACGAAAAAACAATAATAGCATGTTGTTCTAATAGTCTACAGTTTTTGCCCTATTCCTGCTGGTTACTGACAGGATGGTTCTGTTTTTGAAGATACATTTAATCATACTTTTAATCTGCCAGCTGTAGTGCAATGCATTAGAACATTTTTGCCAATGATTTTTTTCCTTTGCAAATATATTCTACCAATGTGATCTTGATGGGTTGTCTTGTAGGGTGGTAAGAACATTCTGCCTATCAAATTGGCCTCCCATTCATGAGCTACCCTAGATGATACCTGAACTTTGATATAGATATTAACAACCAGTGGGAACATACTAGCCTGTGGCTAATTGGAAAGAGATTACAAAATTGCAAGGATTTAAAGATCTGTTCCATGGATATTCCTTATTGATAGTCTTTTACATTGAGTTGATCATCAGAGATAGCACAGTGAAAATTCTCTTAGTCAACCATATTTGCACTTGCTATCACCATATGCTAAGTTGCTTGTGCAAATGTTACTCCTACACTGAATAAATGACTTGGGTAATTATTGTATTAATTGTTGGTGGTCTGAATTTGCATGCTCTCTTTCATGCAGTGTTAGTTCATGGTTAGTAATATTTGCCTGTTTGATTTGTTTCCTCACAGATTAGAAATCTCTTCCTGCATCTGACACAGAAATCTACGCTATGATAAAATAATCACTGTTTCAAAATGCATAAAAGTAGAGATTTCAGTAACCAGATAAGCAAAAAAGTAAAATCACACTCTTTCTTCAACTAAACAGTGTTATTTATATGTTATCAATTAGCTGCTCTGGTTTTGCTGCAAAATCTTTTGTCTTGCAAAATGAAGCAAATTCTACAAGGGTTTTAGGTGCTTGGCAGATCTGTGAGATAATGATCACTGCAGCAATAACTGGCCACAGCTGAGCTGCACTTCAAAGGAGCCAAAAATTATTGACTAGAATGAAAATATCAAGAAATCACTTCAGATATGTTGTTACTGATCACCATCTAGTCTGACATTTTACCAGACTTCACTAATTGCTTATTCCATTAAAATCAATAGAAGTTTTGCCTTTGTGGCCACCAAGATCAAGACTTGCCTATGAGTTGCGCTAATACTGTCTGGATTATAAACCTTTCCTGACAGGTGCACTACTGTACAATATATTAGGGATTGGTAGAATTTAAAAAAAATAGTACATTTTATTTTATGTCCTCATTATCTTACCAGTAAACTCTGCAACTGGATTGTTACTTCCCTTGTCACTGTTTTTCAATAGTTAAACATCCTTACTCTTAAAAGAAAATGTCTTAACTCTTATTCACTTTCATCTGGTTGGACCTTTAAATTTACTCGTTGTATCTTTGTCAGAATAAAGAACATTTTGGCACACAGCACACTGTCTTAATGAAGTTGTTTAACATGGTAAAGAGGTTGCCCCTTCTTCTTGAGAAGCTAAACAAATCAAATTCTTCAGGTCTTTTGGTGTAAAACTTCTCCAGCCCTTAAATCACTGTTAATAATTTTTTTTCAAAATAACAAGATAAACAGTTGCCCTGCAGTAGTATTTGTCTCGGTGCAGAATCCTTTACAGATCCCACAAGTCAATCTCTTGTTCACAGGTCAAAAGACTGAGTTAATAGCTTGGGTCCAAGATTTGCCTCAATTACACTGACTCATTAAATTCTTTCAGTTCTTGTTCCCCAGGACACAGGCTTTCTTTTTACAGGTATGGTCTTCATTGCCTCTTCCTCATTGTTCAACATTGTGCTGCCTGTGTGTAAACACTTGAATCCATGTTACCCTTACTGGGCTATTTTTCATTTGCAAACTGATCTGACTTCATCACAATTTCCCACACTTTCAGTTGTGATGTCACCTGCTTTTTTTCTTCTGATTTTCTTATGAAAATACTGAGTGGCATTAGGCCAGTC
The DNA here is from genome assembly GCF_015220075.1 of Falco rusticolus. Classification (NCBI taxonomy): domain Eukaryota; kingdom Metazoa; phylum Chordata; class Aves; order Falconiformes; family Falconidae; genus Falco; species Falco rusticolus. The sequence goes on along the minus strand of NC_051191.1, from coordinate 26,951,213 downwards.
TTTGCAAATCTGTTTCATTTCTTCTTTCTCCCTAAGCTGACAATAATTCTGTGCTGAACTTCCTTCTGAGAAAAGACAGTTAGCTAGTTCTCAGCCCACCTAATGTGCTTTCTTGACAACTTTTGCCAGAAGGTAGTGAAACACTAAATCCTACACTCTTCAGAAGTCTTAGTATGCTTGCAGTTATCAAGCCTGTCATTTTTTTTTTTTTTTTTTTTTTTTGCTTTGATTGCATTGATATTCCTGGGGAAAAAAGGGCATTTATCACCTTTCCAGCCTAATCATTTAGGAATTTATACCAGGATCAGCTTTTCCTTGAATTTTGTCTGTGACAGATATCAGAGAATTGTCCATAGTATCCTAGAGCATCTTGCTTACCATCTCTGAAACAGCACAGTGCTAGGATTCATCCAGCCTGCTGGTGTTTTCCCTCCATCCCTATCTGTTCCTGCTATCTATTAAAAATTCTGAGCATGAACTACAGATGTCCTCCATCAACTCACACAGAATCCATCCATGCAAGTATCCTGGCCTGCTGATTTAAAATTATTTATCTCTGGGAGATGTTTAACACCCTCCACAGTTACTAATGGGCTGGAAAATACTTTATCATGTTCACATGATTCAAATACATCCTCCTGCTTCTTTCAAAATACAAAACAGAAATATTGTCATTAAAAGTTCTGCCACGCCCCTAAGCATCAGAATTCTATTATAGCTATTATTTAGAACCTACCTTATTCCAGCTAGTCAGAGATTTTGCTTTTTGCTGCCTTAATTTCCTAAAACCTATAACTTGCCCTTCTAGTTGATAGCTGTTGCTTCACTTTTCTGTTTGCTAAATACTGCCTTTTAATTTCTAAGTGCAGCTTCCAATCTCTTATTGAGCCTGGAAGGTTTATAACTAATGTTGACCTCCCTTTTAGATGTGTATTTATGACATTTTAGGTACTTCAGTTGTTTTTAAAGACCTCCCAGATTTTATCTGGTTTTTTGTAGCACTTTTCTCCTAACAAATCTCACTTTCTTCTCTAATCAAGGAAAGTAGCCTTATATATCTGCTTTGACTGATGAAATATGGATGGTGCAGAGGTGACACTGGCCTGTTGTCCTGCAATTGCTTCCTAGTCTGGTGTGTATTTCAGGTCTCTTAATAATGGAGTATTTACACCACTGCTTAGGCTATAAATGTGTAAATGGATGTATAGAAAAATGGTGTGGTCTGAGAGAAAAGACCAAGTCCTACCAGAACCTCTCCCTCCCAGCTACAATTTGTCCATTGAGGTGCACACAGCTCCAGCCATGAAACATGGGGCAGTTGTGAAGCTTTTGTACTTAAGTTATATTCAGATATTAATTTGGGAGATTTTTTTTTTTTTATTGTTTACCTTAGTTCACAGAATGTATAACCTTGTTTCACAAGACAACAAACAACTTGCAGTACACTGAGTAATTCCTTTTCATCCATAAAAATAAATCAAAATTTCTTACCAGTGAAACTGGGCAAAATGCCTTTGAGAATGGGTCTTTTCTCATTGTAAAAAAATTAAAATAATAATTGTCTTACGCTGAGCATGGAAGCAGTGCATTACTCACTTACCTGCTTCTTGTAAGCTTTAGATGAGGTGTGTTTGCTGTGATGTCTATGAGGAATTGGCCAACATATGATGGTTTGGTTCTGAATCAGCCATGGACCATTAATTACATTTATTTTGCTTGTAAATGGAAAAAAATTTTGCCTTCAATAGGGCACCAACTTCTTCAGCAGTTACCTGTGTAATCTTCCTATGTTTGCTGCTGTCATCCTTCTTTCTTATGTTCCTGTTATTGTTATTTATGGTCAGCTACCATCTTATTAGCTTATTAGAACATGGCGTTTATCCTTTTATATATTTGTCTAACACCTACAGGGACAAGAACCATGATCTTGACATGCTTTATAAATAACAGCAGGAACCTTTGTTGTTGAGATCATAGATATTGGTTAAGACCTTTAAAAGGAGCCTGAAGGGTGACCTCATTGCTGTCTACGGCTTCCTCAGAAGGGGAAGTGGAGAGGGAGGTGCTGAGCTCTTCTACCTGGTATCCAGTGATAGGACGTGTGGGAATGGTGCAAAGCTGTGCCAGGGGTGGTTTAAACTGGACATGAGGAAGCATTTATTTATCGAGGGTGGTCAAACACTGGAACAGGCTTCCTAGAGAGACAGTCGATGCCCCAAGCCTGTCAGTGTTTAAGAGTCATTTGGACAATGCCCTTAATAATGTGCTTTAACTTGGTCAGCCCTGAACTGATCAGGCAGTTGGACTAGATAATTGTTGGCAGGTCCCTTCCAACTGAAAATATTCTTCTGAAATATTGTTCTATTGTATTGTGTTCTATTCTATTCTATTCTATTCTATTCTATTCTATTCTATTCTATTCTATTCTATTCTATTCTACTCTAATTCTATTCTATTCTATTCTATTCTATTCTATTCTATTCTATTCTACTTTAAATAGATAACAAAGCTATATTTGGCCACTAATAATACAGGTGGTTTTGTCTCCTGTTTCTTGAAATGGTGAATCCAAACCTTGCTACTGATCCCAACAAGATTTGGATCAAGTTCTGCAGAAATACACTAATGAGGGTATTAATAAACAGCAGTGTTCGTCCATTGTGGGTCCCTTTCCTTCAGGCACTTCTTGAATATGAGTCTGTTCCCATTAGAAGGGCCAAAGTAAGAAAAACAACCAACAGTCATCTAAGACCTTTTCAGATTTCTTTACAAAGGTGGCAGAAAAAATGCCATTTCAATTTATTAATGTCTTTACTATGTTAGCCTTGAGAATAAACTCTTGTAACAGTCTTTGCACAGGGTCTGACCCTACATCTCCCACCAGTGCCAGGAGCCCTCTTCCTATCTGCTCTCTAACAGTCCAATACTTGATACCTGGCTGTCCGTTCCTTTGCCATCAGGCATCTTGTCAGGAGAAAAATAACAACTCACAGCTGCACCTGTCTTGGAAAGCACTGAATCTTGGTAACTGAGATGTCTCTGAGTCTGTGATCTATGAAAAATTGAACAGGCATTGTTACAAACGAACTGATTTTGTTTTAAGCTACTAGTATGATATTCAGCTGATTTCAGGAGTATGTTATTGAAATTGGAAGGCCTGTGCATTTTGCAAATCTCACAAAGTATTTCTGAGTCCCATGGCATGCTTACAAATCTCAAAACAGTTTCACCAATTAAGTCAATGAATCCTGAATGAAGAACTCCCTCCCTTTCACTTGCAAATCCTTACTTTCTTTCTACAATACAGGGATAAGGAAGGATTTACAAAGACCATACTGTCAAGTACTGAAGCAATTTTGATTCTCAATATACCTTGTGACTATGTTTGAAATAACAAGCAAGCAGAAAGTTACTGACATGATCTCAAAACAGCAAAGAGTAAAATCCTCCCAGTAGAAAGGAAAAGGAACAGAGGAGGAAGCTGAATACTGCCCATGAGGATTTTTCCTCCCAATGATGAGAGTAATTATTTGTCCACTTATTGGTTATGGCAAGTTCAAGGAATAATGGTATAGACCTCCTTAAAGCTGTTAAAACTGATGCTGTTGTTCCCCCCAAATAAGAGTAAAATTGAATTGAATTGAATCAAATTTAATCAAATAGAATAGAAGGGTTGCAGTTGGAAGGGACCTATAACAACCATCACTCCAACTGCTTGACTACTTTGGGCTGACCAAAAGTTAAAGCATATTGTTTTTAAAGGTGTTGTCTAAATGCCTCTTAAAATTGACAGAGGGGATGTTAAGCTTCATAGTTTTGGGTGTATTGGTTGCTGGGTCTGTGGAACATATAGTCTCAAAAAATCTCTAAATCAGAATCCTTAATTGCAGACAAAGTCTTTTCCACAAGTTATCACTAATTTGAATAACAGTAGTATGCAACATTCAGTTTACTTTTAGATTTGATGATTATTGTTATGTATTGCAGTAAATACACATTAAATTGTGCATACTCTTCATCCTTGGCCTATTTCAATCCTTTTTATTGTTTGTATCCCAGAAAACTTTCTTAAACTTTCCATTGTAGTAGACATAGTTCATAGAAAATGAAGCAGTTTTTACATTTATTCACTTGAATCTGCATGAAAGCCATGAAAGCAATTTTTGTCTGCTTAATTTTAGGAGTTTCTAGTGCAGCTATCTAGCTATCTGTATATTTCCAGGTATATTCAGTACAGATACACTCTTTCAGCACACTGATTTTAAACCATCTGTGTAATAACAATGCCACAGATTCCTTAGACCCTACTCAGATGAGTACACAAATGTGCCCAGCACTGTTCAAGATGCCCCAGGTATCCTGCCTGACTTCCCATTTCTGCTGCAGAAGGACACGGGGCTCCTGTAAGAATGTGTTCATATTTGCCAGATCAGTCTGGATGTCTCAGATGCCCTAGGCATCTGTGCTGCTGTAAGACATCCATGTGGAGACACCTGAACTGAACCTCAGATCTCAAACCCTGTAATGGGAGCAAAGGTATCAGCCTGACACACGCACTATACTGAAGACCCATGAGTTAGATGTTCAATGTGGGATTCAGCTGACATGATACATTTCCATTTATTTAGATTAAGCCCATCAAATTTGGATTTAACTGGAAAAACCCAAATCCCAAAAGAAAAGATCATCAGTAGGACTTAATCCAAGCACATCTAGTCAACCAGCAGAGCTTGAACACTGATTTCAATGGCAAATTTTAGAGGCATGCATGAAATCAGAATCCACCAGAATGTTACCAAGTGTTGAAGAAATTTCTTTGTTGACAGGTACACCGTCAAGTAATCAATCATGTGCTTTACACATAATTTTGAAAACATCAGTCCTTAAGCCAGTGGATTCTGACATATTGTACATATTTTACATAGAATCTGTACTGTATTTTCCAGAATCTCAATTTATGCATAGGTTTCTTTTGTTATAGTCATGGCACTGAACCCTTACTAAAGAGTTTTAAACAAATTTACACAAAATCCTGGATCCATGAGGAATGTTAAGTCACTTGCTCATCCTTGTGGTGGAGATGCCAGGTGATGATCATTTTAACGTTAATATTGTGAACTGAATTATTCTTCCAAATTGTGATAACATATGGGATGAACCACTTTCAGAAAGTCAAGCCAAAGGGGTCCAGCACTGCTGGTGAAGTTTAAGGACTTTATAGGTATTCAGAGAATACATGTTATCACACATCCAAATCTGCACTCCATTAGACAGTACTGTTTCATGCTGGTAGTGCAGAGAGATAGGTCTTAACATTGAATCGGTCTACCTTCAAGTGGGTGAACAGGTCATGAGATCCCTGAATGTTTAATTCTGTCAGTAGTTTCAGAATTGCCTACAACTTTTGCTTGTGAAGGTCAGTGTACAAGGAAGGTTTAAAGGAAGGCTAGGATGCGGTAGCTGGCAGTGATAGTAATTCCTCATTGCCCACACAAGTAACCAGTGCATGGAATTAATACAGTTAAAAATACAAGTACCAATCTGGAGCATAAGCTCAACAAAGAAATACATTTTACTTCCTTATACTCTATCAACTACCATTTTGATAAATCTCACAGTATTCCTTTAGGGAATTTACTCATGTAAAAGCATTTCTTCCCTTGTATCATACGATAATCTTCAGACATTCTCAGCAAGATTAAATAAATGTTATTTTTAATAATGAATGACTAAGTACCAACGTACTAAAAATCAAGGTAACTGATGTATTATTCAAGTACATGATCCACAGCTATTTGAAGCCAATCAGCTTATTGATCTTATCTAGTTTAATGGCTTTGGATCAAACTCTAGTATTTACAGGAGCTTTTATTTGCAAGGCATTTAGAAACAAGTTCAGATAAGAATTTGCAAGTGGCATGAATGTTCAACCTACTGATAAATTTAAGCAAACAGACAATGCATAAATAAACATTTATAGGTCAATGTTTATCATGTTACATAATGCAACTTTGTAGAATTTTCTGTTAAAAGATTTTTCATCACAGCTATATTATTTAAAATTTGTTTTTACTTATTGCCTAACATCCAAACCGGCAGGGAATTAAACAGCAGTAGCAAAACAAAATGTTTTCCTTTGATTAAAAAAAAATTATCTTCTAAGAGGTTTTTTTTATGTTGCCACAGTGTTCCTACTGGCATTATATTATGCCAAAAACATATGATTGAACTAAGAATTTTCCTGAACAGCATTAGATGGCAGTCTTGGATGTGTTGTACAATGAGCATCGAATGTACCAAAACGCAGAAAAATGGTATGCTGGATTAAAAGCTGTTTCTGTGGTTGCAGTTGGCATCCTTATTTAAATGGGTTTAGATCCCATAACTTCTGTCATCTGTCACAATAACAAAGCTCTGGTCTGAATAGCACAAAAAGAAACATTAGAAGAGAATTTTTTCAGACCCACTGGAAAAATATTCTTTAGAATAATGAGGATACTTCTTTATTTACTGTTATTTGGGTAAATGGTTGTAGGTACTTTTCATGAACTTTTCTCTTTGATTTTGATTCTCTTTGATTTTGTAAATAGCCATATATTCTTTTAAGGCCTTCAGAGACTTTTCTGCCACAGCCCCCTAGAAAATCCTATAAATATCAGTTGTGTTGCATCAGCCCATTGAAATTGGCTGTTTCCTTTGAAATTGTTTTCTTCAGAGTTGTTCATAGTCCCAAATCCTGAGATACCACAAAAGGACATTCAGAGTATAGATGAAGAGAGCAAAGGCAACCTCCCATCACTTTTTTTTTTTTTCCTTTTTCTGTGTGTGTAAGATCCTCCAATTATGGCAGCTGCCAGCATCTGTTCTAGCATCTGGTCATCACATATGGTTTCTGGCCATACCTCTTTATGTGTGGCTAGTGTCCTTGCAATAGTGACTTTGAAAACTGGTGGGCTGTCAAGCTTGGGTCCTGGAGGTTGCTTATAATTACAATATGTTCAAGACTGGAAGTATTGATGTTTATCTGTCCTGCTTATTCTTCAATGTAATTCAATCCTGTGGATCATTCATTCCTTCTCCCTATTTTTCAGGTATTTGAACTTCCTGCAGGATAATGTTTCTAGAAAACACTATTGTCTGGAATATGGTTTTGTGACGTGGTTGCTGAAGTCAGATTTACAGGTATATAGGATGTAAATAGGCATCAGATTGCCACCCCAAGTTAGTAACTCAGTGCTTAGTGCAGTACAAATCAGATGTAAAGGTCTGAAGTAGATCTGATCATCCATGCAGACCTCAGCTTTTGCTGTGGAGTGGTGTTGGACTGCATAACCTGCACTCCCTATGGATGAAACTCAACTGGAGAATGAACTCCAGCTCACACCTGTTGCACTCTAACTACCTGGAGGCATTCAGTTCCTCAGACCAGGCTCAATGCTTATAGTACAGAGGTGACTGCACAACTAAAAGAAGATGAAGAAAAAAGTTGCAAATGTATCACAATGAGCTTGGTTCACTTTTAAAAAATACTGGATAGATATCTGTATTTGGTAGAAAAGTGGTTTTTATTTTCTTATCATTTTATTAACATTAATGTTATTACTAATAATACCTCCTAACTCCTATGCAGAGCTCAGTAGATATCAGTGCTTTAGAAACCAGAATCCTGCCTTTATTCCCACCATACAGCTATCAAAACCAGGCACAGACAAGATTAACTGACTTCAGAAAGGTGTCCTTGCAGGCCTTTGTCAGACCCACATATAAAACCAAGGCCAATGGAATTACAATCCAATACACTATCTACTAGACCATAATCTCTTTTGGAACAATTCATTTGTCTGGTGTACACAACATAAAATACTTTATTATTGGGATTTATTGTTTTTTTCTAGAAAGTGGAGCAGATATTTGTGTGGGCCAAACTTTTCTGTTATAAAGCACATTGTAAAGTTGTATAAAGAAATCAAAATCTGCATCCTGGGAGCATACAACCATAGAACTGTTGGAGTTGGAAAGGACTTTGAAAGCCCATCTAGTCCAGCCCCATCTGCAATGACCAGGGACACCTTTAGCTAGATCAGCTTGATCAGAACCCCATCCAACCTGACCTTGAATGTTTCAAGGGATGGGGCATCTACCATCTCTCTAGGCAAACTTTTCCAGTGTTTCACCATCCTAACTGTAAAAAATGTCATGTGGGTGGCATCCCATCCATCAGGTGTGCCAACTACACCACTCACTGTGGTGTCACCTGCAAACTTGCTGAGGGTGCACTTGATCCCACTGTCTATGTCATTAATTAAAATATTAAGCAGTACTGGTATCTTGCTAACAAGGCTGGATTGGATATATTTGCACAGTATGATAGATACAACAGAAAGGAGAATGCTGAAGCCCACTGATTTTTGAAGGAAGAAAAACTGATCCCAAATGCCCATATACATACTTGTAGCTTGACTCCTCATTGACTGGTGTTTTGGGTACAAAAAAAGCCACAAAAACACAGTACAAAAAACCCCCCAGATTACAAGTACCCAGAGAGGTTAAAAAGTTAATAGCCCAGCTCTCTCTATGGTTCACTTTTCTTTCCTCCTAAAAGGGGAAAGATGACTCTTTTCTTTATAAAAATCTTGGAAACATAGCTAGAAAGTGATGAATAATGTCTAGATATCATTTTCATAAGTGAAAAATTTCTTTAAAAAGTTTTGGTGTAGTATGTTCAGATTAAAAAACTTTTAAAAGCACGAAGGAGCTATCTGTTTCAAAATAAACTCTCTGTCAGGTGACTAGAGACTTGATTAAAAAAAAATCAGATGGATGCTCAAAACTTTAAGTGACTTTTCCACCTTTAGGTTGAAATACATACAGAGGCTGTGCTGCTCTGGAACTGAAGCACAGGTTTGACTGAAATAGCACAAATTTGAAAAATGCAGTGAATCCCTTTTTTTCTGATGCAGCATCCTTTTTTGGGGGTGTGGGGTGTGGAGTGCTGCACATTTTTCAAATGGAGTTTTTATTTAACTTCTCAACAGGGAGAAGGTGAAATTCGTGGTATCCCAGCACTTTCCATGACTTCCTGAATTTTGTGTGTTTTTTTTTCTTTTTTCTTCCATTCCATTCCATTCCATTCCATTCCATTCCATTCCATTCCATTCCATTCCATTCCATTCCATTCCATTCCATTCCATTCCATTCCATTCCATTCCACTTCCCCCCTCCCCCCCTACACACACCCCCACCCACCCCTTACTATATTATCAAATAGTTTATTGTATTTTCCACGTTCCAGTGCTCTGTGATGGCTGATCCAAACCGCACTTCAGAATACTTTCACCATGGATACCAACAGCTTTCAAACAAAGCATTCGCATGCTACTTTCTCAAAATGAAGATATAGGCAAGACTCTTTTGAAGACAGTCAACTTTTCAAATGACCAAACATCCTTGATTACATGGAAAACAGCATCTAATTTTAGTGAAGCAATCCTTCTGTGTGATTTTAGGCATACAAATAAATAATAAGGGAAGCTGAGAAGGAAAAGTCTTGGTCAGTGATATAGCAATTATGTCAGTGTAAGAATAGAGGAGAACTGTGCAGTAGCAAGGCTGATCAGCAAATATGGAAGTCTAACAAGGTGTCAGTAGACTATGCAGTAACTCTTTTTGTGCTGCCTCACATCTTACACAACACAGGACAGAACAATAGCTCGATGAAGATCAATTAAAGCAGTTCGAAGATCAAACTTATCACAAACTACATATGGCTTGGCCGTCACATCAAGATGTGAATTTCTCTGAGCTACAGTTACCTTTAATAAGTTGGTTTCGTTTTTTAGATTCCTAGTTTAAACATCTGGTAAGCTACATCTGAGGGAAAAAAAAAAAGAAAAAAAGAAAAAAAACAAGGAACAAACCAGCATTCTTGTCCAAATATTACAGATACAAAAAAGTTCTCAAGGTGCAATGAGGGGAAATTACTTTCCCCTTCCAACACACAGACAAGTATCAAACTCTGGTTTCTAATAATTTTAACTGCCTTCATGGATACACCAGTACAGAAAATTCCTATTCCTCCGTTAAAGTCTGTGTCTACACAGCAGAAACATCTGATTCAGCTTCCTGATGCATTTTTGACTGTGGAAGTAACACTAGGTTTTAATATTAGATTCAGGGGCTCTGGGCAGGCGGGCCGAGGCCAGTGGTGTGAGGGGCAGCGGGGCTCAGTGCCGGGCCCTGCCCGTGGGGCACAGCAGCCCCCGGCAGCTGCGGGCTGGGGGCAGGGGGCTGGGAACTGCCCGGGGGAAAGGGCCGGGGGGGCTGGGCACAGCCGCTGGGCAGGAGCCCCCAGCGTGCCCAGGTGGCCAAGGGGGCCAGCAGCGCCCTGGCCGCTGTCAGAAGCGCTGTGGCCGGCAGGGCCGGGGCAGTGCCCGTCCCCCTGTGCTGGGCACCGGTGCGGCCGCCCCTCGGGACCTGGGCTCAGGGTCGGGCCCCTCAGGGCAGGGGGGACGCAGAGGGGCTGGAGCGTGTCCAGAGCCGGGCAGGGGCTGGGGCAGGGGCTGGGGCAGGGGCTGGGGGGGGGCGGCGGGGGGAGCTGGGGGGGTCAGCCTGCAGAGGGGGGGCTCAGGGGCACCTGGTGGCTCCCTACAGCTGCCTGGCAGGGGCTGTAGGCAGGGGGGGTCGGTCTCTGCTCCCAGGGAACAAGCGCCAGGACACGGGAACCGGCCTCACCTTGTGCCGGGGGAGGTTTAGATGGGATATTAAGGAAAATTTCTTCACTGCGAGGGCAGTCAAGCCCTGGAACAGGCTGCCCAGGGAGATGGTGGAGTCACCATCCCTGGGGGTGTTTAAACAACATGCAGATGAGGTGCTTAGGGACCTGGTTTAGTCATGGATTTGGGGAGTCCTGGGTTAATTCTGGGATCTGATGATCTTAAAGGTCCTTCCCAACCTAAAAAACTCAATGATTCTATGTATGCATTTGCATTAGCTGTTGAAACAGCATCTAGGGTCAACAGACAAAACTAAGAATTTCTGGGCATGATTTGTCTTACCCTAAAGTAGACTTCTAAAGTAGAACAGTTAAATCAGACCCTTAAGGTGCCTGTTTGGCTACCTGTATTAACATTAAGGTCTGATTGCCTCAAACCCAAACACCTACATAACAGACAGTTGATGTTACATGAGATTAATTCCACTCATGAGTTACCCAACCCTGAAGCTATAGTGGGATGGCATGTTATTTTTGGACCAAAATTAATCCATTATGTACTCAAGTTTTCTTCTTAATTGAAATTGGCAAGTTCCCATGAAGGAAATTTTAGTATTGATGTACTAGCACTTTCCAACATAGCTTTTTCTTTTATTTGACCAAAAAGAATCTCTCTTAACTCTTCCAAAAAGTATAAAAACAAAGGACTGAGTCACTTTGAATGGACTTCCCAGCCCCAGTGCATACTTTACACACTAATTTTGTGAGTTACTGTAGTCTTTGTAGTTGTGTGGAGGGTGGTGTGGTCCTATATCTAGATGTTAATGAAGAACATTCAAAGATACATACAGTTTTATTAGGGTGGGTCACATATTTTACTTCCCTGATTATAAATTCTATTTTCAGCAAATACATATATTTATAGAAATGCTCTTTATTTCCTTTAAAAAACACATTATTAACAAAAAATAAATTATTTTTTCACTGTTACTGAAAGATTTTTGTTTCTAGTTTCTGTAAGCACAAAAGGTCATACTCTCAAATAATGGAAAACTTCCAGAAAAATAGAGAGATTTTTTAAAAAAATACAACTTTTAAGTTATTTTTAAATATTCTGAATTTCATTTGCAACTTAATTTAGATTAAGACTGAAAATACTCCTAACACACTCTGTAAGTTCTTCGAAACCTCGATAATTCTCTGAAATTCTGTGGAAAGGTCCATACTTTACATTTTTTTAGATAGAAATTAACTGAACTCAAATTCAACTTAAAACTTGTGGCAGATTATATAGGAGAGACAATAAACTTCGAAGCTAACTAATGTGAGTCATCCTCAGTTTAAAACTCATATGATAGAGTGTAGCAAATGGCCCTTAACCTCATGAGGAACTAAACGAGATTCAAAGAGTAATCCATGACCACCAGGTAATGGAGCATGTGATACTCAAATTATGTCCAAATAGTCTGTTTTGTTTGTTTGTTTTGTCATAGGCCAATGCTTGAGTTTATCAGTTACAGCTGAGGTCTGTACAGTCCTGTTTTTACCCAGATTCAAAAATAGGTAAATCTCATACTTACTCACATGTCTCAGGGGAGTAAAAAAAAAAAAAAAGGTTTTGGAGAGAAGGAAAATCCAAGTAAACACAACATAGAGTTAGATAATCCCTATAGATATGCTAAAGCTTTTCAGATTCATGAACAATAGAATTTTGTAGCAATTCTTCATTTGCATTGTATAAGCTGCAATCTTTGCTTTGTTGGCAGAAACACTTTGTATTCATGAACTGTGTTTAGTTTAGTCCTGCTTAGAATTTCCTTTTTCACTCTAAATGCCAATAGAATAGAAAGACAAAGTAGTGATATTAGGCTAACATAACATACAAGCTCTTGTTTTGATTACTCATCTGTCTGCTAGCCATTATGTTTGCCCACCCAACTACTTTCTGCTTGTTTTACTTTGTACAGTCTTGTGGAGCCGCCAAAACAGCCAGTGGTATTTCAAAGCGGTTCATAGTGCTGATACTGGAAAATGAAAGCTTATGCATAAAACAACACCAGTGTATTTGAGAGGGGGGAGGCAGACAGTCATAGTTTCAATTGTCATTCATAATGACTTTTAAGGCATAGAATAAAAGCTCATGTCTATAACAGGTTTGTAAAATTACAAAATATTTTTCCAGTTTCATGTAGGCTGATGGCCAGATTTGTAAACTTGCATCCTGGCAGGTTTGAAGTAGGGACTTAAATGTGTTATGACCATATTTGAAACTCTGCTATTAATTTCTCCTTTGAAAGCATGATGTAAATATTCATAGGGAGAAAATTCTCACTGTCTTTGGTAGGCTTAGTATTTTCACATTGAAATTTTCTAACTTGAGTGCCCCAAATTAGAGATCAAATTTAATAAGTCACGTAACTAAAGGATCTGGAATATTTGAAGGTGCTGAGAAATTCCAGCTCTTGCTGACTTGACTAAAAGTTTTCTCATGAGCAAACACCTCACATGGGAGAGTGAGAGACAGTCAAGCACCTTGATCTGCTAAGAAACTGCCGTGGTTTAACCCCGGCTGGTAATTAAGTGCCCTGCTGCCACTCACTCACTCCCCCCTCACCCAGAGTCATGGGGAGGAGGATTGGAAAGGAGTGTAATACTCAAGGAAGGGCTGAGATAAGAACAATTTAATAATTGGAATAAAATAAAAATTAAAAAGCAATAATAATAGTAACAATAACAGTTATAGTGAAAAGGAGGGAGGGAGGAGAAGAATGAAATCCAAAGGGAAGGGAGAAAAGAAAAGAAGTGATGCCCAATAAAACTGCTCATCCCCTACTGACCGATGCCCTGCCAGTCCCCAAGCAGCGATCAGCTGCTCCTGGCCAGCCTCCCCAGATTATATACTGAGCATGACGTCCCATGGTATGGAATATCCCTTTGGTTAGTTTGGATCAGCTTTCCTGGCTGTGTCCCCTCCCAATTCCTTGTGCCCCTCCAGCCCTCTTGCTGGCAGGGCCTGAGAAACTTGAAAAGTCCTTGACTTAGTAAGAACGTTACCCAAGAACATTATCCAGCAGCAACTAAAACCATCAGTGTGCTATCAACATTGCTCTCCCACCAAGTCCGAAACACAGCACTGCACCAGCTACTAATACGAAAACTAACTATCCCAGCTGAAACCAGGACACAAACACTGGATGTGCTTTGTAACCTGAATGGTACGGAAAGGTAATGGTGAAGCTGTAGTAGCAAGACTCAAATGAAGTCATACCAGAACTGATTGTCAAGGTCAAGCATTTATGCAAGGAACATATTTATTGTTATTTCATTAGTATTTAATCATGACAAACTGCTATTTATCAGATACATTTGTTTCAAATATTTTGTGTTTCCAAGAAGTACATTGGTAAGACTGTCCAGTGCTCCTCTTGCCTTGCTTGAAATGTTTATTCTGCTGAAAAGCACAGATCTGTTACAGATGATGCTAAGCAGAGAAGTGTGAAGAGCAAATTATTTCTGCTAATAGAAACATCCAATTCAACACAAAACACTTGGCTTTGTTTTGTAGAGGTTCTTAATTCATTTTTTAAAAATAAATTTAAGTAACTATTTACATGGATGCCATCTATGTCCCTTTTTGTGTTGTTGAAATTTTTTTGCCAGTCAGTTCAGGTATGTAAGAAATTAATGTTGACTTTTTTTTGGCAAATAATTTTTTTGTTGAGCACATATTGGCTCACTCCTGTCCTGTTTGGAAATTACCTACCATCACCTACTTTGAACACATTTTAATTCACCTCCATATAATCCATTTACTCTTCTGAAACTCAGAGCATTAAAAATATTAAGAAAGGTGATTGAGTAATAATGCCCACATATGAAACTGCAAAATAGTTAAGCTGTATTCGAGTCAGATGTATACTTATGTCATGAAAAAAACAACTCCCATTGCATATAATTCTGTGACAGAGTATACTTAATAAACATAATGACTTAGAAAATTGTCTACAAATCTTTTGCGTTCATTATAAGTAATGCTATGTCAAAGGCGATTGTTAGCTGTGAGGAAGAAAAGTAACAAATATAAAGAATTGGTAAGATGATGTACATAAAAAATTAAAATTCTCTACAGAAGATTGTAAGTAACATTCAGATACAACTTCCAAGAACTTGATTAAAGTCGCATAGCAAGCTAAGGGTAGAGATGTGACTAAAACTGAAGCGATAGAACTGAGAATTGAGGCAAGAGAAAGTCTCTGGTTTGATAAAGGAAAGCCGGAAGTGATTGGTTTGGTTTTTTTTCTGTTTGTTTTGTCTGGTTTTATGTACTTTCATTCAGTTTCTGACTTCTAAGCCTTTAGGATTAATTTTTTTAAGGTTTCCCTCTCTTCCACTCTAGCCACGAGGCCCCCTTTCTGGCTTCCAAGCTAACTAACATTCTCATGTAATTATAATCTTCCAGGAATTTGGACTTAATGGCAGTGCTAGAAGGTTGGTCTCAGACCTCAGACTTGAGGTTATAATACTAGATTGCCAACTTGCTCCATTTCAGACCTACAGCGAATATAACATTATAGGTATGATTAGCTAATAGAAATAAAAATATCATGATGCTTTTGCAAATTGGCTGCTGTAGTCCAGTGGTAGTTGATTATTTCAGAATCTGGCAATAGGTAGTCTTTTTCTTAAGCTTCAGGAGGCATACCCTGATACTATTGCCCATGCAGTTAATAAAGGTGTTAGAGCACCTTTACGACTTTCTCATATGTTCATTATTCATTTAACATTACACCTACCCCTGTACTTTTTCCCCTATAGAAACCAGGTTCCTGTTGGTAAAATGCTGAAGTGTAGATTGAGTGACATGCAGAAGATTTTGCTATCGTGTGACCCTCTGACACTCAGTAATGAAACCAGTCTTCAGTGTTTGTATAAAAAGAACATTCAATTTTCAGGGAAATGTCAGTAAGATTATTTTCTTTTCTTCTCTGTATTTATTTTATTTTATTTTGTTTTGTTTGATTTTTTTATCATTGTTTAAGTCCAATGTGTATTTTAGGAGCTGTATTTTTTGGTAACAATGAACAATTCTGAAAAAAATATACTGAATTTGTGACATTTTTTCTTATCTTTTGAATAATTTTGCTTGTAGATAGGAATGAGGGGAAAAAGGTAAAGGAAATACACGTAAACAATAAAAATGTCTCCCTAGTAGTGATAAACTGACATTTTGTATATGCAGAATACTAACCTATGTGCACTTTCAGGTTAAGGAATATATCTTCATAGCTCACAGAGGAAATAAAAAATGCATGGGATATGCATTAAGGCTACATTCACACACAAACACCAAAACAAGCCCAGATGCACAAGATTCACATAGAGTTATGAAAATGGAATTAATCCTTAGTGGTAGTGGTGACTTTGGTCTGATTTTCAGTGGGTTTTTAACCATCTTTTGCAATCTAATCACAGTGGTTAAAACCTCCTTAAATTACTGATTTTGTGGTGTAAATGTTGAACTGAGAAAGGTGAGACGAGAGGAGAATGACTAGTAAAACCTATATTTAGTTTAGTTGTTTCTTATTGAAGAAAAATCTGAAACAAATAACTGCTCAGCAAAAACTCTATGTTAGCTAATCGTAAAAATGAAAGCAAAATGAAGCCTAGATTCATCATGGTCTGCTGGCAAAGACAGCCTCCCAGATGAAAGAAATAGTAGATCCAAATTTCCATCAGGTTGATGAAGGAAATAGCTTGGATCTCTTGGCTATGTGTCCAGTATGGTGTTTTTTGTCCACTTGTGGGAAATTTTTACCCTCTTTGGTTTCATTTATGGATGGTGTCCTACTATATGCAAATTAAATATTCATTAGCATTGAAAGTAAAAAACAGGTGCCCCACTTTTAGAGCATATGTCCTGATTACCCTAATAAGGACCAATTCTCTTTGTCTCAAAAGACTTTTAAGCATTTAATGCAAAGTAGAACAGCACTAGCGGGAAGAACTGAGGAAGAATGACCTCAGAGCAACCTTGTGTCAGATTCATTCTCCTGAGAAGTCAGATACCTGCGTTCTAGCCTATTTTCCAGGGGAATATGAAGATTTTCATAAAATGGAGCAATGTCAACAGGAGACTCTGAGCACATCCCTCCAATGATACCTGTAGGATATGCTCATTGAAGTGTCTTCAGATGGAGGCATATCTGAAGTGCAATGTACCACTGCACCAATTAGATCTATTAAAAAAAAAATGTACTCTATTACACTTGAATTTGAGAAGAGCTTCAGGATGTGCAAGACTGCCTTTTTGGGGAAAGATGCTATGTGTAAAGCAAATCCTGTGGGTCTAATGATTCTACTATGAGTTGTATTTATTACAGATATTGTTTAGAGTCCCTTTGTTAGTACATGGAGATGCGAGGAATGGAGTCTGGTCTCAGATCCAACTTCAGAAAAATAGGCATCTCTATAGTTTGACTTAGCTGACCTTTCTAAGCTCTCTAACTCACAATGACATGAACTGAGGCTGTTCATTACCTGCCTCCCTTGATTACTCAGAGTAGACACTGTTAGTCTAGATGTTGGAGAAGATGAATCTGGGTAGGTAATGTACACTTCTGAATCCCACAGCCACTAATTTGTCCACAGGGTTTCATCCAGTCTTCTTACTCATCTTTCCTTCCATGAGGAATCATTCAAAGCTGACTGCAAAATCACTTCTCCCCCAGCCCTCCCCCACTTTGGAGGTCTGTCCAGTCCCTACAGATCTCTGCTTCTTTGGGCAGTTTCCTGTTGTTGACTGAGGGTCATTATGCCTAACATGTACTTAATAGCCCTATGTGTCTGAAGTTCAGTGTAACAAGAGCTGGCGCAGAAGGAAACCTTAAACTGAAACAGATGAAGACATGCTGTTTCTTGCAGTGAATTGTGTGCAAAGAAGGGATTATACAAGGTGGACTGAGTAGCCAAAAGAAAAAAAATAAAGGAGAGTTATAATTGCTGAATAAATAACCTCGCTGCCTTAAGAGTTGAGTAAGGGAATAAATATGCTGCCAATGGGAAAAATATCCTTCCCAGCTCTCTCTTAATAACACCCAAGAGCAAAAAAAAAAACAAAACAAAACAAAAAACCAAAACTGTGTTCAGTATTTAGTTTAATTTAAAGCTTGGACACTGCTATAATCCTTATGAGAAGTATCACATTATTTGGAAAAGATTGTAGGCTAAAAAATATGTGCATACATATGTTTCTGAGAAGAAATGGAATTAAAGTTGTGCTTAATTGGATAGTAAACTAGGACCTGGTAGACAGCAATAGGAACTTGTTGTTTAGTTTTATGTATTTCAGAAATAATGCAGTGCATTTACAATATGACCCAGAATCACTGGAATCAAAGGGAATGTGACTAATAGCTGCAGTGCACACAAAACTATCCATTGAGGGTTGATTAAAACTCATTCAAGTCACAAAACTCTTGTTAGCACCAAGCTTCAAGCTGTCAGCAAATTGATTAAGAAAATGCCCTTCATTTCATTCTGATATTTCAATGCATTTCACAGAGAGACAATCACAGAACTCATGCATTCATCATACACTGAGGTTCTCAGCAATATAGAAAGCTGCGTGACGCCCTGTGTTGATGTGAAGTACATGCCACAAATATAAGTAAGCAGTACAAACCCATGGCACACAAGTACAAATGCTTTAATTTCATATTGTCACCTTAAATTCTCTTATTGCATCTTATTATTCAGGATCAAGTAAATACAATAATGCTATTTCTTTTGCACGGGGAAAGTAGATTTCATGCAAAAAAGCATATGATAGTTTCATAACTTTTACCTAATTATTCTTACAAACCTGAGCACCTCAGACTTCTATTGACCTTCAGTTAAGAGGAAAAAAGGCCCATTTGAATCCTGTGAGGCTAAAAGTTCAGAAATATCTATGGCAACTTTGAAATGCTTTTCTACCATTTCCTCTTAGGTATTTTCCTCGCAGAATTTTTATATCTTGTGGAATTTATTTTTTTTTCCATCTTGCTTGATCTTTACTAAATGCTTTCCAGAAACAGCAATATATTTCCTAAATGACCTTTCTTGTGAGAGAAATTTCTTCTTTATCTTACAAGGAAATTTGGAGAGCCATGGTGAAACCACTAAAGATGTATTGCTAAAGTGCATGGAGAGATATCTAAAAAATCATGGGAGAGCTACCCCTATGGTTTATGTATGAGGTTTTCAAGACGGAACTCAGAAGAGCTTCCAAAAACTATGGTATGAAGGTACTATGTCCAACCTCACAGGCTCCTCAAGCAAGAAACATGCTTTACAGTTTGGAAGATGATTTTAAGTTTGCTTCTAGCTTGGCACCTTCCATACTGCTTTTGATTCAGACATTCAGCCATAGAAATCACACATTTAAATGAGACAGATGTGCATGTGGAAATTCTTACCTTCTGACCCAACCAGATCTAGGAACTGCAGTGGGAATTCAGTGCTACAAATCCTCTCGGTGTCTTTAACATGTACACATACAAACACATATGTAGATATTGTCCTTTGCCTGTTGCAGTGAATGTATAGAATGAACATGTGTATGATATACGATTCATCCTCAGAAACTCTACCCCAAAACTGTTTATAGGTTTTTTCATGTTTATCGTTGAAATATCTCAGCACTGTGGAAGATTAAAAGGTCATTGCAGCACCTAAGAAATGCTTTCTTTCACCCTTAAATACTTGATTAAATTCTGAAGCTCAGGGTAGAATTAGCTGCAAATTTAGGCCAGGATACTCCAAGAGATCAAATTGAGATTTAATTGAAAGCTACTGGCATAGCACAAATTATAGGCAAATGCCTCTCGATGTAACTCTTCTGGTGTATAATTATTCAAAATAAATTTGACAGTACTTATTGTTTAACAATTGTCAAGCTAGTCAAAGCTATGTAGAGATCTAGAGGAAGAAATGGCACACTGTGAATTTAATATCACCCAGATTTTTTTTTTTTTTTTATCCTGGCCTCACAGATAATAAGGAAACATTGCTGTGAAAGAGCAAACAGTCAAGAAAGCTTGTATATAGAGACCTTCATTGGATATCTGGCACTGACTCTTATCTTTCACTGGGGAGAGGGGAAGGAAAAAGTGGGAAATAAGCAGAAAGTGCAATTCTGTCTTTTTTTTGCCTTTATTCCAAGAACTACCTGATGCTCTGACTTTCCCTATGTTAATATGCACAGACGACTTCACAATCCAGTACTCTCAGTATAGTAATTAACATCCTCTAACTCAAGATGCAGTTCCTACTAAATGTATCATTCCTTCCAATACTTCTGCAAGTGGTGAGAACCTCGCAAAGCCATTTGCAGAAGCTCTGGTGGAGAAAAGATTTTTATGAAGTTCTTACCAGAGTACCCACTATGCCTTAATATTCCCTGTGGTTGGGATCCTTTCTTCCAGAGTTAAAAAAATCCATTAGGTTTTTATCATGAAATATTGAAAAGGTTAATTTGTACCCTAGATTATACCACACATGCATCCTAAAATGAAAGAAATAATGGATAAATGGGATTAAAAACCCCAACAAATATGTTCTTCTTTTATAAATTTGTTCCTTCACAACTCTTGTACCAAAGAATGTTTTTTAGAATTGGGCCTAATATTTGTAGCATATTGGACTAGAAGAGTCCCCAGCTCAAAGCCTGTGTGCTTTATTAAGCTAAGTAACTCCGCTTATCATGTGCAGACTATCCTTTGGGTAAGGCTGCTACATAGCACCCAGTGACCACCTTTGTGTAGCGAATTACGAACTGGTGATCTGGGCTCTTTTATAGCTAATGGACCTGTTTTATTTGGTAAAGAAATTTCTATTTCAGTCATTAAGTGTAAAGTGAGAACTGTACCACTTTATGCTCTCCTGAAAGAGGAGACAGGATTCAGGCTCCGCCACCAAGGTGCAGTTAATAATTCAAAATTATGTGGTGACAGAAGGATGGAAGAAAGAGTAGAAGGTTGCCTGAGAGAGCAAAAGTTTGAGTTGCATAAACAATATATTGTTCTCAGCAGCAATGTCACTGTACCAGGTTTGTGTGGCAAGGTTTTGGTAGCAGGGCGGCTACAGGGATGGCTTCTGTGAGAAGCTGCTGGAAGCTTTCCCTGTGTCTGATGGAATTAATGCCAGCTGACTGCAAGATGGGCCCACCATTGGCCGAGGCTGAGCCTATCTGCGACAGTGGGAGCACTGCTCGGATAACATATTTAAGAAGCAGGGGCGGGGGGAGGAGAAACTGCACAACAGCAACTGCAGCTGAAGATGGGAGTGAGACAGTGTGAGATCAACAGCCCTGCAGACACCAAGTGCAGGAGGAGGGCAGGAGATGCTTGCTCCAGGCACCAGAGACTGCTGCAGCCCGCGGTGAAGCCCCCCAGAGAGGCAGGCTGTGCCCCCAGCCCATGGAGCCCATGGAGGAGCAGAGCCCCCACCACCCCCACCCCCCAAGCCTGAGGAGGGCCCCATGCCAGGGCAGGGGATGCCCGCAGGGGGCTGTGACCCATGGGCAGCACCCGCTGGGGCAGCTCCTGGCAGGGTCTGTGGCCCTGTGGGGGAGGAGCCCGAGCTGGGGCAAGGCTGGGGACCCCCTGGGGCCAGCTGGGCCTGGGGGGCTGCACCCTGCTGGAGGGACCCATGATGGAGCAGTGTTTGACGAGCTGCAGCTGGTGGGAAGGACTCATGCTGAGAAGTTCTTGGAGGACTGTGTCCTGTGGGATGGACCCCAGGCTGGGGCAGGGCAGAGGGTGAGGAGCCCTGTCCCTGAGGGGGAAGGGGCGGCAGGGACAGCCGGTGAGGGACTGACCGCAGCCCCATCCCCCATCCCTCCACTCTGCTGGGCAGGAGGAGGTAACAAAATTGGAAGTGAAGTTGAAACCAGGAAGAAGCAGGGGTTTGGGAAGTTGTTTTAAGATTCAGGCTTTATTTTCTTGTTACCCCACTCTGATTTGATTGGTAATAATTAAACTGATTTCCCCTAGCTGAAGCTGTTTTGCCTGTGACAGTAATTGGTGAGCAATCTCTCCCTGCCCTTATCCCAACCCATGGGCCTTTTGTTATATTTTCTCTGCCCTGCCCAGTTAAGGAGAGCAGTGATAGAGAAGATTGCGTGGGAACCTGGTGTCCCGCCAGGGTCAATCTATCACAGTCGCACACCACGCCTGCCCAGGAGAGGAGCTAAAAGGAAGCTAAAGGTGACCTCTTTCCCTATGACCTCAGAAGCCTGAAAAAACACAGTATCACAGAAAAACACAAAATGATACTTGCAGAAAAGCCTGAAAAGCTTCTGAATGACATATCCCAGGTGGATTCCATGCCTTCAGAAAGCATGAATTACATGTGTGTTGAGCCAAGAAACCCTCAGTCCTTGCTAAGACATCCAAGAGTCCTTCTTGGATATGAACAGAGGACAGCAGAAGTGCCAGGGTACTGCCATGATTTCAGCAAGTCTCTTCTGCCCTTTAGGGCAGCACTTTGGTGTTCAGGAAAAGCCACCCAGACTATACAGGGAGAAGTGGGAGAGACCTGCAATATCCACATTAGAAGTGGGCAAACACCACTAATTTGTGTTTACCCTCAATTACACCACTGCTGTGGAGATGAGCAGGATATTTATGAGAGTGCCTACCCAGTCCATTACTGCTGTGCATGAAGCATGTGACAGCCTGTAATGGAGATGTGAGGTGAATGCAAAGAGATGTTCTCTAATGAAAAAAGGATTGGATTCCGTTAAGCCTCTGTCAGCACCAGTCTTGAAAATATGAAAAGAAATAATGAAATATAATTAAAAAATAATTTTCTTCTAATGAAACAAAATTAAACGCTAAGCTGGCACTGCTGTATAGGAAAATAATGCATAAGAGTATCAGCGCCAGGATGGCTTAGTGCTTAAGGGAGGAACAGGGTCAATCATTAAGCTCAGTCATGCCGCTCGCCTCCAGAGCCCCAAGAAGGATGCAGAGGTGAGGTGATGGACCTGCCCCACTGAAGAGAGGTTGGCTGGACGCCCACCACCTCCAGCTTTCTCCTTCAGTTTTGCTACCAACCCTTCCCTGTGATGTTAAGCAAACCTTTCCCTCTTTCCCCGTACATCCTACATCTGCCTAGAGTGTATAGACTGCTGGATTGGACCATCAGAGTCCATCTGTATAGAGCTCTTGGCTCTATAGATGCACACAGAAGTCAGAGAAATGTCATTTCTGATAGGATTTGGAGCATGTGATATCCTTTAAGAATTAGCAGCAATGAGCAGAACAATCATGGTGGGTCCCTTATGTGCTCACCCTATGAAGAGCTGAGCTGCTCCAGTTTTTTGTCCTATTTATTTGATTTATCACTTAAGATACAGAGATGGTGATCAGTAATTTTCTAACAGTAATGTCTGGAAAACAGGCACTTTTCTGTCCTTACAGCACTGTATTGTAACATAGCCTTAATCCGAAATAAATCTTTCCCTTTTACATGAAAGCCTGGCTTCTACTCATCATTAATAGTAAATAGTAAAAATAGTAAAAATTTATTTCCTAGGCAAAGCAAGGCAGCTCCCATCAGCACAGATGTGTTTTTTTAAAGGATTTGTTTGATTTTCCTACTTCAGGTGACCTGCTTCCTTTTGAGTAAAATAAACTTTCAGTATTAAAATTATGAGCTTGATAGAGTCGAAGTCCACAAAAAAAAAGACAGTAATTTCTCTGTTCATCCCTATATAACATCCAAAAATTTTCACAGATTTGAAGACAACCATCTCTCCTAGTGTCTTTTTCACCTCGCAGCTGCTGAACCTATGGGACTTTTCCAGCCTCAACAACATTTTAAATTCTAAAAGGCGTTACTGAGTCAAGATTATTTTTACAAGCCGAACTAATAACACATCCTATTGCACCAATAATAGAAAGGTCAGGCCATTCAGGCAAAAGGTACTCAGGGCCACTTCTGAGGCCAAAATTTGGAAGCAAAACTCCCTGTGTGATGTGCTGTAATGCAGAGTTCCCTTTGAAGCATCATAATCCTCTTTGAGGATGTGGTTTCCAGCTCCTGAATGCTCTATGACCAGGTGAATAAGAGCAGAATTTCAGCCTTGAATGGGAATCAACTTTCATTTCTGTTCACATCGTTGCTTGTTGCATTTACCAAGACATAAATATACACATATGTATACTATATATATTTATTGCAAGCTCCAGCTTTCTGCATTTCCTTTTCAGATGCTGCTTGTTTGCAGAATTCCACTGTGTTCAGCTGATTCCCTGATGTCAAAGCAACCTACTTTTGTTCAAGAGTTTAACATAATAAGCCAGCAAATCACTCAAACTCTTTTATATGACATGGAAGCATCAAAGATGATGCAGAAATTTAATGCAGAAAATACAAAAACATTGTAGCAGATGAGAACTTACAATTCTAAGTACAGGAAAAAAAATCTATCCAGATGTCATGAACCAACGTTGAGAAACATTATCTAGTTTTTTAAAAAATGTTTCACATTTCCTATTAATTGTCCTCAAGGAAAACTGTATCAGCAATTTCAACATTAATCTGATTAAATGCATTCAATGATACCTCACTTTGGCCTGATAGTTCCTTAGGGGGAAACCCATGAGTTCAATAGTCTTTGAATCTGATTCCATATGGGAATTAGCAAGCAGTCTCTTGCTTACTGAAATAGGCTTGAAATTGTGCAGAAAGGCTTTAAGTAGAGACTACAGCTCCCATTGAGTTCAGTGATGTAGGATAAGGCCCTCACACAATATTTCTGGGACTGAGTTAAAAAAAATGCACATCCAAGCCACACCCACAAATCCTTTCCTGAATCTCTAACTTTCGTAAATAAATGTGGAATGAATCTGAATTTTTTTTAATTCTTTTATAGGAAATGATGATACAAAAGATATATTCACATAGAAACATATGGTTACATCCCATGTTTTTTGGTAGGGAAACATATTTTGGGAAGTCCTACAATGGAATGCATTTCTGCCTTGAAACATTGACCATAGGAGCAAAAAGAAATATAGGTAAAACCTCAAATTCTAGTGAGAAATTTGATAGCTCCTACTGTCAAGAATGATTATGTAAGGACAATACAAGACTCCTGAATTTCAGTTATTGCTGTTTTAATGACAATAGATTGATGAAAAAAAATGGAAGTCTGCTCTACAACTGTGGAGATAATACAATCCTGATCCAAGAGGCCTCCGATTTCTCATTTAAATTAAACGAGTCTGGTCTTGGATGCCATTGCATTGTTTCTTTCCAGCATGATGGGAAATAGTCCCGATGGCTCTACTGTGTTGTAGACCAAGCTCTGGTAGGCCTAGTAGTGACTCCATCATTAAGATTTCTTTTGGCAGCTCTTGGAAGGTCTCAGGGGAAGCTACCCTGCTGATAACCACCACATCTACACAGCCACGTTAAGTGAATATTCCAAATGACTCACCAGCCATAGAGATTACAGACAGAGAGGCATTTAAAATTATTTCAATACATAATTTACTATTTTCATAACAAAGTTACGGAATTATCAATGATAAACAACAGCATTTTAACTTTAGGAAGAATTTTACCTCGGTTATATACAAGACTTGGCCTTACTTAACTTTTTTCAGTAATGATCTGGAGGAGAGAGAAGCAATATGTTAAGGATAATCACTACTCGTGTAAAACTAGGAGATACTGTCAGCTCCAGTGAGGAAGAGACATAGTGCAGCAGGACCAAAAGGACATGAAGATATGATGGGAAAAGATATGATTTTCAGATTAGTAGAGGAAGAGAAGGAATAAACCAAAACTGGCTGCAATACAGGAACAGCTACAAAATAGGATTAAAAGTATAAAAGGAGCTTGCAATATTATATGTGAGAAAAATAACAATAGTAATATTAGAAGTAAAAATAAGCAGAGGCATAGTTTGCTTAGCTGAGACTGAAATGTAAAAATGTCTGAGTCTTAAATAGCTGGTGCTTTATAAAAGTTTGTAGGTAGAGTTGATGTCTTGCCTCCCTGTCTTTTCTTCCCTCCCTCCCTTCCATCCTCTCTTCTTTCCTTCTCCTTCCACCTCCCTTTCTCCCACATAACCAACCTTTCCTTGGACAGATATTTTCCTCCTCCCAACATTCATGTATTCTTATCTTCAGCATCAAATGTGAGCAGTCTCCCTGCTCTCTCTCAAGCTAGGGGACCTTGAGGAGGTCCTGGGATTGAAGCGTCACTCTTTTCCTTGATGAGTGCTTTCCTGAGACTCCTGCTTCCAAGAAATGTGTAGTTGTATCCCTCCAACTGATGCTGCAGGCTGGACTTCATGTCAGAGTTTAGGCTTCAAAATGTTAAGTATGATAGATTGCATCTTTCACAGGATACATGCACAAGTGGTAGGTTTGAGCTGCTTCAACCCAGGTGTCCAGTGTCACGTGAAGCACTGAGGGTAACCTTACCTGATCCTCAGTGGCAACTCCAGAAAGGTGTGGGGGGTCTTAGATACTTTGTGGCATCTCAGCTGGCTTTAGGTACCCAAGTTTGGGCAGCTGAATCCCACCCAGTGAACCCCAAATTATTTTAAGTGGCAAATATGTCTACAAATACATTACCATGTGAGACCAGTCCTTACGAGGGTAGACAGTGGGAGAATTTTAGATGTCCACCTGCTTTTCTGCAAGCTAAATAGAGTTTCTGCAGGTCTTTTTTCCCTTTGAACTTCGGTAACTGAATGCTGTTTAGCTTTCACTTCATACTTTGAAGTGATATTTTGACTCCTCTTCTAGCCTGCCTTTCCATCAACTTCAGCAAGCATTGGCTCAGGTCTGTTTGTCTTTAATTAGACCTTGAGTATACTACATGGGACAGTATATTCAGGCAGATGCTGATACTCAGAAGACTATCTTTCAGTAGAACACACATAATTGAAGGATATATTTGGTTGAAATGATAACTGCAAATGTAAGAAGGAGGCTCAAAATTAAAAAAAAAACCCAAACATTTCTAACTCTTTATACAGTTTTAAAATATCAGAAGCTACAACCTGCATGTAAATTCAGAGAACAGTAAAGAAAGATGTTCCTAACATAAAAACTTAAGCATAATTTCTTAGTAATTTCTTACTGATTACATGCCATCATATAGAACTAGAATTTTCTAAGTCAGAAGAGAATTATATAGACATGTTCTGGCATCTCCATGAAAGACAAATCCAAGAATAGTCACAATCAGGTTAAACATAAGGTGATAGAAATTAGGTAAAAATCAATATGTATACATATACAATTTTTTGATTTTTTTCTTAAGGTAGTTCTTGAAACAGATTTATTACTTTGCATTAATAGTTCTCTAATACTACTGCAGAAGGTCAAAAGATTTCCTGTCTTTCTGTTCAGTGACAATTATCCACCCAAAAAACTTGAAGGAAATAATGAATTGTGTGTACTTTTCTCAGTCAGATTAAATCTACCATGTTGCATCAACATTTTAAGAAATAAAGATGCCTCTCTTTAAGAGTCTTTAAAATTTTTTCTCTAAGAAAAAAATCCTTAGGATATTAAAATTCACTTTTAAAGTATTAAATGCTTTATTTTTATTAAAAATGCTGGAAAATCCTGGGTGAACTTCTAAATGTATTTAAAGTACTAATTGATAAATTGTTCGGAGCTGCTGCTGTAGATTACTGAAAGCTATTTGCTGCTGCAGATTACTGGAAGCTGTTATGTGAGACTATGTGCAAAACCTAAATGTGGTTAGAATAACTGAGAAAAAAGTGTGGGGATATGTGTTACATATCTAATTACATTACAAGGGAAAACCCACAGCATAACTATTACAGTGTGGCTTTTGGAAATAGCTTTGTTACTTTGTTTTTATTTCTTCATATAGGGAGGAGTCACTGCCATTGAGATTCTTGTTAGGCAGCCCTCCAAATTCTCAGTCCAAGAGGTCACAAAGTCCTGTTAAGTAAGAGTAAATAAAAAAAAAAAGGTGCAGTGAAAAAGAAGAATCAAAGCTGTTGTAGTTCTGTATTATTTATGCTGTATAGTCTGCTGAAGTACTGTAAAACTGTTGTACCAGAGCAAAAGCTAAAGAAAAGAACAAGAACTTTTGGATAGCATAGCATCATACCAGGTGGATCTACATTAGCATTTCATTACAGATCATGAATGTGCTTTTAAAATCATTCTCTATAAACAAGTAAAGCTCGTACCATGCTTTGGTCTGCAACACAGGCTGGTGTGTTCCAGAAAGCTGGAACACAAACCAGATTTCTTAATTTCTTTGATGAAATTAAGCCAGACAATTTCCTCCAGGTGCTAAAGCACATTCAGTCCACTGGACCAGGCAAAAGCTACTCCATACTAAAATTTCCAAAGACAGAAAGTTTGAACATAATCTCCGATATCTAAAATAAAGAATCCCAAATCTGAAGGCACGTTACAGATGTAGTTGCTTAACCGTTACTTCTGAAAATAATGATGCTTGAAGAATGAGTGCTTGTTTGATGCTAAACACATATGAACTCACCACCACTATTCTAGCACAAGTGAGTGTTTTGCTTTTCTAGGAATATTCAGGTAACATTTTTCAAACCTTCATGCGGTCAAAACCACCATTTTGTGAATACGGAAAAAAAAATGGTACAGAAGGCTAATGCATATGACAAAACACACTCAGAACTTTATATGACTGTTTACAAGACAGACCAGATGTGTCTCCAGCCCTCCCAGTCTGCATAACATTTATTTTCTCTGTTATCAGAAGAATTAATTCTCCAACTATATTCATACATTTACTTCTCTGATTTGATGGAGACACACCCTTTCTTACATAGATTTCATTCGTTCATGTCCTCAGACCCACTCACTCACAAGGACCAAGGCATGTATGTCTGGATGGATGGGTCTGGTCAGGATCCCTTGTTTGACACTGGTTACCAAGCCACCGTCTTATCTCTTGGGTTGTCCTTGGCTGGCAATGACAAGCTGATTTTCAGATAAGCCTTTTATTTGGGACCATTGATGTTATTATTTTACCTGACTTTTCATAAGTCTTAAGCAAAATTCCCAAATTTCACTGCTCTTCGGTTTTCCTTTTTGGGTAGTATAAGATTCCAGTTCTCTTCTTCTCACTACAGCTTTAGATCACCTTACTCTTCCTCTTCTTCTTATCTGGCCATTTGAATGACACCATGGGCAGAGTTCTCTATATCAGTTAAGGGAAATTATTTCATTAACTTTGTTTGTTGTTTTTTGGGGTTTTTAGTTTTGGGGGTTTGGTGTTTTGTTTTTTTGGGGGTTTTTTTTGGGGGGTGGTGGTGGTGGGGTGGTGGTGGTGCCATTGCTGCTGATGCTTTTGCACACATGCACATTTTTATTCATACATTCTCCAGACCAGTCTTAATATTCCTGCTAATTTCTACATCGACCTGCCACCTTTCACATGCTACCAAAATGTTTAAGACTCTGCTGTCAGAGTCACTGACTCTTTTGTTCCGCTGTTACATCCTTGATTTCTCTGTGCCCTCTTCCATGCCACCCCTCACACTCGACACAGAACACCAACACAATCCACAAAGCTGCCCCAATGCACTAGTGCACCTTTCTCAGGTAAGCCTAAAAATGCTTAATGACAATTCCAGTGCTGTGGGGAATGCTATTACCCTTCTAGCATTGCTGGCTTTTATTTTTCCCATATCTCTTTTACTTCTGCCTCACCTCTCAGATTGAGATTTTTAGCTCATTGGGGCAAGAACAACTTTTTAAAACTGTAACAGGTACTGTTTTCACAGCCAAAGAGAGCTCTCCTCTGTTGTTGGTTGATAGCACTCCTAGGGAAATTTTTAATGAATATGACTACATTTTTAAGGCTCAGTCTGAAACTTCATATCTGTGAACAGCTGAAATTAATTGGCCACTTGAAATTGAGCTGTTTTTAAGGAAAACATCAGTGTTTAAAAACAAACAATACGTTTAGTTTGGACTAGCCTAATTTAAGTAAGTCATTAGCTAAGTTTTTACTTTCTTCTCAGTCTTAAGCTGTTAAAGTAGATGATTATGACTTGGTTCTTCAACTGTTTTCCTAATTTTCTGGGCATTTCATATAATATGGAGAGGGAGGTTCTTTTTTTTTTTTTTCTTTCAGTTTTTTTCCCCTTCTTCCTTTTTGTTTCTTTTTTTTTTTTCTTTCTAACATTTGATATGAAATATTTAGTCTTGAAATATGTATCTTGAATAATATAAGGTGAATTTTGAGTCATGTTAATATCCTTAGTGTCCAAACTACATCATAATTCAAACGTGGATGTACTGCAGAACTCAGAGATTCAGTCTATGGAATAATCCTTGTTTTCCATGCCAAGATGCTTCTACAGCCAGGAAAACCAAAATCCTTCCACTAGACTTTGTTTACCCATCAGAAGTCTGTGTCTGAAAAAAGTAGCATTATTTCTTGGACACATTTTTTTGCTTTTGCTGCCTAAATACAGATTTTGGAGCTCTTAAAGTTCTTGTTGATGAAATTCTAGGTCTTACCTGTGTAAAACTTCCCAATAGCATTAATAAATCATTGAGAATTCGGATCCACCTGCCACAACTGAGATTTTAAGAATATACTCTATACCTGAGGTTGTCGCTAAAAGGAAAGGATGCAATGAAGAGAAAAAAGGAATAAAAAAGAGTATTCTTGTATTCTAAAACAGGTGATGAGACAGATTTTGTGAATCACCCTCTGAAAATGTGTATTTTTCACTGCTGACTATCAAGACAGCCTAGATTGTCCTGCTCAGATGTAGCTATTAAGTTTTGGATTTCCAAAAGGAGGTGAGATGAACGACGCATTACATGACTAACATGGAACAGTATCTTTTGGATTGACAGAATTCTAAAAATAAGTTGTGAATATAAATGCAGCTTTAACAAATTTCCTGCAAACTTGTTACTGCAAAGTCTGAATACAATCAACATTTCTGATAATAATAAAATTATTCACTTGAATTTACATTCTTGACAAGGATTAGTATATCCTATACAAAACGTGACAGTAACCTAGAACAGTAAAGTGTAGAGAATTTTTAGTGCTGCCTAGTTATGACATACAGTCATTGGTAAAATATAAGTTATTTTTAATTATTTTTTGCCATGTTTAATTCATTTTTTGGCAGAATATACAATTGCTTTACAAGTACTGAAAACATGGAGGTTAAAACAAATGTTAAATATGCTTCTTTAAGAATAATGTTCTTCCTGGAAAAGAAGAAGGAGGAATTTTATTTGCCCTGAAGTAGTGGATTAGGCTGTATTAGCTCTGGGGTCAAGATTTAACTTTCAATATTTACTTGAAATTCTTCCCTTATATTAGTCTAGTACATGCTGAATAAGACACCAGTTGAGTTGTGACATTTAATAGAATGTTTAATGTAATGAATGGTTTCTTTTCAGCCATCTTAATCTAGGCACTAATTCAAATTTTAAAATCAGTTTTATAATGCCTCCCCCTGCATTAAAGCCACAGGTGCAGATAATCAAGTCATTTTTAAATCACTCCTTTTGAGATACTTTGAAGGTTCTGTTGTGCCACATATCTAACATAAATTTCCTGCCTCGTGCAAGAAATCCAGAATTCCCATACTTCTTCCATTCCACTTTGCACTGCCAATAGATATCCTCTAGCAAACAACTCCATGCTTCTTTCCATATTAATCTTTGTACTTGGAAAAAACATCCTCCAAAAATGAATTTATCAAGTCAACTCCCTGGTGACAAAATTTATCCTGCAGTCTCACTTTTCTTGAGAAGCATAAGGGGAAGTATGAGGAGTGAACGCAAAAGTGATGGGTTGTCTTCATACAGACGTATCGTTCCCAGCAAGCAAATGTCGATCTTCTCTTTTGATGCCCTGAAATTGTGTGAGGCATTTCAAAAAGCAAACCTGCATTTTTGTCTTTAGCTAGAATTCAAACTAAATTCAATATGACACAGTAAATGTCTAAAGACAGAAAAGAGTAAAAGCAAAAAAAGAAGGTGGATGAAAATGACAGTAATAATTCACAGACACAATCAAGGAGTTAAGAGGTGCAAGATGCAGTCTGTCTGTGTAGCTGAACCTGTGTACTGATTGTAGATAGCAGGAATAACATTTAAGCAGATGTTAAACAAGATTGATACGACATTGGCCCCAGTGGAGAACTTTCACTCTGAATTACTGGCCTTGTCACTAAAGCATACCCAAAAACTTTGATCAGACATCAGCAAAACACCCTTTGGTGCTATTCAGTGACAGCAGTTCTGATATTTTCATCAAAACTCTTACATGGCATATAGTCTCACATGCAGCTCCTGGATCAATAAAAACCTGGACTAGTCTCCAGTTGTGATTGAAAGCCATTGCCTGTGTGAGCTGTTAGTGTGAAAAGCTGTTCGGTGGTACTGGGGTGAAGAAAGAGGCTTAGTGAAGGGTAAATGGGCTCTTCATTATCAAGTGGACTTGATTCATTATCAGTCATTCAAAAAGCTCATACTCTGAAGACAGGTGAATGTCTAATGTGACTGATTGGCTCTCTTTTTCACTTTGGGTAGAGAATCATTCTCAGCTTTCATTGTGGCTTTGGCTCAAACACTCTTCCTGGGAGAAGTGTCCTAAACAGAAATGTTCCTTCATTTGGCAAAGAAATCCACAAGAGCTGATAGCCACACATCCATCTTGAGGTGCTCTCCTAAAGAATCCCCTTTTACCTTAAAACATGTTGGCACATTCAATGACACTTTTACATACCTGCTGGAGATCTGCTTACCCAAAGGACTATTTCAGCATGCTGTTAAGTGGCTCTGCTTTTCCAAAGGTGTCGTGCTCCTCTTGAAGTACAAACCCCTCAGCATTTGTACTCCTAGCAGGAACAGAAGCATGCAGACTGGTCTCCAGTCGTTAGTTTGTCTATGTAAATATTATACAGACACGCATTCAGTGTCATCTGAAGTGCTCTGAGGTAGCCAAAACCACTTCATAAGACTGGCAGAAATAACACAAGACCTCTGGGAGACCCGTGCCCTACTAGAACAGTGAGTGGTTGCTAAATTTCTAACATTCAGGCAACTGAAGTGAGACCTTGGCATGGAGATCAGCTTGAGAACAAGACACCCATGTTTTGGTGTCTGAGTGCAAATACGTAGAGGTCTTCTTTTAGTCAGAAGAGATCTAGTCAAGGTAGTGAACAAATCCTAGTGAACAATTTAGCTCACAGTAAGATGAACACCTAGGGTTGGATTCAGTTGACTTCTAACGCCATTTGAGAGACTTAAGAGTGTCCAGGACAACATAGGATTGAAGATGTGACACAGGACCCAAGGTACACCTGCTCCTTCTGGAGCAGCATTTGGAAGTTGAGAGGAAGGGTAACAGAAGGAGGGTATTTAAATGTAAGTGCCTGAAGAAGAATCCCATCCATATCAGGTCACCAAGAACAGTTCACATTTTGAGCTGAAGATACAGGACTCAATCTGCACTGTGGGATGCTTTACAGGCTCATAAATATTGGAAAAGGAAAGTGAGCTTCAGCCAATCATGAAAAACACATGCATAGTGAAATAGCTTCAGATTTTGTTTATAGGTGTGTGTTGCCTGTCTTTTATCATTCGTTGCAAAAGCAATACCCTGGGAGAAGTTGCAGTGTCATTTCACTCATTTTTGTTTCTATCCCCTCACAGGTTTTTGTCTGTTTGAATCAAGTGACCAAATAACATGTCTTTCAGAATCTTTCCAACTTTCTCATGGCATTTTTCTAACTCCTCAAACCAGACTATAGTGCCTTCCTCAATGTTTCCTGAACCCACAGTCTCAACCCCATGCTCATCACTTTGACTCCACTGTCTTCCCAGACCTTTCTCTCATCTTTCCAAACTTGACATGAGAGTTTTCTTACCCACAGTGTCCTGCAGACACCCTAATCTACATGGAAAATTTACAGCAGTCCTCAGTCCTTGACTTCAATGGCAGCAGTGCTTGAACGTCATAAGCCAAATCCAATTCCAATACTGCAAATGCTCCAGGCTCCCTTTTTGTGATCTGTACCTCACATGAGGCTAGAGTCCACACATTTTCACTGGCATAATAATTATTTTTTTCCTTTTTTTTTCCTTTTTTTGAAGTATGCAGTCTGGAAATTAGCCATGGCTGAGTCCAGCTCTAAGGATGATTGATTTTAGGTGGTACATGAGGAATTTGAGGAATCCTTTATCTTTTGCATCTTTTTTTTTTTTTTAACTCCTCCTGAAATGGATAAAAGAACAGCTTTTCAAGTTCTCTTATTGAAAAACATAAGAAGAATGAGATTCACAAATATCTGTTTTCTGTAGTCACAGGAATCTCACCCTCACATACTATGTCCTTAATTCCCTTCTTGTCCTTCAAAATCACTGTAGTTTTAGGGATAACCTTGATCTAGAGCTCAAAAGTAAGAATCAGCGACAAGTTGAAGCCTCTGTGTATCTGCAGACACAAGAAGCAACACCTCAGAAACTTCTTTTGCATTCCTCCTTTGCTTTCTGTTGAAGATTTATCCTTTTAACAGCTTGTAGGAAAGCAAATGATTTACAGCTATTTTTTTCCAGCTTCTGTAATCCACTTTCTTAAAAAACCAAACAAACTTACAGAAGAAGATTTACCAATGAAAGAACCACTTTAATACTGATATGGTGACCTTTTACTCGGTTGTAAAGTAACAACTTTTATGGAAGATCTATGGAAAAAATAGAGGCAAGACAGAGATGCTCCAGGAGCATCTTGGCCATACAGCTCCCAGCCCTGTCAAATGAACCATAATAGGAATTTATCTCTGGGGTGATTGCTATTGTTGTTGGTTTTATGCCCTCTCTTTTATTTTATGATTTTTATATATTTTAATTGATGTTATATTTTTTATTAGAGGTTTATAGGGATGTCTCAAAGCATATAGGTGTGAAAACAGTGTCTTCAGAAACCAGTTGTAGGACATGTCCCTGTTTCATAAACTACTTTTCATTTTTATACACAGTCATCATATCTCCTTTCTCATCTTAAACTGACAGTAATTTTAACACTGTCTTATTCAGGCACTTATTTACTTGCTGCTGGTGTAGGTTTTTAAAGCTGCAGATGTGTTAGGTTACACCAGTTTCCAAATCTGGGTCATTTTGGCTATTCGGGTTTGAAGATGCACACAAGTAGTTCAGGCAGCATTTACAAGAGGATGGGGCAAACAAACTGTAGCAGAAGCATGGTAGTATGCAACTGAGATGAGATGGATGATATAATCTTCTGCTGCCACAGTTTTAGACTGTATCCACAGTTTAAAATGCACATGAGGAAAGAAGAGTACACTTTCAGGGAAAGCTCCTGAAAATCGGTTCTTTCAAGAAATGGTGGCTACACAACACACTAAATTTAATCCTGGTTGTTACAGCCCTGTAAAAGCAGCATAGATTGTTTGCCTTATTATGATGAAATGTAGATCTATTTTCTTATCTTTCTCATGAAGTTTAGCAAGAGCTTAAGAACACCATTTCCAATAATATTTCTGAAAAGCAGGTCATGTTAAGACCACTCCTTGCTTCTATGAACAACATGGGCCCACTTTCACATTGGCCAAATTCTATCAGAATCTAATGTTTCCTCTTGAAGGCACTTTCAGAAGCCTAGAGCACACCTTCCTAGGTATGGAGGCTCATGTGATGAAAACCTAAATCATGGTGACTTTCCAGTTTACTATTATGATTTTTTTGGACTTAATCGGAAGAATATTATTCAGTGATATGAAATAATTTCTGAGAAGAAGATGGAGCATTTTACACACAAATCCTCTGTAAGAGCAGCAGCTAATGAGCTCCCAGGCTCCTTGAGACACACTGCAATGTAGGTGTGATGTACCATGTGCGTCTTATTCTCCAGAAAACCTTTCACCATATCTTAATCCCTCCAGAAACCCAGTTTTCTTTGTGTAAAATGGCATTCAGGGGACCCTTCATCTAAATTTTTTGTATACATAGAAGCAGTATGCAGTCTATTCCCAAATTACACCTTAAATTTGAAGATCTTCTCCCAGTATCTTTTTGCAACTTTAATTATTTTCTTCTTGCCCTCCTTGTACTCAAAAGGAAAAGATTTGGTTGGTATCTTAGTGGTGGTGGTAGTAGTAGTAAATAATATAATAATAGCAGCTATCAGTATTAAAAGATTATGGTATTTCCTTTCTATCCTCTGGCCCATGTTTCAGTTGCTCAGAGAGACCTGGCACCATTTCAAATGCCTTAGTGATCCTGCCTGGTCTCCACCTCCTCACTTCAGCCTGCCCTTTGTAAAGGCTAGGAATGACACAAGGCATCTCCAGTTTTCCTAGGCAGCCATGCTTTGGCAACTGAATAGATTCCCTTTTCTAGGTAAAGTAAATCTAGCTCCTCCGCAGCAGTGTTGCTTTCTAGATCTTTCATTGTCCTTCCCTTGATCCTCATCTCTTTATATACAATGCCTTGTAAATAAGGCTCCTGGTGAGCCAATCACTGTAATTGCCACCTGAGGCTTACATAGGCAATCCTATCAATACAGCCCAGGAAAGAATGTGCCCTTTTTTGTTCCAGGATTACACCAAGTAAAATTTCAACAACTTCTTTTTTTTTTTTTTTTTTTCCCCACACTACTGTCTAGCTAGTTTTTTCTCTGTTACATGAATTTGATTTCGTTCTAAGAAGTGTAGCACCTTATACCTGTCTGTAGTAGTATTGAAACACCCATGAACTGGGTTTCAAACCATTTCCTCAATTTTTTTTGTGCAACTTTCCATTCTGGTCTCCCTAGGACTCATAATCTGTCATGTTTTAACCTCGGCTGGTAATTAAGTGCCCTGCAGCTGCTTGCTCACTCCCTCCTCACCCAGAAGGATGGGGAGGAGAATTGGAAAGGAGTGTAAAACTCAAGGGTTGAGATAAGAACAATTTAACAGTTGAAATAAAATTACAATTAAAAAGCAGTAATAATAATAATTACAGTTATAATGAAAAGGAGGGAGGGAGGAGAGGAATGAAATGCAAAGGGAAGGGAGAAAAGAAATTATGCCCAATACAACTGCTCATCCCCTACTGAATGATGTTCAGCCAGTTCCCAAGCAGCGATCACTGCTCCTGGCCCACGCCTTAGCTTATATACTGGGCATGACGTCCCATGGTATGGAATATCCCTTTGGTTAGTTTGGATCAGCTTTCCTGGCTGTGTCCCCTCCCAATTCCTTATGCCTCTCCAGCCCGCTCTCTGGCAAGGCCTGAGAAATTAAAAAGTCCTTGACTTAGTATGAATGTTACCCAGCAGCAACTAAAACCATCAGTGTGCTATCAACATTGCTCTCCCACCAAATCCGAAACACAGCACTG
This sequence comes from Falco rusticolus, assembly GCF_015220075.1. Lineage (NCBI taxonomy): Eukaryota > Metazoa > Chordata > Aves > Falconiformes > Falconidae > Falco > Falco rusticolus. Next base: position 26,914,085 of record NC_051191.1, on the reverse strand, counting down.
CACCAGCTACTAATAAGAAAACTAACTATCCCAGCTGAAACCAGGACACGTCTGCATTTTACCTTCCTACCAGCTAAACAACAATTTACAATTCCATCATTCAGATCAATATTGAAAAGCATAACTAGGCTCAGGCTCAGCAGAAATCTACTTGATAGTATCCTCCCAGTATGGCAGAAAATCTCTCACTGTAGCCCATTAAGATACGTTGATCAACTGCTGAAAAATCAAGTCTGGCCAATGTAGAGGAAAAGGAGCAGAAAGACATGAAAAAAATGGCCTACAAGTAAGCGACAGAGCCCCTTGTTGGTGAAAAGTATCTAAAGCAAAACTTAAGCTGAAAACCAAGACTGAATCTTAACGCTGCATCAGCTGTCACTGCTTCATTCTTTTATGATTCACTGCTGCGCTGTTGCTGAGAGGGAATTACCCAAAACAGGATTTTGCTAAGAATAAATTTGTACTTAAAGGAAGCTCCAGGACAACTGGGCATCCTTTCAGATGAAATCTATGCAACTGTTCACTTCTTCCAAGCCCAGGCAAACAAAAAGATAATAAATATTAAACAAAGATAACTAATTGTAACCATCATGGTTTAGTACCGCAAATCTTAACAAACACAGCAACACAAATACAGTGGGCTTCTCTTTGCAACTGTATTTTTCCTCCCTTCCACTCTGTGCTGAACCAGAAATGCTGTTCTGAGATGCATTATTTTGTTGGCAGTAAGTGCTGCCAGTGTTATTACAGAGTCATATTATTTTGAAATTGAGATCTATTAGGTCAGCCAGTCATTTTCCCTCCATGGAAAGGATATACTCTCCCAAGAGGGATACGTCCTATATTAAAATAAGACTACCTATTGATTGCAGAAAACCCTGCCCCTTGCTGACATCTACGTGTGTTACAGTTTGCTTTATCTCATCAAAGTCCTGCTGTATTGTCTTCTGAAAAGGTTTTATCACGGGTTATAGGTGTTCAACCTCAGTCCTATAGGCTGCAGGCAGCCCAGCAGGAAAATGAACCCAGACCACAGGCATCTCCTCCGACCACCCTTTCCTGGGGTGAACCATGAACAGGCTGCAAAACCAGCCTCCTAGACACTAATTTGTTTTGAGGTCCATTACATTGAACTTTTACCCATCTCTTACTACATATGTCAAATATGATGGTACTGGGCATGCCGAGTATAGTCCTGCAGCACACATTCTGCATGCTTAGTAATCCTCCACATGGCCATATTTACCACCCATATGCAAACTGACTTTCCCCCCAATTCATGTTCCTGCCAGGATGAATTTCTCACACTTACGCAGTCAGTCTAGAGCTTTGAGAAAGTATAAAAGTGCAACTTCTGGGTTTGCAGTGGAGTTGCAGGAAACTCATTAGTCTGATCTGCACAGGCTGTGATTGTTCCTCCCACCAGTTCAGACATTTCAGCAGAAAGCTCTGCCCGTCTGGAAATAAAACCTAGTGTGGGAACTGCACTGATTGCACCTGCGAGCCAGCAGAAAACAGGCAACCCCCACAGGGCCCTTTGGTTAGGAAATTCCCTGAAAGATGGGATATGTGAGTTTAAAAGTCTCAGCCTTATAGTTTAAACCTTGGGGTCTCACATCTGGGTGAAATTAGGAGGAACAGCAGGGAGAAAGTACAACCCAATGACTTCTGTGTAAAACCTGGGATATGAACAGGACTTATTTGCAACTTACATTCACTTCTGCTGTGAAATGGCCCTCAGGGACTCAGTTGTCAAAATACAGATATACATTCGTTACCAGATGGGGAGCAAAAGGAGCTGATCTGAAATACTCCTCATTCTGCACAATAAACATGAGATAATTCAGAAATGGCTCTGAAGTTAATCTGAAGAGGATCACGGAGAAAACAACTGCAGTCACTTTCAGATTTCTTTACTCTGCCAGAATGGCAGAAGTTAGTTGGTAAAATCTGACTTAAATATGAACATATATCCAAAACTGGAAAAAGGAAATCTGATTTTCATGTGCCCTGTGCTAGAATCAGGTGCCGTAAGGTACTGCTGATAGTGCTAATGGACAAATAAGTTCCCTTTTAGTAGAACAAATCTCCAAAGGTAGGTGATACAGTACATTTCGGAACAGAACTGAGATTAAAGGTGACGTGCTGGAAAGATCTCACTTGATCTGTGAAAAAGACAATAAGGCCAGAAGTCAGTCTTGTAGCAGTGCTTAACAATTGTTAGTGATCAGTCACTACAAAGCAATGAGAATGTTGTTTTCCATTGTGCCATCTAGATAAGGCAGCTTACAATGAATTCTAGATCTCACTGCCTTCATTTGCCAATCATCCCACATTCACCCTTTCAAGCAAGTTAGGCTCCTTCATCATATTTGTGCATGTTGCTGGGTCTCTGAAGATAATCTGTCAGTTTGCTGTGTTCTCCGCCTAAATTATCATAACTCGTAGGGCCTTCCTTAAATCTTACTCATTTTTGTCACTATCAACAGTCTGCTGTGATTTTCTTCTTAGCACTCTAGCACCGAGAAAGGCTGGGAAATATCAGTTCTGTCTGCAGGGAAAGGAAACGATAGCTGTCAGTCTGCCCTATATTCTAGAGAGCTCTTCTGCACCCCAGAAACAAAGCATTTGCTGGCAGTTTGACAGCCCTTTTCTTTTCGTTCGAATGAAAATAATGAGAGAGATGAAAAGGCAGTCTAACCTGCATGAATTTTACTGAACTGGAATTACTTTCTTGTGTCACTGCAGGCAGAGGCTCAGCCACAGACTCATACAAGGATTTTAATGCAAGTTTTAGACACAGTTTTGTTATCCAGAGGAGCCATCCTTGGAAGTTAGGGGTGACAGAAGAGGATTAACTGAAAGCTCAGATTTTACATCGTTTTGTACACTGAAGAAACCATTGGGCAAGAGACATTCACTGGCATGAGGCAGTAAGCACACAAGCACTTCTCTGCTTCCATATGCAGAAAGTGTAGGCGGCATTCCCAGTGACCACTTTCTCCTGCATCACTTTTCAAGACCATCAAGACCATGGGCCTCCTGAACCTGTGATCAAGACTGAGACCATGGGGATGGCCATTCATAAAGCTAGAGCTTACTACTATGAGTAGTAATTATTTAAATTACACAACTTTTTTCAACTATTAGTAAATTTAGTGGAAAATGGAGTTTTAAGAGGACTGAAAACATCTGCCTGTGCAGTTGGCATTAGGGTATAGTTGCAGCTGGAAAAAAGAAAGAATGCATGGGTATGTGATAAAAATACATTTTCATCAAACAGAAGTTATGCATAAAGGGGGCTAAGAACTCAAACACACCTTCACAAGTCATTTTGTATCAAATACAATACTGTGTATTGATCCAAAACACCTGTTTCCTTATTATGAACAAAACAAAACCAACCCCTTTTTTCTTCACTTCTTTTTACTTTTATGTTTGCTTTATCCAACTGAGCCCCTTATTCTATTTTCAAATATCTTATTATTGTGACAACTATTAACTGAGAGATAAAGCTTTTGTACATGCTTTTTAAACGTGGTACACCTCCACTAAAGAGCTTAGTCTGAATAACGTAGTAGAAAGGATATAATAAAGAAGCAGCATCCTGTATAGAAGTGATGTTCCACATCCTTGTACTTTCTCTACATCCCTGATTACCTGGTTCTTTATTTTTATGCTGGGCACAGGATTTCAATCTTTAGAAACACTTTACCAGAATAGCTAATGTTACTAATTGCTTCATTGACCATTGCAAACTCAGGAATAGTCCTTTCACTGGAGGGGGAACTCAGCGTTGTCACTGCTCTTAACACTATTCTTCATCGTTTCTTAGCATTTCACTGTAGTCTGCAGGCTTACAAATATTCCTTAACTTTCCTGCATTTATTGTCTGCAAACTCTTTGCAGAAATATTCTCCTTAAACAACAAGGCAAGACACAACATTAGCAGAGGTTAAAGGAAATATTCAGCTGACTGACTAATGGAAGGAAAAATCAATTATATAGACAACTCTTCAAAATCCAAAGCCCTTTATGCTTTTTTTTTTTGGTCCTTGGGGATTTTTTATGTAACATGGCTATTAAAGTACCTCAGCTCAACTGAAAATAGTATTGACTAGCATATTGTAAACTCTTCTGGGCTAGCAACACATTTTTCTTTATGTTCAAGAAACTTAATTGTTATTAGGGGCCCTGGATAGTGCTTTTAGATAAATAAAAGTGCACCATTGTAAGACAGAGAATTTGAAAAGTAAGTTCTGAGTATGGCAGGAAATAATGGTAAATCATTGTAACTTGTAGTGTTTTCATATGAAAGCAGGGATGCAAAACGGGAATAAGCTCAGTGAAGGTATGGGAGAACTGCAGTGAAAAAGTTTTTTGTCAGTGTTTGATATTGCTGCCCAGCAACTCAGCTTCTGATCTGTGTTCTTGTAAACACAAATCCAATACTAGAATCCTAATGGACACCGTGGAATGAAAAAAATATCCATTTAGGGTCAAGCTTCCTTTATGGTAATTCTCAGGAGACTAATTTCCTTGTTCTCCCTGTTTTTTTTCTTTTTATATTTGATCAATTTATTCCTTGAATTCCTGAAATTGCTCAGTCAGTGTATGTTTTCGAATTATTTTTTTCTTGCCAGAAAAAGGCTGAGTTGTCAGAATTACCATAATCTTCCAAAAAAGCCACCTTAAAAAAAAATGGTGCTTAGACAAAAAGCTGAAACAGAGTTTTTCAGTCTCATCAAAATGGAACATTTAAATTTTTTCCTTAACATTTGGGGGTTTGCTTAACTAAATCACCAACTATAACATATTTTTTTTAATTACATGTAATATAAAGTGTAAATAATGTTCCCATGGGTTTTCTGCTGGAATATTATGTACTTTAGAACATTAAATTTCTACTGGAAAAGAAAACAAAAATTAATAGCCTAGAAAACAAAACACATGAGGATAGAGTGAAGAAAGAGAATGTGTTTAGTTTGGTGTCTCTGGAAATGTAAAAAGATTGCTGAAAAGGGAAAGAAAATACAACACTTTCTGTTTTGATTTTTAATGTGTATGTCATTACAGACACTACAAAAATTACAAAGTTTACAGTAAAGGAAGAAGAATTCAGGTTGAATGTGAAGAAAAAACCTTACCATTAGAAAGGCTAACAAAGCTTTGGAATAGATTACTTGGAAAGGCACAGAATCTCAGCTGCGATTCGCTTTAAAAATTTGTACAGAAAACCAGAATGCTAGAAATGACAGATGATACTAAACTTGCATCAGAACTCAGGAATTAACAAGTCTTATCCTAGAACTCTTTTTTGCTAAATTTTCTATGATTTGTAAAGTTATTTGTTTCTTATTATAATGCATATATGACAGTTACTGTTCATCACAAGCATTTGCAGTTCGTTTGATTCCATTTATAATATCAGTATTTTCTCTGTAACAGGAGATTCAATTCTGAACCCCTTCTAATGGTGCTGTTAGGGATCTAAAGACAAAAAGAAGGGTCAAAGGGTTATATGCAGCTAAACAAATGACGGTTTCCAGAGGAGACTTTCTTGCCAGCAAGAGAATTACAAGTCACTGCATGGAAGGTTTTAGCAACTCTTGTTATCCATTAATAATAAAAAGAATATTTATCCCATGCAAAGATGGTTAAAAGGTCATGCAATAACACTACTGGGAAAACAATTTTATATATTTATAAATATATCACATTCCATCTCAAAAGAAATCTTTCTTCAGTAGTAACGATTAGCAAATGCTTTGACTGAATTCCAAAATTTGTTAGTTTCCTTAGATCACTATATTGTCCCTAAGACTTCAAAAAGAATTACCAAGGGAATAAAAAAGGGAACTGGAGAATGTTAAGAAACAATTATATCCGTTGTTCTCTGGAGCCCAAACATTTGCTTATGCAACAAATAAAGTTAGTGCTAATTGCTCCATGAAACAGACGTTTCAAATTTGGATTGTATCCAAAACATGGGTGCCTGCCTCGGTTTGCTCTGCCATAAAACTGGTGCAGTCTTCTGCTTGGATGCAGCTATTAGTGTTGATGCTTCATCTTCCTAAAGACCACTTGGCTTCCATGGGGCCTGGCACTTCAAAAGTTTGGGAAACAGGTATTTTGTGCTGAAATCTCTTAATATTGTGTCACACTGTCTTTAGAGTAGACAGAAAGTGGCAAGGAGAGCTGTAAAAGTGGCACTATTGCTCCTGTTACCAACAGTAGGGCTAGAGCTTAAGGGTGGCCAAACCAGGGAGAAGCATGTGCAAAGACAACACAAACTATGATGCGTGCATAGACCTTAAACTGTCACTATATGCCCATAGTTGATTTTTCTGTTTTCAGGGGAGTCTTATCTTTCAAAATTTGCTAAGTGGAATTGAAGCAGTGAAATTAGATACATTTCCAATTACTCTTGATATTGTGGTAGAAGAAAGTGACCCCCATCAATTAAGAGGCTCCAATGAGACAGGGGTTTTCCAGGCACAGAACAGAAGATTCTCGCTGCCCTCAAACATGAAGCAATGTTGGTATTACACAGTAGTTGCTTTATAAATATGTGGCATAATTTTATTTTTCTATTTGCAGTAAGTGGTAGACAATACCTATATTTTGTCATCTGGAAATCAGAAAAAATAAAACCCAGCAGTTATTTTATCTTTTATGTACCACATACACATTGAAATTCAAAATTGTTTATTGTAAATGTATTTAAAATACTTTTACTTGTCTTCATGCCCAAGAATGTGCTTCATTTACTTACTATAAAGCTAACAAATGCAAAAATGCCTCTTTCCTAAAATGTTCATTTTATGGAAAACCTGCTTTTTTAGATTACTTTCACCAGCACCTGTTTATTCTCTACCTGTAATACCTGTAAGTATTAGCATCTGATAAGCATTAGCACGTATAGACAGATGAATCCTTTACTTTCTTTTGTGTATTTGTCTTTCCTCAAAGACACCTAAGAGTTATCAGGCCTCTTTAATACTTGGACACTAAAGGTTCTGCCCAGATTTTTGCCTTACTTAATGCTAGCACTCTGAGAAAAGGTATTTTTTCTTTCGTTTTTTAAAATGTAGACCACCATGATATTAAAAATAATTTAAAAGTATATTTCTATATATAAACTTCTCTACAATGTGGCAATAGCCCCTCTTCTCCTGGTCTGAATTCCCTCCTCATTACATCTAGCTTATCTTCTGTTCCCTTGTATAAAGGAGCCTTCAGGGTTATATTTTTTTATTATTAGCTCTTTTCATCCACAGGCACAGCCCGTCTTTTTCTCATCTTTCACAGGAACAGACCTCACAGACCTCACTTAGGCCATCACTGCCCAAGCATTCCAACCATATAAAGTTCATTGAGACATGTTTACCTAAACTTGGAAATCTGCACCCTTATCTGGATTTATTTTGCAATCATTGGGGAAAAAAAAATAATTCCAGATCATTATTATGATTTATGATACTTTCAATGTGAATAGGTGAATCAGGCCCTAAAGTGCCTATTTCTCCCCTTTTACTCTGTCGTGATTCTAGTTCACCAACTGAAGTGGGAACGTCAACCACACCCCTTAGTCTGCACAAAGGGCTCCAAAGACCTGCTGGTTGCTTTAGCTGGCTATAGATCTATACAAAATTAGATGAGGAAAAACATAAAAAAACCCACTTAACACTTTTCTTCCAGGCTTATTTTATTTTTTTATCATTCCTTGAACTTTCATCAAGATTCTTATTATTCTTCTGCACAAGTTTTGTCTTTGTAATTATAAGGGTGAGCTGAACTCATATTCTCCTCTCCTTAGACATTTTTTTCTTCCTGAGCTGGTTAAGAAATTTAAATGAAAGGAATATTTTGTCATTCTGTTTTTCCTTTCTGCTTCCTCTGTCTCTGAGTCTCATGCTCTGCTCTTCTTGACTAATCATAAGCATGGATTACCTTAGTCTTTTGTTATGGCATTTTTCAAAGAAAAGAGACAGTAGAAAACAGGTTCATTTATATATTAAAAATTAGATATATTTTCATATTTTTTTCTTTTCCCAAGAGGGAGGTATTCAGTGATTTTGCTTCTCAGTGTAACCTTGTTCATAGCTAAGTCTCTCGGATTCAATCTTTTTTCTCCTCCATCTAACCATGATGAAATAATGCATAGCAGAAGATAGTCAAGAAACATTAGGATACACACTGTTCCAAAAATGAAACTTAAATTCCTAAACCCTGTATAATGTTATCATAAAATTAATGAATGAAGTATGGTAGCACAAGAGAGGTAAAGCTAGAAAGAAAACTGAATTCCAGGTGTGAAACTCATATGGCTTTCTTGTCTTTATACCACACCTTTAAACCTCCAAGACCTTCCTGTCGAGAAAAATAAGCACTCAGAGAGACAGGCACAGTTCAGGTCTTTTAAAGGACATTTTAGCTTTGCTTTTCTGTTTTGTTTTGTTTTGTTTGGTTTGGTTTGGTTTGGTTTGGTTTGGTTTGGTTTGGTTTGGTTTGGTTTGGTTTGGTTGGTTGGGTTTTTTTAATATACTAAGATAATTCCAAGTGAATGCAGCCCAATGTAATTCTGCTTTTTGCATGGAAACAATATATCCCTTACCAGTGCTTTTTCTGTGCATGGCTGGGGATATTTGTGGTTGTTCTGACCAGCAGAGTTTAAAGATGCAGAGATACTTTTAGATTTCCTCTTAAGACAGTATGAGGGTATGTAAAGCAGCTGTGCTCCCCAAAGCTGCAAACAGGCTTTTAGACTATCTGTTGCTGAATTCCAACATTTACACTTTTTCTACAGTTACAAAACTCCTAACATTTCTAAGTTCACATTTTTCTTTCCCACCACCTGAGAATGCCATCTGCTGTTTATCTCAAATATATCCAACTTCCCATAGCGCATTTCCTTAGGATATTCTCAAATTCCATTTTGATTGGACTTTGTTTTTCATTTTGTTTTATTTTTGGCTTATTTATTTAGTGATGAAACTGTGCAAAGTGCAAAGCACACGTGGGTTTTGCTGTACTTTTCCGTTCCATTGAAATCTGTCAAGCAGCGGATTTTAAACAAAAAGGACAGTTCTTTGTTTGAATTGGTCACAATTCATATTAGTACCTATGAAGCGGTGGTTCATGGGGATTAAGTCACATTTGAAATGCTTATTCTTGACTTATGATACAGACAGTGCACAACCAAGGATCGAGATACCCAGGGCAGTTATTATATATTTTCTACATAATATATTGGTTTGCCTAGCAGAATACATTGGGATGCATTTTTCTAGGAGATGCTGACTTCTTGAGAAGGGTTTTTTTTCTGGAAAATTGTGTTCCTTTCAGAAGAAGTCTTGTTAGGTAGCCCTTTCAAGCTCCGTGTGGAAATCAAGTCAGAGTGGACTCTGATAACGGCACACTTCAAATCAGAGTGAAATGTTGATGAGTGCTTATGCCTCTAAGGCATTTTAATGTGGACCCTTTCTCAAACTATTCTTTTAGTGATAGTTCAATTTAATTCTTTAAATAAATGTGAGATTCATCTAATCTACGTATAGTTTCTAAAAACCTTCTGCCTAGCCATAGTAATCAAGGCTTCAGCCACAGTCAATTGAAAGAAATAGCTGGATGGGGCAGGTACCTGTCTTTTAGGATGACACAAACCTTTCCCTGACACTGCTTCTTCTATATGGCTTTAGAGGAAACTTGGACCACTTGCTTCATAAAGCATTTTAGATGGCTAGGCTTAAAAAAAAAAAAGCATGAAAAATGAAATTAAATGGGGGCCAAGTCACTATCGGTGTGCTCATAATGCCAATATTGGGGCCAATATTGTTTAACATCTTCATTTATGACCTGGATAATGGGTAAGAGTGCATCTTCAGCCAGTTTACAGATGATACAAAACCGGGAGGATTGGCTGGCAGGCCAGATGATTATATCACCTTTTAAAGGGACCTTGATAGGCTCTAAAAATGGGCCAACAGGAAATTCATGAAGATCATCAAAGAGAAATGCAAAGTCCTGCCCATAAGACGGATCATGCATCAGACCATGCTGAGGACTTTTATTATTGGGTAGAAATGCCTAATGGGAGTTGGGGGGAACAGTGAAGGTGGAGTAAAGAAGACAGCCAGACTCTTCTCAGTGGTGCCCACAGACAGGCCACGAGTTAACAGGCACAAACTGGAATGCATGAAGATCCACCTAAATATAAAAAACACATTTTTTTTTTTTTTTTTTTTTTAACTGGGACAGATTGTCTAGAGAGGTTGTGAAGTCCTTGAGATATCCAAAACTCAACTGGACACGGCCCTAAGCAACCTGCTGTAGCTGACCATTCTCAGACGGGGGAAGTTGGAACCAGTGATCTCCAGAGACCCTTTCCAGCCAAAGCAATGCTGCTCTTCTGTGAAGACCCTGTGAATTAGTAACTTGTCAATATTCCTAACCCAGGTCTTGCAAACCTTAATTAAATGCCTACTCTCTCCCTCTCTTTCTAAAAAGACTTTAAAGACCCGAATTTCTGGATGCAGCAGAAGACAAACTGAGGCTGCAACCTCAGCCTTCTCTCAAATCAGAAATTTTATTGTACAAACTATCCCAGTCTGGGGTTCTCACTCAAAGATACTTCTTGGAACCTCCTGCTGTACTTGCTTTAGAGAAATGTTGATCTTCATTGAGCACCCCAGACATAGGTATGTACTGCAGTTTGGGATGACCCAGTGTACTCTAGACTGCTGTACAGGGCTGGGAGATGGAGACTTGCATTGGTAGAGGTTAAATGATACTATATGTTTATGCAAAAGCAGCTCAGACTCCTGGTGCTTTATTTTGAGAAGGTGCTGGTGTAAAAACTAGTCTACTACTAATTGACACCTGTAGCAGTAATGCTTGAAAATGCTGATGTCTTTTAAAATATACTGAATAACATAAATATTTCAGTTGAATTTGTTAGAGTCCTATATTTCTTGTGTAGTGAGCATGTGCAGAGTGCAAAAAATGGGAATTTGAGCTTTTCCTTAGGTCAGGATGAATTAGTGAAGATCTTGGTTTAATTCCTGCAGTGGTGGCTTCTTTGATTTTATTTTTTTTTTCAGTTCAATGGAGAGAGACTTCATCCAACATCTAAACTGTACATTTCTGAAAATCTTGCTTTAAAAACATGCAGGATCAATGAGAACACCAAGATTTCAGGCTTGGAGCAGGAAGGATTATCTAGTGGGTAGAATATAAGCCTGGAAATTAGGGGACCCAGGTTTGGCTTCCTTCACTGTCACAGGTGTTTTATGTTATCCTAGATAAGTCATTTTGCCTTTCTGTGCCTCTTACTCCCAATTGTCAAATAATTCTTCCTTCTTTACCTCTGTGGGATATCATAAAGCATGTGAAGTGTCCAGATTTTATAATATTAGTTGCCATAAATGTATCTTAGGCTGTCAATTTTATGTTGGTGAAGGTGTATTTTGTTAAGAGAATCCAACAGAGTTATTTTGTCATTATATTGCATAACAGAACAGAGTCAGCTCGCGATTTTGCAGAAATATAGATGAGGGGTTTGTGGAGTTTTGTTTTATTTTGTAGAGTTTTCTTATCACAGGGATGGGGGCAGGGCTGAGGGAGGGGGGAATGAGGGGAAGAGCCTGGGTGGGAGGTGAGGCAGTCAGTCAAGATGTGCTGCCTGCTGCTCCCAAGGTGTTGGAAGGACTGAAGGCAATGACTTTGGTTTCTGACAGACATAATCCTAAAAGCCCTGATTCCTCCTTTATAAGCAGCAGCAGCCACCAGCCATGGCAGGTTTTCTAAGTCAACTGTTTGTTGTTCTATACAACTGTTTTGATATTCCTAAGCCCAGCTTTGTAATAAAGGCAGCATTGCGCTCAGGCATTTGAGGTTCAATTTAATTTCTTAAGCCAAGTACCCCAAGGCTTGTAAGAGACCAGCACCTCCTTGGAAAGGGAGCTGAAGATCAGTTACCTTAAAATGTCTTGAATGACCCAGAGTACCAGTTGTTAGATTATTGGGTCAGAGCCTTGTTCTTGTGTTTTTAAAACTTATCTGAAATCAACTCAAAATACACCCATAGAACAAACATTGTCTCCACTGTTGCTTTCTTCTCTTAATTGCAAAGTGTAGTCAGAGCATCAGTTATGATGCTCATTTCTCGGTTTTGATAATTCTCACTTTGGGGATCAGGTTCTTCTGCACAATAATTAGCGTTATGCAGAACGATCAGAAAACATGAGCTTTTAGGGATTGAATTTATAGGACATTAGATGTCTTGGGTATCTAATAACCTAACTGGAGTTAGGAGCCTAAACAACTTTGTTCTTCTGTCCTTTATTACTCCAGTATTATGGAGAGCATATAAGAAGAAGAAGGAGAAGAAATGAGGAAAGAATAAATAATTCTGTCAATCTAATAACTTGCACCAGCCAAACCAACCAACCAACCACAAAATCCCAATTTCAAATAATCTCAAATGGAGATTTCTAGCCTAATTTGCTCATGAGGATAGATGAGTGTTTTTTCCCTAATTGATAGTTTCGAATGGGAGTATGGACTTTTGTTCTCTGATCATCTTGGACATTGTTAGAGTAATGTTTCAGTTGATAGTCTGGCACTTCACTCTCCCTTTTTTCCTCATACTACAATTTCAGAGTCAGTTAAGTCATCTGATGATGCTTTTTAATTCTCTTATAAATAACAGGTTTGCAGAATGGCAGAACTGCTGCTAAGAAATTATAGCCCCCCAGAGCAATTTGGGCATTACTTTGGATGACTTGCACATGTCTTTTATTTCAAAATTATTATAGTGATGTTTTCATATAATCTTTTATTAAATTGAGAAGTTAGCTTCAGAAGGGCTACTGTAACTATAACCCAGTTCTGTACAAACTGATTTAGTATTGGCAGTGTGTAACCCTATACAGTTCTGTTTCAGTTCCTATTTTTTTCTCAGATTAATAAAAAAGCAAACATACACAAAAGAAATTAGATTAGTTTTCAAGCAGAAAAACATTTGTATGACAAAATCACATTATTGCAAATATCACAGTTAACTCACTTTGTGCTAAGAGATCAGTACAAATATCTTGAAACACCTAAGTTACATGGAAAAAAATAACCTCTACCCAAAAGATGCCAAACATTTCTCTCCCCACACCACAAAGGCACATTATCCCACTGATGGCTCTTGCAAGGTTTTTTGTATCTCCTTTGAAACATAAACTACTTCGGTGATATTTTTGTATGCTAAAAAAATTACTGGCCTAATGGCAAATCTTCAATGCATGCATAATGAACAGCATAAGTTTTCCATTCAAAGGCCTTTAGAAACTTAAGAACACTAAGAAATAAGTGAACCTGCAAACCATTACACATTTTCTCTGAAATTGGTCTGTAACTGTTTATCAGTGTCTTTACCAGTTTGGGATATACAGTAGGCTAAAACTGAGTATGTCTTGACCTGTTTTTGAGTGTTCTGTCTCCTGTGAGACTTATAACCTGGGAGAGCAAGTGACCTATATTTATGCAACAAATTGTACCAAATGTCATGATGACACCCTAGAACATCTAAGACATTCATATATGGCTAGTAAATAGGACATCAGACCCATGGGAGACCAGTGGCCTTCTGGAGCAGCATCGGGAGACCACATCTCAAATGGGACCAGGTATCCTCACAAGAGTAACTGCATCACTTCTGGGAATGATTCTTTTCATCTCCTGTAGATATCTACACTGAGATGAAATGAATCTTAGGTCTTTATCAACTGTCAAAGATAGAGTGATTAACTTCTTACTGACATTGAAACTATAACTGTGGGTTTCAGTCTACAGATGAGGTATCTACAGATAGGTATAAAAACTAAGTTTTTGCCAGTGATTAATATGTCTATACTATCTGTATGAGATTTTGACTCTTTTCAGTCAATGAAAATCTGAGGCTGTATTCAGTTCCCTCAAAACTATTAGTTTTGCTTCAGACAGTTGAGGATTTCCTACAAGTCCATACATGACTGGCAAGTAGGACACTGGACACAAATGTAATGTGCAGTTTCTGAGCAGTAGATGGAGGCCAAACAGGAGATTACAGAATACCTACTATGACACTAGACACCTGAATACACCTGATACTGACAACTGAATCCTGTCCTCACCACCTGTATTAATTATTGGCTCAATTCAGCTACTTAAGTATAGGCATCTTGAGTCTACTTTTAAGCTCCCTGTTTGGCCTTCATATGACTCTGCAGAAGGGTACAAGTCTGCTCTTCATTATATCTGCTACATCATATGCATGTCTTACAAGTCCTGCTGCATCTCATATAGTACTAGACATCTAAGGATGTGCTACTGAACCAAACTCAGGAACCCTGCCTACTGTAACTGAGAGCAGCCTGAGGTCAGGGGCTCATCTTGCTCGCTGTAGGGTGATGGGGGTCTGTTGAAGAAATATGTGGCTTGTATCAAAGTACCAGAGACAAGCAGATACACAACTGTGTCTGCTTTATGTATCAGCAGAAACCTAAGGGTTTTTTTCACAAAGGTCATCACAAGCCTAGATCTGGGTAGAAGGCAAGTTTAGGCTTGGTGGATATGGTCTGAGACATTTGCCTTTATTTGAAGGCCACATCCAAGTTGGTAGCTAGGGATTTCAATTGCTCTTTTTCCATAGCAAAGGTCAGTAAAACTTCAGACTTCAGAGGAAGTAGAGATGAGTTTTTGTTCATGCAAACCCACCAGAGTCAGGATATCTGAAAGGCAGCATAAGTTATGGAATAATTTGGTTAGATGGGATCTCTGTAGGCCATTGGGTCCAACTCCCTGCTCAAAGCAGGCCCATCAGCCTGCAGAAGCCTACAAGCCCCATGTACAAGAGATACATGGAAAAAGCTAGTGGACTGCAGCATAATCATCTTGCATACTCCTTTCAAGTTGCTGCTTTGAATGGACAAGTCCTGGTAGACAAACTGAAGCTAATCTCCTTGCCTTATTTCAGCTCAAGTCCTTTCTTTCTTCTCTTTAAAACAAAGCTGTTCCAAGCCTGAATGAAACCCCTTTGCCATCCTACTGATTTCAATAAGACATAGTAATGCCCTATAGTGACTTCTTTTTTTAAGTACCTATTTTAATTTACAGTGCAGTTTATTAGATGGTAACAGGATACACTTACAACAAAATAAATTAAAGTGAAATAGCAGAAGGTTTGAACCACACACACCTAAATACACAAAGAAAGATAGACAAGTTCAGAACTAGCAGGTGCTTCATCGCCTGCATGAGAATTCACTGAAGAGGAGCTGAGAGTATTAGGAGTCTCATGTGTTAATGCATAGCCTTCTGTAGCCTTCACATTTAGGTAGAAAGCTTTTCATTCATTCAGTGAAGCATAATGCAAAAGCAAACTTAAGAATTTATGTAAACAGGGGGATAAAAGTTTAGGCACAGACTGTGAGCTGGTGTAAATGTAACTTTTTGTTTCTCCACACCAATTCCCATCGGGACTTTCCAAGTTCTGCTGTAGTCTCCAGCACTGACATCTCTGAGTGAGTGTTTTTACCCATAATCTGTATAGAAATTATTTTTGAAAATGTAGAATGTTTATTAGTATATTTAATAGGAATTGTTTCTAGTAACAAATGTGTCAGGTTTTGGTTTTGTTTTCAGTTTTTTGTGGGGTTTTTTGATTGTTATTTGTTTGTTTGTTTGGTTGGTTGGTTGTTGTTTTTTTTTAATTGACCGTTTCATATGGCTGGATTTATTCCCTTGAAACATAAGTATTTAATTGAAAGATATTATAGATTCATATGTATATATTTACAGATAACAGATTTTAGCTTGAAAGCAGAAGGTTTTGTTCTTCAGCCACAAAAATGTTAAGTGCTGCATTTTATAATGAAAAATGGAAAAAGAATTATTCAAAGGAAAACAAAAACATATTCTCTGACCATTTCTATTAATAGCAGCTGGTTTTCTTATTTGAAATATACATGGCAATCCTAAGATGTAAAATGCAAAGGGCTTTTTTTATTCATAAGAAGTTTCAGGAGACAAAGGGCTTCTCTGCATTTCACCAGTGTGAAGCAGACCAAAACTGCGTACTTGGAAATGTAGCACTATCTGCAGTGACTGGGTGCAAAACTATTTGAAACTGCTCATTTCTTTTTCTGGCTTAGCAAAGCCTCTGATCATCCTGTAACTATAGCAACATAACCACAAGCTGTTCAATTTTAGACACTTTTTGTGCATTGTCTATTTTTTTCCAGAATATAAAAAGATAATGAGATACAAGCAGTCTGCTTTGTTTGCCTTGTTAAGCTATATTTAAATAATAAGTGATAAACAGAATGAATTAAAAAACCTCCTGTCTCTAAATGCTTTTAATGTTAAATTCATTTACCTGAAGACTTAAAGAAGGTGCTATGTTTTCCTGAGTGTAGGCACACTGTGCCATTTGAAAAGCCCTAGGGGCTCCCACTGGGTATCCAGTTGCCACAGCACAAGTGTAGATGTTTGAGAGCTTGTAGGTGGCTTAGGTAGAACTAGACATCTGTGTCTAGGTAACTAAATTGCACCAAAGACTGGTCATATATTTTTTGAAAGATCCTTGAATCCTACCAGCAAGGTGACTGGATATTTCCTTATGTTAAACATCCAGGTAATGGTAAAATCCTGCCTACTGGAACACACTGGACGGTAATGTAGCAGGTCCCATGAAAACCAATAGATTGTTTCTCCCCCCTAAAATTTATTCTTTGCAGGCTTCTTGAAATATTGCAAACTAAAAAATCTGAAGTGGAATTTAGGGATTTGGCTGCGAGGTAAGAGGTTTAATTCAGCTGCCTGTACAGAGGGGTCTTACGCAGTTGAAGAAGCCATTTTTCCCAAAGCTGGAGTGATGCAGGTTTCCTGTAGGTCTTGTGTTATATTTGCTAATCCCATGAGGATGCCTCAGATAGCACACAGCAACATGCAGTTCTGCAAGGATAAATCAGCTGTAGTGCTCATGCTGATAATGAAGGTTCAAGCTATGTAATGAAGATCTAATCAAAACAGTCAGGAGCCAAAATCTAGAGACATATATATAAGTATATGACTCTCCACCTGAGTTGATTCAGTGTATAAAACTGAGAACTAAAACTATTTGAGGTTTTTTAGAGTACATGATAAATTACACAAAGATGACAAAACACTATAATGAAGACATTTCCTTCAGAGCAGCTGGAGGAAAAGCAGAATACCCCAGGACATTTCAAATGCCATAAACAATTTAGAAACTGAGTGAAGCAGTGGACACTTGTGTGCGCAGCTATAAACAAAAGAGGTTTTATTCATTCTTTTAATCACATCAAAAAGATGCAAATAGTATGCAAAAGGATAGAACCTGTGAAAAATGCCTACTATTAATATTACAGTCAAAAAACAAAAAGAGAAACACTTAGCAAGTATCACACAGATCATCATATTTCTAATACTGTCAAGAGAAATAGAACATTTTAGGAGTGCCAAGTGAAATGTGCTGGTGTTGTAAGTCTCAAAGCCATAGACAGGCCCAGTAAAAGCCCTACATTCTTCCAGTTAGAGAAGAGTTCTGATTATTTTCTGACCATTCAAGATCCAAAGAGTAAATCAGCACCTGTACAGCGTGGCCATTCACAGTTCATTGCTGGACTTTCTTTGTAGTCATTAGAAAAAAAGAGAAAAGTTCAAGGTGCAATTCACCACAGCTAGTCTGTTTTTTTCAGAACAGATTAAATTACATGTCCGCAAGGTTTAGTTCTCTTCATATTAGCAGAGGACAGAATGATCAGAGCAGAGCAGATGCCTACCGTGAGTGACATGGACCACTCGTAAAGAAAGAAACTATTTTGCAGCATGTTTCCATCTTGAGCCCCAACGTCTGTGAAAGTAATATATGTCTGCAATTAAATGGATCTTATATGACTACATTAGGATTCTGTCTATTTTTTCACAAATTGTCCAACTCAAACTGGTATGTCTTTTGCTTTTTCTAATCATTCTGATTATGTAAGAAAAGTCTCACACTATGTCTGGGAGCAAAGCTGGTCAAACTTTTGCTTGGTGAGATAGTGGTTTTATCTCAAGTGAGGTCCGTGGCACTATTCTTGTGGAAAACTGGAAAAGTAACTTATTTGCTTTTTGTTAAACTTTTCAATTTTTGAATTAACTCCTCCAGATGAAGTGCATGAAAAGATGAAAAGCTCCCCCCCTCCTTTTTTCTGTCATTTCTAGATATTTTTATATTTCTAGATATTTTTGTTCACACACACACAGACACAAAGAAAACTTTTTACATCTTCTAGTCCTTAATTTCCAAATAATAACACATTATCTTAATTTTATTTCTTGCCTGTAAGCATAAAAATAAGATTGCTTGTACAAATGAAGTTAGGCAAGAACATAATTGTTTACAAGACCAGGGATGCAAGCATCCCTTTAAATCAAGGTTTCTTTATCTCTTTTTTATTCTTTTTTTTTTTCCTTCCTGTACTACTTAAGTAAATTACTAATATCCAAACGGGGGGAGGGGGAGGGATACACGGATGGACAGACGATGGACGGGGCCGGGACGGCAACGATGACAACGAACCACTTATGTTTCAGATATTCTGAAATCAAAGAAAGAACTAGATTAAGTGATTTATCAACATATCTAAACCTGTAAAGAGTGAATGATCATAAACAATGACTAAATAATAATATTTCAGTTACGCAAGGGCAAAATGTATTCACACTGTATCATATCACATAGGCGATCATAAAATTGAATGATTGCTCAAAGATCATTATCAGAAGAGTCTAAAGCCAGCATTTCTAATAAGGATTATACATAATCAGATAAATAGCTATGAGCATCTGCAGTCAAATTCCTTACCTTTCTCCACTGCTCTTCGTGTTATTACAGTAGTTATCAAAAGGCACAAACACAGTTTTGCATTCTCTTTTTGTCGCAGATCTTCCAAATCATCTTAACCCCATGGCTAGTCACCAAAACAGTTATTAATCTGCCTACCCTTTCCCTACCAATTCCCACCTTCATGACCTCTCAGAATTCAGCTCTGCTTCCATCAGACAGATGAAAATAGTAACTAGAAGTATTTCCTTGGGGCAGGCAATTCTGACCAAAAGTCCGTGTGATTTTTTTTCCTTCCTATCTTTTCTCTGTCATGAGAACGAGGAGTTGCATACCTGCCCCCAGACAGCTATATGTTCTTATTCCAGAACACGCTTGCTGCCCTTTTTCTGAGGGACCCTAATCCTCATATTAGCTCATACTCCTATGGATAGAAGCCTCACACCCTTAAGAAATATGAGTAGTGTTAAATCACCCTCACAGTCTGGATATTCAGATTACACACAGCTAAGGGTCTTCTCTGGTGAGCCAGTGTTACGGCTTAACCCCAGCCAGCAACAGGTACCACACAGCTGCTTGCCTACTTCCCCCTCCCCCTGCAAGGGATGGGGAGGAGATTTAGGAAAAAGATAAACTCATGGGTTGAGATAGAAACAACTTTAATTAATTAATTAATCAATTAATTAATTAACTAATTAATAGTAATAGTAATAGTAATAGTAATAATATAAAGTTGATAAAGAGAGAAAGGGAGGGAGGAATAAAATCCAAAAAGGGAAAAAACCAAGCGGTGCACAATACGGTTGCTCACCACCTGCTGACTGATGGCCCTGAGCAGTGATCATCAGCACCAGCCAACTCCCCCCGGTATATACTCAGCAGGACAGTCTATGGTATGGAATATCCCTTTGGCTTGTTTGGGTCAGCTGGCCCTGTGGTATCCTCTCCTGATTGCCACCCTTCTTGCTGGCAGGGCCTGAGAAATTGAAAGTCCTTGAGTTAGTTTAAATGTTAGTTAGCAATGACTAAAACCATTAGTGTGTTGTTGTAAGGGCCCTTTCTGAGAAAAGGCTTTGCCCATTGCCTGGGTGCCGGGCTGCAGAGTGATTCTGCCTGAAAATGTAGTGAGGGAGCAACTGGCACTAAATCTGGCTCCCTGAGCTCACCTGCACATCAGTTCTGTGCTCACCCATCTGCAACGAGGGGCTGGCCAAAGCCCCCCCAGCTTAAACCCTGAGTTGGGAAGAAGAGACCTCCTCAGGTGAGCAGGGGGGAGTAAACAGCTCGGTGGGGTGTGACCTGGCTGCCAAGGTGCTTTGCTGCACGTAGGCACGTTCCAGGGCAGAACCTGGGTGGATGAGCGGTTGGGTATAACCAGCACTGGTGTACGCAATGGGGGATCTCACCTGGGGTCCGGGCCTTCATGTGCCACGTTATAAACATTATTCTCATCTTAAATCCAAACCACAGCACTGTACCAGCTACTGAGAAGAAAATTAACTCTATCCCAGCCAAAACCAGGACAGCTAGAGAAGAAGGAAAGGCAGAAGAGTTGGACAATGTCTACCTATTGTTGAAGTAATGCTGTTGGGCAATCAGGAATGTAAAATTTAGGATGCACAAAGGAGAGAGGTCAAAAAAGTGACTTGTTCACAAGATCCTACAGCTAAAAGTTTGGTCTATGTGAATTCACTGTGAAGCCAGGAATGTCATGGGGTAGAAAGAAGGCAAGACAAAAGGAATCTGGCACAAGTAATTAGCTTCCTTGCTTAAAGGGGATAGTCTTGAGGCTAATAAGAACATTCCTATGTGTGAGTTCTTACCTGAAAGAGAAAAAACTTGAATAAAACTTCAATTCAACTCCAACATGCTATAGCCAATACTTCTGGGGGCGGGGCTGGGATTTTTGTTTCAGCACTGCAGACAAATGGTATGTTAAGATTATATTGTTGTGGTCTTGCTAGAGTAGTTACCAATAGCAAGTAGGAAAAAACATAATTGCCCATTCAGAGATAGTGATTTTGCTAATAATCTTGTTTCAGCATGTTAGTGTTTTTTCTATAAGCTACTTGGAACACATTTGGAAAGTCTGACTAATGACATGTGAAATCATATATACAGTAAAAACTATTACACACTATGAAATGTGTCCTTGCAGTGTTATTAAGTGGCCTGCTTCATTACAAATACCGTATAATAATCATGGCTGATAGAGTTTAAACAAGAATTCACTGCAGTTTGTTTTGGTTCAGTAGAGATAGCTATGTCAAAGGTTTTGTATTTAGCTACAAACATTTAGGCTTAAGGAGAGAGAATCTAAGGGTAACTTGTATTGATGCAATATTACATTTTCTTTAAACTTTAACAAATACACCTGTGATTTAACAAATTCACCAGTGAATGTGAAAACATAACACAATGTAAAATACTGAATATAAATACTTTAGGATTCAATACAGAGACCTTTTTAGTTCAAGTTGTGTTTCAAATAGCTGCTGTACCTTATTTATGCAGTATAAACAACCTATGAAATGACAATTTAGGTTAGCCTGTATTCATTCCTCTCTATACATGAATTAGGAGTGTAGAAAAGTACTAGCCCTTGATTTTAGGTGTACAATTCAAGTCAGGTTTGGGGCTTAAACAAGATCTATATTTCAGATGTGAGTTTTGACTCTGTCCTTTCTTTAATACTGATTTTTGTTGGTTGCTTGTGGTGCTTTTTGTTTTCCCAAGAATGGCAGCAATTAAACCAGTACTAAGGGAAATGAAACGGATCGTGCATTTCATACATTAGGAATTGATTTAGTGTTAGGATTCCACTCTGGAAGGAAAAAATGGCTGCTGGGGAACCTCCTCTGGGCATTGCCTCCTCAAGACATTACCAGATTCTCATTTCATTTTACATGTAGAGTTACTGCCACTTAGATGTTAATATTGTACATGGGGCATTACTGACTGTGTGTGCTATGTGTTTAATTGCATTGAGTAATGGTATATAAAGGAAGAACTACGGGGAAAATATGGGTAATATTCCTTAAATTAATATCACTATGGAGTAAAAGTGAATCCCTTTCTTAAGAGGGAAACAGATGTTGATGCAGCACCCCTTCTCGGAAGCCTCAATCACTTGGATAGACTTTTACTATAGTGAAGATGGATATGAAGGGTTTTCACATGTTTCAATGTGCTCATCTTTGCCTTCAGCTTCTGTCTTGGTTCCTCTGGCAGAACAGGTCTGTTGACTGCAAGAATACAACATTTCTTATCTTCTTGTTAGATATGACCATATACTTCACTTCAATATCACTGAGTATTGTCCTAGCATGGTGGCATGGAGAAGTGGAATTTTGTTCATTTGATGGATAACATCTTTGCTTTGATTTATTGTATTTTTTTTATTAGCACAAAAGATATAAACCATATAACTGCACCTTAAATCCTTCCAGTCAACGTTTTCCTTGACATCAGCTCTGAAATAAGTAACTTGCCTTGATATTTAGATTATATTTAGAATACAGGAACTTGTTTTTTCTGAAGTCACCAGGAAGTCTATGGGATCTGTTGCTGCAGAAGACCATTGAGATGAATACTTTGGATTATTTTAATATTAAATACATTGAGATTGACATAAGATATGCAGTAATTGACCAAGTTTCCAGCTTGTTTCTAACTGAGGCTAGTGTGTCACTGTGATATGCTGTCAACAGATCATCTTGCTTATTGCTGATATGGATGACTGAGTTTGTACTTGCTACCTGGTAAAATAACTAGGGGTTTATATGAGAAATGGCAGTACCGTTAAACTTAATGTGCTTATTTTTTATTTTTTTTTTCTATAGGTCAATAATAGATCAACCCTGATCTACACATAAAGAAAATAAGAGAAACCTCAAAAGTCAGCAGAGAAGAAATAAATCATTATTTAACAGTCATGGCACAGAGCTCTGCAATTTTTGAGCAATTTTCAAGGACTGCCCCAGACCTAATACATTAAGGTCCTCCATGCCAAAATTCATGATAACCAAAACTGCAAGCTCCAGATCAAGAACAAATAGTCATAGTTAAGTATAAATAAGAAACAGCAGATTTTAGACTCTGATCAGATCAAGAACAAATACCTGCAAACTGATGAGGTACAAATCTTTTAATAGCAGGAATCAAGTGCACAGATCAGACTACTTTTTCTAATGACATATAACCACCTGATTTTTCTCTACATACCAATTGCAGCCACGCACTGGAAAAATGAGCTGCTTTATGTCATTAGTGCACTGATGACTGCCAGCTCAAATCTCTTTAAATACTGACCTGCCCATCCATATAAAGTAATTTTGCAGAATGCTGCAGGAGACCTTTACCAAACCCACATGTACCAAATGAGGAACAGCATGTCATCATTTGGCATTTCAGAGCATGGGAATCCATTTCAGAGCTATTACGTCTCCCATGTCCCCAGAAGTCATCAGTGTTAAAGGAGGCCTCATACTTCTTTAAGAGAAAGAAAAATCAATTTTGTCTATCCATTACATAGTTCCAGAAACTGTGAACTATTGAAGCTATGTACTATGCCTCGTCCTGAACTAGACCAAGATGGATTAAGGGAACCTGAATACTCCAGATTCTATCTGTTTACAACTTTCTCAGTAATGTGTCACAGGAAGGGTAAGCTAGGTATAAGGCAAAAAAGAAATCATTAGGGTCTGTCCAATATTTTCTGTGAACTTTTTGGGGCAGAAAATTGTGTTTTCATTGAACGCATGTCTACAGTGTCTGCTTTCCCCAATCTTTCAATTTTTGTCAGATAACGAAAGCTTCAGGATTTTCATCAAAAAGGCAATTTTCCACAGGAAAGAATTCTGTTGTTTGACTGTATCTAGAAATTACCAATTTCAAAAGATAATTTGCTAAGCTAAGTCACAATGAATATGATTATTTACAACCAACACTAGTCCTCACTGTGAAATCTGAACAATCTTTACTAAAAACAGAACTTATGTGTATGTGAAAGCCGTAAAGTGAACAAGTCCAATACACCTTAGCATCTTGTAACTGCATGCAGTGCTCTGTGAAATTCCCATTTCTCCTAGTGCAGTATCCACCCTTTTTTTCCCCCTCGCTAGTGCTTGAAATAAATACTCCTCCTCTGATGTCAGTATTCAATCAAAATTGGTTTACAAATGAAAAAGAGAACTTGAACCAGAGAGTGTAATTTGAATAATAATCAAACCCTTGAAGTTAAATGTGATGAAAAGGCTGTTTAATTTTGCTTTAATTCTAAAATGTTAGTGCACAGTAACATTTAATTAGTCATCTTGCGGGGAAGGAATACACCCCATAAAACTTTTTATGTGTTATCACTATAAGATGCGCACACAAAAAGGATATCATGGAACAGATGATCACTGTTTGACTTCAAGTTTCATTTTAATCCCTAATTGGTTTGAGACCACTAGCTTTTCTGCTTGACTGAAGGCAGAACTGGAACCTCGTAAAGCAGGCACTTTTTTTTCATTTCTTCTGTTTTAACTGTAATAAAAGAGCCTTCCCAATTTCCTTATAATCTGCTTCATGTCAATTCCCTCAGGTAGCTGGCTTCATTCTAATTCTATTTTTAAACAAAAGTAGTTGGTTCTTGCTCTTCTTAGCTACCCTTTGCTTAACCTTTAATTTGAATCTGCCAGTCTTTCCTGTTTGTCACTTAGAAGAAATGCACTAATAAGTAAGAAACAGGTTCTTCGTACAGAAGAACAAAAGTCCCTTTTTCCTTTATTGTCTCATCCTATGCATCTTGCTGAATATTCCACTTTGCTGTTATATAGTATCCTGCAACAAATCCATCAAAACCCAGAAAATGCAAAACTTGAGATTGCCGGGATAATAACACTTCAGACTAACAGTGTACAGCAGCACATCCCAGAGTGAAATCTAGCTCTTGTATAAACCTGTGCCAAGGTGGTAATTTCCTTCATTAGGTCAGAACTTCATTTGAGTCTTTATAGGAACTAGATATTCTCCTAGCAATCTTTTTTTTCTCTCTTAATTTATGCGTCATTCAATACTGCAAATTCAAAATATTAATTAAAAAAATATAAAAATTTACACACACTCACCCCCAGAATCTGCAATATCTTACATCATCACTTTATAACCATGACCTAAACCACACTTTTTACTTCCCTTTTAAGACTTTAGGTGTCATTTAAGACAGACATTTCAAGTAGTTTTCCTGTACTATAGATCTGAATATGGAATCTGAGATTACTTCTCTTTTGCAGTCAGGGCTGTGAGTAAAACAGCAGGTATTTCAAGATTCAGTGTAACTCATGAGAGAAACCAGCTGCTACTAAGCTTGGATAGCTAAGGATTGGAGTCAGGAAGAGGACAGGCATATAATGATGAATTGTAACCAAAAGAGATTGAAATAACCTGTAGGTAAAAAGTCTCATAAAGCGTGTGTACCATGCACCTTATACATGCTCTTAGCAAAGAAGTAAAATTCCAACTCTTAACTTTTGTGGGACAGCAATTTTTATTTTCCTATGAAGCAATAGCATCTGCTCTTTTATTTTTTTTTTAACATTATAGTTATTGAAATGAAATGTTTTATGTCATTACTGGTGTTCTACCATATTCTAAACTCTTCTTTAACTCTTTGCCTATTGATTTTACCTGGAGCCCATTACAGTCAACAGAAATTGCTGCCCTGCTGCACTGGAAGGACTTGTTTTCCCTGTTACTCAATCCCCATGGAGTTTTTAGCACTGTCTTAACTAGGAGTAGACCTTATTTTTAAATTCATATTCTTGATTTCAAATACAAATGCATATTTCATTAAAAGATCTGTTTGATGATAATAAATATTCCTCTGGTGGACGACACAGCAGTGAAAAAATTGTATTCCAGGTGGCTGGAATTCAAGGGGTTTGCTAAGAAGAAGCTTCATGCTTGTGCTCAAAACAAATCAGGAAAGCAACAAACCCCTATAAATTAGTTGATAAAGATTCTGTTCTATCTGTATTTTAGAAGTATAGTACAAGGGATTAAAACCACAACAAAAAAGGTGTAAACATTTCAGAAAACAATGATTGTGTCATCTAGATACTATGACCTCTGTATAAAGAGTGAAAAAAAACCCTTGCAGCTATTTAAGCTAAACAAACTAAAATGAGAGATGGAGATATTTGATTTCAAATATAAGGAGAATAATTCTGCAAAGAGGATGGAGAGATACCAGTTTTCCGTGTTCACAGTAGGTGTAACACAGAAATAAAGGGTTAATCTTCAGCAGAGAAAAAAAAAATCTAGTTCAGACAACAGGAAAAGTTTCCTGACAGGGTGATGAAGTACTGGAACAGATTATTTAACCTGCTCTGAAAGACTTCTAAGAGAAAAACAGGAGTTAAAGTGGCATGGTATAGCTGATCCATTAAGGGTCAAAAAGCTCGATGGACTCTGTTCTCTGGCCTCTCGTAGCCGGTTTTCCTTGGATAAGAAAATG
Source organism: Falco rusticolus (assembly GCF_015220075.1). Classification (NCBI taxonomy): domain Eukaryota; kingdom Metazoa; phylum Chordata; class Aves; order Falconiformes; family Falconidae; genus Falco; species Falco rusticolus. The sequence continues at coordinate 26,887,701 of NC_051191.1, read as the reverse complement.
TTTTTCTTTTATAAATAACATTTAAGGAAACTGCCTTTGTTGACAGGGAAATATTTTGCAGGAATGTGCTAGATTGGGTAAAGATCTGTCGAGATTTTGATTGACATGATTTTGATCTGATTTTTTTAGTTATTATTCTGCAATGATAACTTCAATATGCCAAAGGAAAATCCAGAACAAAACAAAGTGGTTTTAAATTATTTGAGGGGTGGGGGGTGTTTTCTTTGGTTTCTTGGGTTTTCTTGTTTTTTTCTTTTTCTTTTTTTTTTTTTTTTATTATTATTATTTAAATAGATCTATAGATCATTCAAATGCAATGATTAATTCAGGTTGGGAAAGTAATCAAGTTTTGTGATGCCAGCATGTCCTACAGAACTTTGTATATCAATTTATCACTATATAAGAAACATACATGTTTTCAGTACTTCACTCTGCCAAAGGAATATATTTGCTGGTGTTAATTTCTAAAGCTTCTTTAGGTTTTAATAGTATGTGAATTTTGTAATATTTGGGGAATATTATATATGTACAATCCACAGGTTCCACTGAACTTTTTGGAAGTGTTATGGTATGTCAACCAGGAGCTGGAAAAGTTTCAGTCTTTCTGGAAGAAGAAATAGTGTATCTAAATGATACTACATAATGAAACATAACTTCTTTTTGGGTTTGTTTGTTTTTTTTTCTGTGAGACACTCCACTAAAACTGACTGTACTTTAACTAACAGTAGTCTCTTTTTTTCTATAGTGTATCCCTCTCTGTGTGTTTTCTGTGAAGAAAATAAGCTCTTCTGGGTCAGGATTGTCTCTACATATACCAGGTAGCCAATGGAGAAAAATTTTAATTTATCTAACACCTCTTGTAATATCATTTTAAAAGTCAACACCATCTTTATTCGAACACATAGAGGAAAAAATACATGTATCTTTTGTGTAGCACTAATGAAGTTTTCTAGTTGTTAATGATAACTTCTATACACACTGATTTAAGGCAATGCCCTGGCTCTGTTCTTCTTTAGAAGAATGCTTGTAACTTGCAGTGGCATAAAACTGCTACACATGTAATAAAAAATCAGCACATGAGGAAGGGAACAATTGCCTGTGCATTGAATTTGTAATTCATAGGTGATTCAGCAACATCCCTGAAAATTTCCATTGAGATTACAAATTAAAAACAACTATTCTGAGTTACATTCTTATGTTCACTGAAGATAATTAAAGATGAAAATTTCAGGGTTATGTGTCATCTTTCCAACACAAAGCCTCGTTACTCAACATTTCATCCAGAACAGGAAGGAAAGAAAAATAAAATAAATTTAAAAAAATAAGAAAAAAAGGACCTAAAGAGGGAACATGAAAGACAGTGTCTATATAGAAAACTAACATCTCTCCTTCCTCCCTATGCTCCAAACTATCAGTACACTCACATAATTCATACCAGGGTAAGAAGGGAAGGTAGTTAGCCACCCTATGGGCAGCCTGTTCCTTCAAAACTGTTAGTAGCCTTGCAAGTGGAAGAGAATTCAGCTTTGGTTTGCACAAGGACCACTGTACCTTTGGCTGTGTTTTCCATCTATTTTGCTGAACACTGTAGCAAAATAAGACTAAGTTTTGGTGAAAATAGATGTTTTGGTGCAGTTCTGCTTGTGGTAGGAGGTGTTTACAACAGTTTTCACTTGATTGAATCTTAAGGTGGGGCAGGCTTTATATAACAAAACCTTCTGAAGGCTAATACTGCAACCAAAATTAAAAAAAAGAATTTTCAAAGAAAATACATTTGCAGAATTGTAGCAATAAACAAGCAGAGCAAGGGAGAGAAATACCACCACTACATGTGCACAGTTCATGTTTTTGTAGTTGATGTGGTTTTTTCTCAATACAAATTGCAAGCCTTAGAAAAACATCACAAGCCTGCAAGATCCATATTATTAAATTCCACTTCCATATCTGAAGCTACTCTGAAGTGATTTATAGCCATACTTGGTCCATTAGCATCACATAGCTTTATGCTTAATGACACCTCTAATGACTGCCTGAAAGACACTGCAAGTCAGCAGCAGGAGAGAGAACAGAAAGAGCTATAGGACCTTCAGAGCTGACAGGGTAAAGAACGTGCCACCAGGTAGGGCCAAGATGGTCTTCAACACTGCACCACACTTATTCCAAGCCTACCCAAAGTAAAATTAGAAATGTTTTTTTAGAAAACATTAAGCTATAACTTTTACCCTATCACAGAATGGCTCCTTATCCCCTTATTCTCCTGGCTGATGGCCACTTTGGTGTGTAAGCCAGGACAGAAGCTGAGAGGCTGTGGTGCAGGGCATATGGCACCTCCACTCTCAACGAATTGACCACCTAGAGAGTGGGTTAACGTTGGCTTGGTTTCCTTCTCAGTCATCCGTGTCCTTTTTTAGAAATCACACAGGGCCATGTCATTTTACAGGTATTTTGCCATGTGTATGTTCACTATATAGTTAATATGTACTAATACATATTAAAGACTTAAATCAGATTCTTTCTCTTTTTCCAGCTCAGGTAATAAATGAAAATCTACATTACTATACCTCAGCCTATATCTATATCTATATCTATATCTATATATATAAAATACTCCATGACTGTATTAATGTCCCAGCAAAGTCATGGTCCCCATATTCCCATAGGCTTGCCAATTTACTATGTGTTGTGTGTGGACACCAGGAGAATGACGACTTCATCTTTTGCACAAGTGTCACATTCAGCACTGCTCTGCATGACCCTCAATAGCTGCAACATGTTCTGAAATGCCATGAACTTTTTAATTCTGAGGCTCATAGATAAGGATTCTTCAAACTTAACACAAGGACAAATATTATAACAACTGATGGTTGGCTGAGTGGGAAAGCATAAAGCTGAAGGATCATTATTACTGCTTCACTCACATACTTGTATCTTTGAGCATAAACTTAAGAGCACTTAAGACCAAATAAAAAAAAGCAGGAAGCCATCTTTTCTAATTTCCTCACCATCACAGACAGTTAAATTCTATTCAATTGACCACAAGCTCAATCACCTATGCTTCATGCAAGATGTCTTCCAGAACCTTAAAAGTCATCCAGTCCTGATTTCACCTCTTTCAAAGACCACGATTCATCTATTTATCTTTGCAGTATAGTCCAAAAGTTAATTGGTCACTATTTGGTCCTGGTCCCACATCTACATGCAGAAGTTCTAGAGTAGGGGTCCTCAAACTTTTTCACCAAGGGGCCGGCGTGCGCATGAACTGGCAGGCAGTCATCTGCGGCTGCTTGGTTTCCCCCCCAACCCCCGGGGGGAGGGGGGCAGGGGGGTCTGTAAATACCAGGGGATGCATAGTTTGAGGACCCCAGTTCTAGATATATCCAGTATTTTCTCTTTGAGGAGGTATTTATGATCAAAATCAGCTCAACACACCCTCTTGAGCTGCTGAAGTCTCTAACTGTACTACCTTTCCCCTAACATTTAAATAATTGCTGTATCTCTTTTTCTTTATCCACTCCAGTCTTTCAACATGCTTTTTTGAACTGTGAACATTAAAATAGGAACAATGATCTAGAATCAACCCTGTAATATGTTGAGGTTAACTCATCTCCTTACTCTTTGTAGGTCTGGATTTGTGCTGATAAATAGACTGTGTTAGCCTTATTACTAAAGTATCGCTATGGGAGTTCAGGGCAATCACTAGAACCTTTCATAGTTCCTGCTTTCTGGTACAGAATGTCTCCATCATATCAGGTCAGCCTAAGTTTCTCATTGTGACCAGTGAGCTGCTATTTTGCTGTTTAAAAATCCATTTCTGTCTGAATTGTGTATTCATAGCAAGAAAAAACAAGGCTCTGAATTATTATTTATAATGCTTGACGTGTCTGGAAGTGGGAGTGAAGGGGAAGAAATGGAAAAATTGGTACTAGTAGCGAAACTGAACAGCATTTTTCCACCGTTTTTCCCATGAGTTTGTTTGCTAGATGTACGCTGAATCTCCTTTGCACAAGAAAAAATTTACTGCTGACCAGTTTCCTGTGGAGTGGAATTTCTTCTACCGCCACCCTCTGTTCTTTCTCATTTGGATGCACTCTTTAATTGTTTTTCTGGGGTACTGATGTCGTGGTGACATTCTTATAATTTTCCTGAACATCTTTTGACATATTAGTGTAACGCAGGTATTTCTGAAGCCTTCTACACTTTCTTGAATATTTTCTAAATTCATTAAACAGCCTCCATCATGGGACTGATAATCTCAAAGAACTCAGGGATTCAAAACATTCATATTTTCAGAACTTAATTTCTTTGTTTCTACTGGACTAGAAACTACTTTGTCATGATGGGTATGATGTAATCATAAAAAAATGAAGAACAAAAGTTTGTAATGAAAATGCCTTCTTCTGTAACATCGTGGACTGCTTTGCCACCTCATTTAGCAATAGTCTTATATGAGAATGGTTTTATTAGTTTATTCCTAATGTCTTTTCTCATTGTGTGTACCCCATCCCAACATTAATCTTTTTTTCCAATATACCTATAGCTTATATAGATATTCCTTGAGACATAACTACTTATTATTATTTACACCTTCTCCCATTTGCTAAATACTACTTTTCTTAATGTTGTCTTAAATGCTACCATCGTTTTGTCATTGAAGTAGAAGAAGATTTTATCCAGATTTTATCCAGGTTTTAATTTCTTTTTATAACAGGGCTATAGAAGTATAGAATAATTCAGGTTAGGCAGGACTTCCAGATGTCTTTAATTCAACCTCCTACTTGAACGTGGGCTTACTTCAAATTTTCATAAGGTTGCTTAGTGGCATGCCCAGTGCAGTTTAGAAACTGTTCAGAGAGATCCCGCAACCTCTCAGGGGCCATGTTTTAGCTTCCCCTCCTTGCAAAATCATTTGGCTTTATGCAGCAAAAATTTCCATTCTCACAGCCTGTAACTCATTCCTTTTGTGGGTTTTTTTGTGGTGTAAAAGAGTGAAAAGTCTGATTTCATCCCCTCCCTATTCTCCTTTTATATCTCCTTAAGATAAAGAAGACCCAATATATACTGTTATTCAAAAATATTTTTTCATCACAATGAGTTTTGCTTTTTATTTTAAATTATATAGAATGTATACATGTGAAGGCAGAGAGAGTCTATGTTATTGTGAACGTCTGCATGAAATAAAGGTTATCACAGTAGTTCCCAAAGCACACTCCAAGGTCTAGCCCCATCATCTTTATCCATCACAATGAGATCCAAGGTAGTTATCTCATACTGAGGGTAATATTTAAATGCTGGAGAATAAATTCTAAATGGTAATTTTCAACTCACTGATATAAGAATATGTTATATATATAATCCTAGAAGCATTTAGATTGGAAAAGACCTTTGAGATCATCAAATCCAACCATTAACCCAGGACTGCCATGTCCATCACTAAACCATGTTCCTAAGCACTGCATCTAGCTCTTTTAAACACCTCCAAGGATGATGACTCCACCTGGACAGCTTGTTCCCATGCCTGACCACCCTTTCAGTGAAAGAATATTCCTTAATATCCCACCTAAACCTCCCCCGGGAACACGTGAGTCCATTTCCTCTTGTCCTGTCGCTTGTTCCCTGGGAGCAGAGACCGACCCCCCCTGCCTACAGCCCCTGCCGGGCAGCTGTAGGGAGCCACCAGGTGCCCGTGAGCACCCGCCCTCCCCATCCAGGATGGCCTCAGCTCCCCCCACTGCTCCCCAAGTAAATTGAATCTCAGCTATCCAACACCCTTCCTGCATGACCCCTGTAACCAGTAGTGAGCTTGTTAAAGGGAAAAACCTAGCAATAATTGAATCCTGCAAAAGACTGATTTTATTTTTTTATTGGGGGACTGGTGATAAGAAGCTGATAACTGAGGCCATTGATGACTTTTCTCCTAACTGTGGGCTGAAGTGTCGAGAACCTGCATCTTTTTAAATAAACACCGGTGTTTGACTCCATCTCCAAATCATTACCTTTTACACAACTTTCAGTCTTGTAATTTCAGCTGTTGCTAATAATGAGAGGAAACTTTAATTCTCAAAACCCCTCTAAAAAGACATGCACTGTGCAAGTTAGTAGAAATGTATTAAACACACTGTCCAGGGTCATTAAATTAATTCAGTGCCACTTCACCTCTTTTTTATGGACTTGGAAGGAAGGTATTAGATCAGTCATAATTACTGTATCAAGCAAAATCTTCATAAAATAAAAAGAGAAAGGGTTAATGTGGTGCCATTATGTGGAATTTACAGGCTTGGCATGATGAATGTTTCACTCATGTTGAAGGTGGTTTTGTTGTTATTAGTGGAGTAAGGCTAGCTTAATTCTCTAGTGATGAAGCTCTACTTCCATGATTAATGAAAAAATTGCTATTTTCACAAGGGCTTATGAGACAGTCAGTTGTTCCTCCCTGCTTATTTAGGAGACCCTTAAGGCTTTCTTTGGGGATCTCATTACTTCTATATAGCTAGAGAAAAAAAAATGAACAGAGCCCTAAAGGACATTTATGTATACATAAACCAGACTAAGTTACCCCTTTAAGGGGAACCAGGATGAAATGTAGATGAAATCAGGAGCTGTACAAGCACAACCTTTCAGTCCTCCAGACTGTGAAGGACCTAGGTGCTATCTTTAAACTTAATTTCTTATCAAGCTTAAACATTTTGGAATTACTCTCTGATTTCAATAAATCAGTCAGGATTAGATCAAAGAGCAATTTTTTTCTATATAGGGGGTTGGGGGTGGGGGAACCACAATGGAGCTGATTTGCAATTTGCAAACTTGAACATAGCTAATTAGAGCGATATTGATTTATTCCAGCTGAGCATCTGAACACTAAAGACTTCACAAAGCGCTTAACTTTGTTCCGTCCTGTGCTTAACCAGGTGAATGATAATATTTCAATTCATTATTGTTTGCTAATGTGCTGTGCTTCAGATGTCAATACACCCTTCCCTGACTACAGCAGAGTACTATCTGAATTTACAAGTGATACATAGATTTTTATTATAGGAGCTTGTGTACTCAGCTTTCCTCAGCACTGCTAAGTAATGAAGCCACACTGACTTACAACACACTTACAATAATCCATCCTACATTTTTTCATCTTAGCTTCCAGCAGATAAAGAGACTAATTTGATAAAGCAATACAGGAATCTAGCTGGTTCTACATCCCATTTCTTGTGTGATCACTTGTTAATTTCAGCTAATTTGATGAAAAGATGTAGGCATAAAAAAAAGCAATCAGATAATTGGATGAAGAAGAGTTTATCAGTATCTTCAAAGAGAATGGCATTCTGAATTGCCAATAAAAATCTGGATGTACTGCAGTGCACCATTTACTGTTTGATTTGGCCCGGAAGAAAATTCATGGAAAGCCAGAAAATAGGGATGGTCTTTAAGCTCATCCTTCCACCTCATGTCCACCAAGGGCAAAGATGAACACACATGTAGACCATAAAGGAAGCATAAGTGAGAGGATTCCTGTTCCAATGGGAACTCCATAAAGTAGGTGGAAGTGATATGTTATGTTGCCTAAAGACATAAATCCAGGCCATCCCTAACAGGGGGCTGTACACTCTAAATCTTTGTTCACTATAACTTCCTCTCCAAACGTAGCTTTAAAAAAGTGTCAAATGAAGAGTGTAAGTTGGCATAAAGCTTGTAATATAATGACCTGCATGTGTCTCATGGCTGAAATTAAAGAAATAGCAAAAATGTTGATAAATGTTGTTACACTGTCAGCAGAGTCACCTTTTCTGTTAGAGGAAGAAGCTGTCTACTAAATTGTCTGCTTCATGGAAAGTCAAGGGTGCTAGGCACAGTGTTCTCACGTAGGCTTAACAGCCTCCACAAGATTCACAAACGTTCTACGTTTTGTTTCAACAAGCAGCCCTGTAAGCCAAGTACAATACTTTTTGAAGGAGGAAAGATGCTTGTGTATTTCTGGAAAAAAAAGATTCTGAAGAGTTTCAGCAGCTCTGAAAGAAATTTAAAAGTATTTTTTACTTAGTTTTCTTTCTTTTCCTCTTAAAAAGAGAGAATGTTTTAATCACCTGTAGCTACATATGAAAATATAGTTCATTGGAGGTGGGATAAGCACGAAACCAGATAGGACTGGTGGCATCTGTACATCCTGCGTACACAGTATACTGGAAAGAAATTATAATATAGCTTTGTTAAAATTTATATTTCCATTTGTTTGGAAGGATTTCATGGAGATGCAATTGCACAGAAACTGTGGCAGTTTGATTAAAGCTAGGTATGAGATAGATAGTTTTCTTGCTCCATGAAAATCTTGGTTTACCACTTTTAGAGCCTGATTTGACTTAGTTAGCAATTTAGGAAGATATGTTTATCAGAAAAGATAGATAAGCAGCCACACAGTGTGGTGACTGAGGAGTTAATAATAGCTTCGTGTCTGTGATGTAAACCCCTAATCTGATTTTAGGCAGAATTAGGACTTCACCTCAGATTACCATGGCCTAAGCAGACTCCTCAATAAAACTTTTGGTCATCCTAGAACTGGGAAGGCAGGCACTCTCTGTTACTTTTGGATTTACTTGTCAAAACTGGCATGTTTTCTATACATGTTTTTGGGTTTAATGAATCAGGGGATTCTGACAAAAACACATTTTGCTGAAACATGACAAACCCTATATACACCTAGTGTCTTAAAGAAAGGTTGCAAGGACACTTAATGAAAGACACAGTCTAAATGTTTAGCAATGATTAAAAAAAAAACAAAAACAAACAACAAGTGAGACTGAAGGCTAAATGAAAATTGAATAAAGAATGTTTTACAAAATGTTAAGGCTACTATAGGAATCATTTGCATTCACTCACCATGCATACTACCTTCAGGTTTGATCAATTTGTCCTAAAAAGTAAGTGAAATAAATAAAGAAGTCCTGAGAAGGGCAACAAAAAGATGAAAAGCACGGCTGGTGGGGAGGAGGGCTTCTGTGAAAGAGAATTATCAGAACACGGCTGATTAAGTTTGGATAGAACTGTAACAGGAAAGATGTTAGTGATATTAAAAGATATAATAGCAGAGAGAAGATCAACCTGGAGCTTCTCTATGTGGATTTTTTTTTTCTTATTCCATTTCAGAAATCTGAAATGGCAGGGGGTGTAGGCAGAGAGATGAGGGTTGATTTTTGGCATACAAATTTGTACCAGGATATTTTTTGAAGCATACGCATTCAAATGCAAAAAGAAAAATTATGGTGATCTGTAAAAGTCAGTCATTTTGACACACAAGCCACATCTTTCCCTGAGAACTTTCTTTCAAGGAAATGAGTATGCTTTCCCTTATTCCATCTGAAAAACTAGAACATGTTCTTAATATAAAAAGATGAGGAATTTTTTTAAGAAAACCCTGTGGTTTTTCTCATGCTAAGTTTAAGTTCACAATGGGTTAACTCAAAATCCTCTACTGTCTGATGTGGTGTTCCATGGAGTTTATGTGCATTTTTAGAGACATCCCTGTGACCTCTGTATATCAGGCAGCACTAGAACAGTTTCCTTGTGGAACCCAAAACCAGTTGGTATCATACAGGCCTGAAATTGCTGTAATTTTATGTAGTAGGTACGAGGGGCAACTCTAGAGATAAGCAAAAAAAGAAGTTGCCTAGAGCAACAGACTTACTGAGGAAGTGGCAAACCTTCCTTGATTCTTCTTTCCTTCTCTTTGCAAGAGTGCACAAAAATCAGGTTAGCTGCTGCTACCGGTGGTACTGGAGGGGAAGTTTCAGCAAACATGGGATTAAAATTGCTTTTAGGGTGAGTGGGTTGAACCTGCACCAGAAATGCTGTTTCCATCCTCCTCATGCTCTGGTGGCAGGAGGAGCAGGATGATCTATAGCCTAGTTTTTTTCCTAGATACCTGCTTCAGTTGTACCACTTCCTTCTGTTTCTTCACTTCTTGTGGTCTAGCTCTGTCCTGAGCATTGAGATGGCCAAATTCAATGCTTCCTACCCTGCTGAGAAGTGTCAAGTCAGGCCCCCAGATGTGGCTTCCCCACGTGTCAGAGACTGATGCTTGCACAGCACCAATGCCATGTTGTTAGGGGAAAGCTGGTGCAATCCTGTCAGGTGAGCACTTTCACAGTTGCCCTCCCTTTTAGAGACTGTCAATTGGTTTTCACTGGGTTCTTTCCATTTTAATGAGCAATAAACTTGAGCTTAAAGCAGGAGCATTTGTTCTTGGCTAACCTGATAGAGCAACCAGTAAAATAAATAGTAGGATTTCCATTAACTTCATAAACTCTGTATTGAATCCTCTGTATGGAAAAACTCTGTCAGCTAAATTAACTTGGTCTCAGCAATGTCAAAAAAGTAAGAAGTCAGTGTGGTCAGTGGGTGGAGGACTGGTACTCCAACTCTCAGTAAGAAAATCTGGTGTGAGTGTAGGATGAGAAAGTGGATTTTAGTGTCAAGCACAGGACTTTTTTTAGAGTAAGTAGACACACAAACTGTTGAACACTGACAGCACTCGTATTCTTTTTTAATGGCTCATACGTTCTCAAGGCTAATGATAAAAACCTAGAGGTTAGCAATATCAGCTATTTTCCTGCCAGTCATATTCCTACCTTCAAAAATGAATGTAGTATGTGTCAGTTCTTGCTGCTGTCGGTTTTGAACTCATATAATTGTATCAGTGTTGGTACAGAGCCACCCTGAGAGGAGAAAATGGCAAGTGCAACATGTCCTTTGCTGTAGATGAAGTCTGTCCGCCTTCAGAAGGCAATATCACAACAGGCTTCACTCGCAAGCTCTCTTTGTAGTTACGACAGTGAAAAGGGTTTAAAAAAAATAAAACTTCAACTTATTTTTACAAAATAAACCTTCATAACTGATGAGCTGTCTTGGGCGACTCAACTCCCTCCACCTGCACCACAGATAAAATTTAAAGTAACAAATTTTAAATGGGTGTATGTATTTATACTTTGCATGATTAACTCTCCAGGAAGGAGCCCACTGCTGCAGGAAATAATTGAGGAACCATTTAGGAAGATTTGAAAGAAGGGCTAGATAAGTACAAGAATAACAGTTTTACGGTTGTGTTATCTTGGTAAAGCAGATTACAAGACCTGCCAGTTTTCTTGCTTTAGAACATAAATTGACCACCATCTTGATTTGAAAATTGATGTCCTGCTATCTTATGGGACATTATGTGAAGGATTTTTTGCAGGCTGCTTTTACAGATGAGACCAAAGTCTCGTTGTTGTTAGTGGTGGGTTGACCCTGGCTGGATGCCAGGTGACCATCAAAGCCACTCTATCACTCCCCCCTGGTGGCACAAGGGGACAGGGAATGGGGTTTTGGATCAGTTCATCACATGTTGTTTCTGCCTCTCCTTCCTCACATAAAAAATAAGAAGGTGATTGGTGACAGTCAACACGGCTTCACTAGGGGCAACTCATGCCTGACAAATTTAGTGGCCTTCTACAGTGGAGTTAATTAGTGGATAACAGAAGAGCAACTGGCATCATCTGTCTGGACTTATGCAAAGCATTTGACACTGTCCCACATGACAGCCTTGTCTCTAAGCTAGAGAGACATGGATTTGATGGATGGACCACTCGGTGGATAAGGAATTGGCTGGATGGTTACACTCAAGGTGCTGCAGTCAATGGCTTGATGTCCCAGTGGAGAGCAGTGATAAATTCATTCTTCAGGGGTCATCCATCTGGGACCAGCACTGTTTACCATCTTTGTCTGCAACATGGACACTGGGATTGAGTTCACCCTCAGCAAATTTGCTGATGATACCAAGCTGAGTGGTGCAGTTGATGCACTGGAAGGAAAAAGTGCCATCTAGAGGAACCTTGACAAGCTTGAGATGTGGGCCCATGTGAACCTAATGAAGTTCAGCAAGGCCAAGTGCAAGGTCCTGTATGTGGGTCAGGGCAATCCCAAGCACAAATACAGGCTGGGCAGAGAATGGATTGAGAGAAGCCCTGACAAGAAAGACTTGGGGGTGTTGGTTCACAAGAAGCTCAACATGACCTGGCAATGTAAACTTGCAGCCCAGAAAGCCAACTGAATCCTGGGTTGCATCAAAAGAAGCATGATCAAGGGAGGGGATTCACCCCCTTTGCTCCATTGTCATGGAACCTCACCTGCAGTATTGTGTCTAGCTCTGGGGCCCCCAACATAAGGACATGGATCTGTTAAAGCGAGTCCAGAGGAGGCTACAAAGATGATCAGAAGGCTGCAGCACCTCTCTTAGGAAGACGGGATGAGAGAGTTGGGGTTGTTCAGCCTGGAGAAGAAAAGTCTTTGGGGAGACCTTGTAGCCTTTCCCTGGCCAAAGGCAGACAGAAAGAAAGCTGGAGAGGGACTTTTTGCAAGGGCATATAATGATAGGTCAAAAGGTGAATGACTTTAAACTGAAAGTAGGTAGATTTAGATCAGATATTAGGAAGAAATTCTTCACTTTGAGGGTGGCGAGGCACTGGCACTGGCTGTCCAGAGAAGCTGTTTGTGCCCCATCCCTGGTAGTGTTCAAGGCCAGGCTGGGTGGGTCTGGGAGAAACCTGGGCTAGTGGAAGGTGTCCCTGCCCATGGCAGGGGGTTGGAACTAGGTGATATTGTGGTCTTTTCCAACCCAAGTAATTCTATGATTCCTTCTCAGGAGGAAGGCTCCTCACACTCTGCCCCTGCTCCAGCCTGGGGTCCCTCCCACAGGAGACAGTCTTCCATGAACAGACTGCTCCAGTGTGTGTGTCCCACAGGGTCCCCAGCCCTGCCATCAAACCTGCTCCAGCCGAGGCTCCTCTCTCCCTGGGACCACAGGCCCTGTCAGGAGCTGCTCCAGCGCAGGCTGCCCATGGGTCACAGCTTCTTTGGGCATCCCTCTTCTCTGGCAAGGGGTCCCCCACGGACTGCAGGTGATCTGCTCCAGCATTCACCTCCCTGGTCTAGGGGCACAGTCTGCCTTACCATGGGCTTCACCACAGGCTGCCAGGAAATCTGCTCTGACACCTGGAGTATATCCTGTCCCTCCTCCTGCACTGTCCTGGGGGTCTGCAGGGCTGTTGCTCTCACGAAGTCTCACTCCTCTTTTCAGTTGCAGATGCCGTTGTGCTTTCCTCCCCCCCCCCCTCCCCCCCCTTTAATATGTTATCCTGGAGGTGCTGCCACCATCATTCATAGTCTCGGCTTTGGCCTATGGTGGGTCCGGCTGGCATTGGCTCCAGCAGACACAGGGGAAGCTTCTGGCATCTCCTCACAAAAGCGACCCCTGTAGCCCCCATGCTACCAAAACTTTATACTTGTGTGGGTCTGGTGTGGCAGGCCATCGAATCCATACCATCCAGTATACCTGGTCATCCCTTTCCTCCTCCTGGCCAAGTCAGTGACAGAGCTATTTACTGCAAATCTAAATCAGGATTCATTTCACTGAAGTTGGTGGGTTCCATGCAGACACAGCCAACATGGGATCCATCCCCAAGCCTGGTGTATCTAAACCTGACAAAATATAACATGTTCTGTCATGGTGATATCTGGTCCCTTTGATCATCTCCTTCTCTCCTGTCCACATATATAAAATTAGATAAGGCTTTGGGACATTACCAATAAGTTGTAACCTTTCTAAGCTATACATTTTACTAGATTCTGGAAATAAAAATAATTCTAAAGTCGTTAAAAAAAAATACTAGCCCTATCTACCAATGCTGGAAATTCAGCTGTATATTTTCCTTTGAGAATTTATCACTTCTGAGAGCAAAGTATATTGCTACAAAGTATCCACAAGTTTCTTCTGGTGCTTTTCTTTACTCTTTCAAATACTGAGCAGCAGCTGGGAGCGGTTCAAAGCTTCCAACAGAGTTCATGGCAGATATGAAGGAACTGAAGAGAAAAGAAATGGAAAAAAACCAGTGGCAGTTTGTGACCAACAGGGAGAGAGAACCAGGAGGTATTCAGTGTGGTTAGGATCATTGAATCATTATTGCTTAGAAAGTTGGACTCCAGTGAACACCCTGCTTGTCTGTTCTGGAGAAAAGCAAGTCAAAGAGCCTGGCACACACAATCGTATGTTTGAGACAAGTCTTAGTTTCCAGTTTGCATGCTGCAAGAAAGCCGGTGACACTTCTTGCACCAAGCCTTGGTAAACATAAAGCATAACGAAGGTGGCTTTGATGCACAAAACAAGCCATGGCAGAAATTGGGAAAATTTTGATTATGTATGGTCTTTCAGAAGACAGCACTTACCTTTAATACGAGTTTGTATCAGGACTAATGTGAAACAAAGGGATTGTTCCAGATTATGGTCTGTGGTGACCGATTATCTGCTCTGTGAACCCTCAGTCACAGATAATGCGCCTAACAGCTCTGAGAGCTGTAGTGTCCACGAATCCCATCTCCCTCTTGGTCATGTTACTAGCTGTTTTCCCCCAAACAATTCACTGGTTTTAGCTGCTGAGGTACCTTGGTGCTAGCTCAGATAAATCACAGTAGGTGGAAGACTGAACATGGTACTTGGATTTTTGCTTGGCTTTTCACAGAGGCTGTGCTAAGAGTAGCAAATATCAGCTAGTGGAAAAGGCACCTGAATGCTGAAAAGAATCCCATTTTCTTAATTTCATTTTCCTTAAAAGCCTATGGAATAGGGTTATGCACATAAGACATGGGCAGTTTCTATTAAATGAGGCTGTTAGCTCAGCTGTTAAAGTCCTGCTGTAACTTGGATTAATTTAAACTAAATTTGGGATACTTCACTGAAACAACAACACTGGGAATCTAGTTACCTCAGTTTCTTTGCTAGTTAATGGAGAAAAAACACCACAGAACTCAGACATCATCTGAAGTTGCCTGTATTTTTCTATTAATTATAGGACTGCAGCATGGCTGAGGTTAGCAGGCACCTCTGGAGTGTGTCTCCTCCAACACTCCTCCTCAAAGCTGGTTAAACTATAGCAGGTTGCTCAGGTTTGTGTTCAGTTGGGTTTTGAATATCTCCAAGGATGGAGACCTCACAACCTTCCCAGGCAACCTGCCTCATTAAAATTGTACAGAAATATAGGTTGTTTAAGCTTACAAGTTAATGCTAAACTCAAATGTCTTAGCTAAGACAGGTTTAACATATGTGACTAGTGACTTCCTGAAAACTACCAATATTTTTTTTTAATGAAAATGCCTATGTGATTTAAATATTTGTAAGCAAAGAGAACAAGGTTTATAGGATGAAACAATATTTTTACCAAAATCAAATGTTTTACTGAAAAAAAAGATGTGTGTCATATTCATATTATTTCCTGATCTTGCATGACGATATCTTTGTCTCCTTTATCACAGCTTCAGTTTTACAATAACAAAAAAAGGCTACTTCTTTTTATAAATCTTTTACTATCATCTGATTGTCAAGATTGCAGCCATGCCAGAATAACAAGGAAGAAAATTTATTTATTTTTTCTTAGTCTCCCTTGGGTCCCTAGTTTTTTTCTTCCAACCTATTTGCTAGAAGGAGTTGGAGAAGGTCCAACAATGTGAGCAATACATATGTTGGGTTAGCAAAGTTCAACTGATAAACTATCAGAGGATTCATGGTTGTTGTGGCAATTAGTGCTCCTTGTGTAGTGTGGCGTGAATCCTGGTTCTGTTCCATATACAACCATGGATTCCTCAGTCTGGAAATGATCTCAAGAGGTTTTCTAGAAAATTCATTTTCCTGAGATAAAATTAACTATGCATATATCATGTCTGACAGCTGCTTTCCCAACCTATTTTTAAAAACCTCTTATGTGGGTGAAGACTCTGTAAGCAACTGAGAAAACATCTTCTGTGCTTCATTAACCTTATTGTTAGAAAGTTTTTCTTAACATTAACTTTTAATCTTTGTTGTAACTGAATGTCCATTGCACTTGTCCTGTCTGCCATGGCCAAGCAGAACAAGTTTTTCACTTTAACCTTTTAACATCTGTCCATCTATCTTTTTTGCTATTATCAAGTACCCATCTCCTTCTGCTCTTCTTTTAGACCCATTTTAATCAGTCTTTCCCTGTAGATGGTGGGGGTTTTAGCCTTCTGGTCATTCCCATAACTTTTCTTTGAAATATATCTAATTGAATCCAATGATTTAATGGTGACTGGGATCTTGAACATGGTGCATATTGGTTACTTACATTCTATTATGACTTATATTTGAGGTGATCTTTTTTCCCAGATGTTATTTATAAAAAAAGTATTCTTTTATTCCTGCCTGAAATCTCAGCCTAATCTTACGTGCTTAGTGACCTTAACAGGCTGAAATAATAGCTCTGCATGAGTGTGCGTGATTATTGTCATCCATCAGTCAGGTAGTAAAAGACTTGGAGGGTTGAGGTTTATTCATTCAGGTCACCCCAGCAGCTAGTCCTGAACCCTGTACTCAGCAATAACTTATAATAGCCAGGCAGCTTGCACAGAATGGAAGAGTTGAGGTTTCTCAAGAAGGCTCTTCATAAACAATGGGTTCTTTTGAAGGCACCTCTCTCAGAGTAATCACCAGATGTATCAATCAAATAAGAAACTTCCAAATATGAATTAAGATTAAAATATTAAAATCCATGTAAGGAAAAATAGCTACATAAAGAAATCAGTAAGGTTGTCACTCTAAATTTTAAATTAACACTAAATTCTTAAATGTTTACTTTTGGCAAAAGGGTGCATGAGAATTCGAAGGAACAGGCATAGTGATTCTGATCTAACATCGTCATTACTCACAACTGGTGGCTTTGAAAATGATGCTACAGCTGCTAGAGGTAGGTATGAATAACAGAGTCTTTGATGTTGCAGCCAGGTTAGAATGAAGCAGCCATTCTTTACATTTTTTTCCCCTATAAACTAAATAATTTAACTGTGAAAACTGTATGTATCATTAAGAAGACATTATTTAGATTTATGTATCACATTTCAAATTAGCTACTCTTCAGGGTAGCTCGACCGAACTGGAATGATATAAAATTATATCCCTCATGTGCCTAAGAGTGCATCAATGCAATTCAGTGCAATCAACAATTTTCAGAACAAGCTGCCCTTTCCCCAGGCAGGCACAGACACCTTCCATACAGTTGCTTGCTTTGATAATAACCTAGATCATTGCATGAGAACTTTACAGTTCTCATGAATTTATTCTTAGTACCTCTCTGGAAAAAAAAAAAAAAGGACGTTTTCCCTTATTCCTAGCTTAAGATGTTCCACTAGATATAAACAAACTATGCAACTTTTGTAGGAGAATGGATTAAATTTATGGTAGGATAGGCTATTGATTTTATGTTTAAAGTCACTACTGTTAGAACTATAGCATAACACTGGAAAATGATCCTAGCAGTTCTCTGAATTCAAACAGTCTCCATGGCCTAAACTGTAATCCAGACCATCTTTTTTTTTTTAAAAAAGCTTATGTGCAGGCTGAGCTGAGGGCTGTAAATCTCAATGTAACAAGTGATATCAGAGCCCTTTAGGAAGAACTACAGTCCTCTTTGCAAGGAGGAACCCAAGTTTTGTTTTCTTTCTGACATGATAGCAAGGAGAGATCTCAAGATCCCAGGCCCATCATGCTGAGGTGTGAAGAGTTCCCTATAGCCAAGTCTTCTCTTCATAGGAACAGCTATAGAGTTGCCTCAGAGCAACCAAACATAAGCAGTGCAGAAAGTGGTTGTTTTAGTCTTGAAGCCACTAGGAGGAAATGATGTATTCTGTACAATACCAGAATTCACAAAGCTTATTTTTTACCCTTGTCTCCCCCACATTCAATTCTGTGACGTTTGAAGGCAAAAAAATTTTCATCCAGAAGTCATCCATTTGAAGGAGTCCAAGATTTCCAGCATTTGGTTTTGAATGCAGGAAGAGAAATGGCCATACAGCTCAATACATAGAATTAATTGATTTAGAGTATTTTTCTTCCTATTATATATTCAATTACAAACAAGACTCTTCTTCTTACACGTACTTGGTCAAACCATGCCTCTGTATTGCCTCATTGTTTTTCTCTATCCCTTAAATAATACTAGCTCAGTCATCATGCTGTCAAATTAGGAAGAATACATCTATTTTTATTCAGAAGGGGCAAAAGGCATATCCTGACACTGAAGTAAGATGAATTAAGTTGATATAGACCTTACTTGGAGGTCATTTCTTTTCTCAAATCAGCATTTGGTTTCATGGGAAGTAAGAGATAATATTGGCTAATATTACTCAAAATATATTTATGAAACACTATTTATAGGCATGACTGCATTTGAAGTTAATGACTTTGGTGTAGTAATCATTCTATATTCCAGTTTTGTGTCTTAATCCTCTGATTTACGGGAACTTGAAGCTCAGACTGTATGTTTTTCAGAACAAAGGATTCCATTGGCAAGGTTAAAACAACATAATTAAAGCACAGATTTATGTTTAAACGATATCAAGTCTGCTAAATTCCAGTTTCACTTTTACAACGTCCCCATATTATTTTCCTCACCTTTCTCCTAGGCAGTTATTGCATCATTGCTTTTGTGTACTTTTGTTTGCAATGCAGCTTGCTTCAAGAAAATGAGGGACTTTTCCTTTAAAAATTGCTTTAAAGAAACTGTGAAGATTCTGCAGCTGCATTTCCTGGTTGAACAGTCCCTGATGGGACTGGGAGGGAGGGCATGCCTTGTTACAGAAGCTGGAGAGCAAATACACAGGACTTGGCTTGCCACGCACGGTCTTTCGCTAGAGTGCACACAGCTGTGGAGTCCCCAGAAGCATGGAAGTTGTTCTGAGGCAAGATGAAGAAAAGGTAATATAAGCCTTGGGAGAGTTATTTGGCACTTCAACATAGAAGTGCTTGTACTTCCATCTGGGTTGTATGCAAAATTGTAGAAGCCAGAGCTATATCCTTCTCCTTGGGCTGTTGACAGGAGTTTGGCTCTCACTTTAATGGATTTTTTAATATGTTTGCCAGAAGGTTAGAACCACAAAACCTGTGCTGGAAGTGGCAACCTGCATTGTACATATGAGTTCATACTGGCAGATGGAGGACAGAAAGTCAAACCATTTTTTTCATGTCCTTTGAGCCTTGCAGTTATACCTCACAATGTTTTCTAGTTCTGAACACTTGCTAGGCCTTTTCCAATACTGTTTGCATTAGCTCTTTCTGCTGCTAACTAGTTTTTTCAGTATAATTCATGCCTGGCCAAAGTGCTGCCCAAGTTTCTAGAGGAACCAGCTGCTTCTTTTACTTCAGCCTTTCATTTGATAAGCTTTGGGGAAAAAAAGTGTATCCAATCAATCCACTTTGTTCTCTTCAGTAGTTTTTTAATATCAATGGGAGTTACTTCTTCTTAAGTTACAATCATGGCCTGTGCTACTGACAGAATTAATGAGAGTGCTGCAAGACAACATTATTCTATCCTGATATATATAGTAGAGATATCCATAGATGGTATAAATGGATGGAGGTCAGTTGACCTCAGTTCTGTGTGTGTCGCATGCATCTGTATATATGTGTTTACTGTCTCCGGTGATATGTCATGTAAATTTTAGTGAGAAAAGGACCATACACGGAATTTTCAGTGGTAGCAGCCATTCTTTTCCTTCATTTTCAGTTTCTAAATCACTATTCTTTAAGAGCAGCATTTCTGACTGCATGTGTTATTTCAGGTTTCCCAGATAACTTGGAAAACTGAAGCGTGATAGGAGATACTGGGGCAAAGAGGGACTAAGTTTGTTGCACCAAATATTGAACAGTTTTCCTTCTGTTAATGTGGTATAAATCAGCTGACCACTCTTAATCTCTTAATAACTTCCGTAGTACTCTTTAATATCATGTTAAAAGTGGAAAAAGTATGAGATTGAATACAAATGTTCGTACAGTGAACATAATGGAACTGTTATAAAAAACTTGATTTAGGCCCAAGATTTTAAATATAAAATGGATCATTTGATCATGTTGTCTGTTCATCTCAACTCATGCCAAAAAATTTCCTCTAATATTTTCTGTTCTGAGCCACCGTGTATACTTCCTTTCCACTATTTCCTGCAAACATTACCCTAGAGATGGCAACAACTGTGGAAGAGCTGCTGGTGGTGTACATAAAGCTTCTTGTTGCTCCGAAGTGTTTTCAGCAATACAGTGGGACTTTCAAAGACTTCAGCCAGCTGAGAATCACTCCCAGCATAATAACTGCTCACCTATTACCAGATACTATGCTTTGACTCATTCACTACAACTTACCCAAACTCCAAGGTCAGAGAAGATTTTAATTTAAAATGAATTTGGTTTTATTGCTTTTTTTTCCCACTACCTCCAGAATCAGTGTAAAACACTGAAAATTATTCAATATTCTGGAATTTTCTTAGTGTTTGCTCTATGTTTAACAACTCACAAGAAATATTTTTTCCACTTAAAAAAAATAATAATTGGATCGTACAAATGCCAGAAAAATGTTATCCGTGCAGCAATTTATTGTTTACTTCAAAAAACAAAGAATTATTTATTTTATTTCAAACTTTGTTTCATCCTTTTAAAAATATTAAATCAACAAGAAAACTTTCTCTGTGGATTTTAAGACTTGGGAAGAAAATGTTTCTAACTAGATTGGAAGCAGTTGTTGATTTTCCTTGGAAATCCAGATTCTATTGAAATTTAAGTTGGTTGACCTCAGTGGAACAAGTTAGTTCAAAAAACTTCAGAAACATCTCCCTGCATTAGTAAGTGCCTGGTTCTCCCCTGTCTTTCATATCTAATTGTGCTCCTCATTATATTTGCAACAGAATTTTATCTGAGGACCTGAAGAACTAAAAGCATGAGATATGAATCTGTAATAAATTGGAGTGATAATAGACTACAACCTTTTGCAGAGGTAAAATTGGTAAAAAAAGAGGTTGTGGAAATAAATGCATAATTCTCTGTATCAGTGGTGTGTATAGTCATATAGATCTTAGCAAAGGGGGATGTAAAATACAATTTTCTGATGAAGTAATAACATAGTGCAGTGTCAAAAATGAGATGATTGAGGCAGTAGTACCATCTTCACCTCCACAGTAGACTGTGCCTCCCCCTCCCCAAAGTACTGTGACTGATAAATAACTGTAAAAGAAATCTTTAGCAGAGATAAATGCACACAGATAATTGACTCCAGTTTATACTCCTTCAATATCTGGCTTAGTGCTAAGGCCTGGCAGTTAGAATTAAGGACAAAAGGATTTTTTGAGGAAAAGAGATGTTATTGACTGCCTCTAGGGAGGGAAGGGAGACAGAGCTGGTGCTGGAATCTGTCCAAACCAACAAACCCTTAAGGCTGTCAGAACCTTAATCTCTCACTGGAAGCAGACCTGATCTGAGCAAAAGAGAGAAAAAATGTTGTGATTATCCTAACAGACCTCTGGACACTACCATGAGCTCTTTACCAGAGAAACAAAAAGTGCTCTAGCCGTTTCTTTGGTCTGGCTCTTCAGCATTAGCTCTTCATTTTAGTAGCCAGATTCTTAAATAGTCCTTTAAAATGCCAGTGATGCTGCCTGTGATGCTGCTTGCTTACTGGTGAAATTGTCTGACATACTTCCAACTGCTTTGGTGGAAGCAGACTTTACATAGACCTGCAAACATGTGAACATAAAAAGGTTTACTACCAGGAAGCACCAAGGAAAATAAAACACTTACTAAAGCAATCTCTCTTGCATTCAATAAAATTTTATTTTATGGGTGCAGATCCCATTGGCAGCATTATTTCCAATGAACTGGCTACTCTTTCAGTCTGTCAACCCCAGGCACGTTGTATCTAACAGCATCACAGTATCGTTTACTGTCATTATGGTAGCAGTGCTCCTGTGGGGCATTTGTCAGTTTGCACAACAGGACCAAAGGCACAGAATTTAGGAGACATTTAAACAATATGACCTTAGAAGACTAAGCAACTTCATGAATGATGCAGAAGCCTGTTACACATTAAAAGAGTCAACAACAGTCCTGGAAGTTCTAGCTTAGAGGCATTTTTCTTACTTCACGTGCTGAAGAAATATTGGATGAATTTCCTGCTGCCATGAAAAGATTCAGTCTCCCCAGTATCTCTGAAGACCAATTAGCACACCAGTTAATTTACAGGAGCAAGCAAAATCATTAATTTCATGATTCCATGCAAGAGATTGATGACTTTGCCAAAAATACCAGTCCCTTCAATTTTCAGGATTTTTATCATATTTCACAAATTATGTTATCTTTAAGTAAAGCCCCCAGAGATCAGAGTTTGGGTGAGCATCTCAGCTAATGCTAAACATCGTAGTGAGACCTATATGGATCTTACTCTTCTATCCTTTTCCTAGCCATTTTTATAATCACAGAATCACTGAATGGTTTGGATTGGAAGAAACCTTAAAGACCTTCTACTTCTACCACCCCTGCCATGGGCCAGGGCACCTTCCACTAGAATAATTTTGAAACTTTTCGTGGCACAATGTTGGGAACTAAAAGTAGCTGCTAGAAGTAGGCAATTAAATGTTGCAGTGAGGAACAAATCAACATTCTTGAGCCAAATCCCTTTAATGATTCATGTCTTTATTGTCTTACCCTAGAGAAGGATGCATAACACCCAGCCAGGTGCGACTAGTTGGACGTATCCCTTTCTAGGACTAATTCAATCAGAATAGCTGGTTGAATAGTCATTCACTTAACAGTGTCTTCTAGCCTTAAAATTCATAACTTTTCCTGGCAACCTCAGTCCTTTAGCTTGTATAGTATTGATTTATACAACAAGAGCACAGGAGGTTCCTTATTCCAGTCTCCAGACTGTGCATGATAGGGGTCATTGCATACATCCTTAGGTCCATTCGCACTGCACATTTTATAAGCTTTGGATAATACATAGGGCACTAACTGGAACACTGCGCATTCATCTGATTTGCTAGCTGAATCTTAATAGGGCCTCAATATTTGTTCATTCAGCATTGTATTTCTAGTTATAACAGTTAATAAAACTTCCTTTCCAGAAACCACACTAGCTAAGGGAATCAGCAATGTTCATTCCCATATTTATTTCCAAAAGCTTTCCCCTCAGTCCTGTCCTTCACTGACTCAGAGGTCTGTTTTGTATGAAGAAGACAAAGAAAAGGTTATATGATTATCCACAGAAAGTCAAGAAAACATACTTGGTGGCATGCCTTTTTCATTGTTACTTGGAAACCATTAAAATATTAAAATGTCTACAAAAGCAATAAAATGATCACAGGAGTATGTGGTGATATTTAATTTTCCCACAAGTTAAATATCACTGATAATTAACTGTTAGAAGTTTATTTTGAAATGACATTTCAGTGGGATATCAGACCTTTACAACATAATTAAAGGTTTTCTCATTGTAATGGTGCCCTATTCCTGGTATGAAAGCTTTTTGAAATTATCTGTCTGCTTCATAAATGATGTTTTTTTAACTTTTTTTTTTTTTTTTGTCGTTTAATTTGGCCATTTCTTGTTTTGTTTCTCTTTTAACTCCTGATCATAACCATCACACTAGGTAATTTGGATCTCTAAGATAGTAAAATGGCTCAGGTTTTGGTTTTTTTTTTTTTAATTGTTTGATCTGGTACTTTGCTCTGATTAGATGGATTTTTTGCTGCCAGTCTGGAAAGAGTTTGCTGTTAGTAGGGACACACCAGGACATGTTTTTCTCACATTACAGCTGGGGAGATTTAGGCAGATAGCGTTAAATTTTAAAAGGGTCCCCAGCTCTTACCTGACATAGGTTTTTTGACACTCTTCAGATGTGCATTCTATACGTATCACACCAATATGTCATCTGCCCTGTAACAAATAGAGAGAATGATATCCTGTCTTGCTGTTGACTAGAGGTGTGGCATAGCCAAGTGCAAGCATAAAGAAATTTTACTCTAACAAGGGACTGCTTGCAAAATGACCTCCCCATTGAGAAAGATTCACCACAGCTCAGTAAAATTGCCTAATGTCTTACAGAATAAGGGCTTTTTAATCCCTATCAACATATTTCTTGCTTTTATGGTATTATTTTCATTGTAATCTTGCCTGCTTGAGGCAGACATCATGACTTGGTCCATAAGTCTTAGAAGGGCATTTTGCAAACCCCAGACTCAGACCAGTCAATCCCCGTCATGGTTTAACCATGGCCAGCAGCTCAGCACCACACAGCTGCTTGCTTAAGCCCCCCACCCAGCAGGATGGGGGAGCGGCTTAGAAAGGTAAAAGTGAGAAAACCCGTGGGTTCAGATAAAGACAATTTAATAAGTAAAGCAAAAGCTGTATGCACAAGCACAGCAATTTAAGGAATCAATTCACTACTTTCCACCAGCAGGCAGGCCACCTCCAGCAAAGCAGGGCTTCATCACGTGAAACAGTGACTTGGGAGGACAAACACCGTAACTCTGAATGTCCTTTGGGGACATTCTTTGGGAGGAAAAAGATTTAATAGTGTAAATGTGAGTCATTGCACGGAGGGTCGTCTCAGTGCCAGACAATGGTAGAATTTAATACAATAGAAAAAAAACCAACACAACTATTATGTATCCAGTGCTTCATCATCCCAAAAGCAGACAGGGTATAAGAAAGAGCAATGCAAGCCTAATTCTGATTGCTTATCACTATGCATTAGTATAAGAGGAAAGAAACTTGCACTAGAATCATAAAAAGAGTGCATCGTGCACATATTACCTCTGGGGTGTCAAAGGTGATCCAGAATAGTACCAATATGGCTCTATATAATGGAGAGAGCAGTCAGTGAAGTAATTGCTTGTGGGTACTATAAATGATTTTCATACAGGTCACAAAGCAACCTTTATGGGATGATTCCAAACAGCAACAATTGCAACAGTAGGCACTGAGATCCACTGAGGCTACCCTGGGCTTTTGTGGCAAGGACACGCCTCTGAAATATCATTTTGCAGATACTACTCACTGGAGTCCCTAAACTCCATGACTTCCAGATACATTTCTTACCCTTTATGTTTTATTTGTGAAAATCTGATATATAGAAAACCGAAACTTTTCTCTTAGAAAGAACAGATTATCTCAAGAGGCTTTACAGAATATTTATTTTCATCGTTACTTTTGTTTCTTTTTGGTTTCCTTTCAACAGAACTGCTCAGAATTTAAGCTCTAACAAGTTGCAAAGTGATGTAAAGGGTATTAACATCCTGTGAACCTTTCCTGTGCCAGGTAATGGATGTCAGACAACCTCTTCCCAGGCCTAAGCAGAAGAAAAAAAGAGAAAAAGAATAAAAAGTAGTTTAGCATTTTTTCAGGAAATGCATGCTATCAGCAGGAGGGTGAACCCTTTCATTTCGATATCAGACAAAATCCTTGGGTCAAAACCAGGTTATAAAGGAGTTATCTTCCAAAAACCCAGAAATAGTGATGGTAAGGGAAGCATGCTAACTCTTCTGTCTATATTCATACTATATGCTAGACAGAGACCAGCTGGAAACATGCCATAATATCAATCACAGGATGCACAACAATGTCAGAATCATCTACTAAAGTAGAGACAGATGCTTTTGGAGAAGCTGAAGAGATTTATACCATGGAATGTGAGAACAGCAGTGCCTTATTTCTTAGATGCATTAATAAATTTGCTTCATGGGAATGGTCTTGTGTTGAGGCCAGTAACACAGGCCTGTCCAAAACATGGAAATAATAAGCCAAGTAGATAATGAACTCAGATTTTTAAAGGATGATTAATTTTGAAAGGGTTCATTTCAACAAAGAGACTAGGCTCTTCAGAAATGTGGAGAGGCTCAACAACAGCAGGCTGCCAGGAAACTTCAAGACCTCTTACAAAGCAAGCAATATCTTTCTCTCCATTTTACAGATGAAAAGAATCTGAGATGCAGAAACAGGCATAATTTGCGATTAGGCAAGTGGCAGACACAAACACTCAGTTTCCTGGATCCCAAGAGATCTGTAGTACAATAAATCACTGTACCCCATGGTGCTATTGAAAAAGTATTGGCAGATAAGTTATGTCATAACTCACTGTCTCTGAGAAAACTAATAAGGAAAACTTCATTCTAGGGGGAAAAAAGGTAAACCAAAAACTTAACCCCAGCCTAGATGATCACGAGAACCTTTCAGATCTTAATACCTTTAAAAAAATATTTAGACATTTCAGTCATGCATTATGACATTCACTTTGATGTCCTTCAGCTCCACACAGATATATCCACCAGCACTTTCCTGAGACAGTCAACCAACAGTGTACAGTGTATTAAGTTGAGGAACATCAGCAGGAAAAGATCTGGTGTTTCTATCTTGAGTGAAAACACTGACACCTTTCATGAAGCACCTGCACACCACACTTACTGGTAAGCTACGTTTGACTAAATGGTGGTACTGGCCTTTTGAATTGCTTCTGTTCTCTTTCTTTTTATTCTGATTTTCTGTAAATGTCATGTAGTGGAGATACAGATTGCAAATAACTATGGGTTGACAAAGATGCTCATTAACATTGTGCAAAGACCCAGACACATAAAAGAGGAGGGTGGCAAGGGGGCAGGAGTCTCCTGGGGAGACTTTTATAAAGTGTTGCCAAAGTTTGCTGGGCTCACCTTTCCAGATCTTCATAGAGATGTTATTTAGTAGAGATAAACAAATGAGTGGAGCTGTAAACCTTGGCAGTATCTCCTAGGCAATCTCACAATAAAAATACTCTTGTCTTAAAAATGCTTAGGTGTAACCAGAAAGATGTACCCAGTAGCTGTGCACTTAGGCAAATTTATGTGCACAGGTATCCTATTCCAAGCGATTAAGAAGCATTTATAACTCCCTGCTAGATATAAATTGGAAATGTCCCTTTATAAAAGAAAACCGAAATTATTAGATAGCTATGCTTAAAATGGCTGCAATCTTTCTGCATCAGTGTTATCACAATAATTTCAAAAATCTAATCTGGAAAGTTTGTTTTTTAAAAAAAAAAAAAAATCTTAAATGCTGAATTTAAGCTGTATTTGATTCCTATCTACCACAAGTTCATAAACACATACCTCACTAAGATGATACGACTAAAGACCAGCAAGTATTTAAATATTTTTGCCAGACTGGTGCTTAGGAACAGAGGGATTCATTATTTTTTTAATGAATTTTCCTAACCTTTGGTTCTGTAGCTGTGATTCCTCTTTATTCCCTAGAGATGATGGCCAAATGGATACAATCGACAGCAGCAGTTTGTTCATTGACCCAAGCGTATGCACAGAAGCAAGGGCTACCAAGAGTTCGGTAGATATGCAGGTGCTAGGCTATTAAGGTTTGTGCGTGAATAACTGTTCCTGAAAATCAATATGACAGTCATCTCATGTCAAAGGTAGTCAAGCCAGTTTGCAGGTAACGTGGCGATTTTCTTTCAAGCAGGTCAGATGCCGTACGTAAGAATTTATGATGGAAAGAAGAAAAAGAAATAAACCTATGATTAAACAAACCAGAAGAGGAATTTTGTAGCAACCAGGACACAATCAGTTGTAGACAGAGATCAGCACAAACTTTGTTTCCAAGAAGGAAAAGAGATTTTTAACTCAGTGAACTCAAAGAGGAGAAAAGAAAAAAAAAATAAAATGTTGGCAACAACTACAGGGTGCAAAGAACCCATTTGGATTTTAAATTGTTAAGATAACCATGCAATGGCATTACATGGAACTTGCCAATGTCTAATTACCATGACCTCAGTCGTCTAAGTGCTGAGTAACTAGCTGTAAACCTGCATCTAATCCTTCTTTTCAGTGTTTTAACCCCCTACCCACACAAACAGAAAGGGAATAAACGACATGACCAGTCAATCAGTGGTGATAACACCCCCATACAAGCAAGCATTGGAGTCGAGAGGAGGATTAAGCACAGGGGAATAACAGGTTTATCAACTAGGGAAACAGCAAAACAGCCAAAGAATGGGTAAGGACATAATAGTAAATATCCTGGGAACAATTCTAAGCAATGCATTCCAGCAAACAAAAACTCACACTGTATTCAATCAATGTTTTTTAAGAAAAGATAGCGTGTCCAGTGGGTAGAGCACTGGTGTCAGAGTGAAATGAGTTGGTGGTATAATGAGTGTTGTTACTTGTCTTTTCTGTGAATTTGACACAATCTCTTCCTGTTTATCTTTCTAAACATACTTGGAGGCTGAATTTTGTAAAAGATAAATAATTCTTAACTATGTTTCATATGCCCAGTTGAGGTATCTCTCCAAGAAAGACAGAGCTAATGAGAAAGCTGAAATTAAAGACAGGCTTTGTCTTCATTTCAGTAAATGCCTATGTTGCTAGATCTGCTGGGAACTCTTAAGAAAGTTAGTTCTGGTTTCTGGGATAAAAGGAATTCTAGAAAATACACCCTACACATGAAAGAGAAACATTTCTCAAAGTAGAAATACCCTTACGAATGCAAAAACCTTCAGACAGGCTCCCATCCCTACAGTTCACTGGGAAGTTGTTCAGTGAAGTGACTATTCATTAATAAATTTCTGTGCACAGCCCAACTTCTTTCAGAAGTGTTGAAAGAAATCTCGATGGGAGATATATTACAGGCCTACAGTAGATGGGAAAGAGACTTGTTCTGGAGCAGTTAATATGCATGACCAGGGCATTTGTGGGGGTGAACAAAGTACAAAATCTCTCTCTGACTGGCTCATATTATGGGTTTAACAGTAGAGTTAAAGCCTGGTGAGTGCTTGGACCTGACTGATGTGAGACAGATCTTTCTCCTGTTTTCATTTCAGTGCAGAGCAGACACCCTTTTGAATTCTCCAGTATTTTAACAGGACAGGAAAAAAATTACATTCCATGCAGTCCTATTTGTCACCTCAGACTCTAAGTAGTTTCTTCTCTTTAATATTACTGTCTTCATAATTTTCTGCAGGTTTGGGAAATGTCAATTATCCCTGCTTTACAGTTCACAGCACCTAACAAATGAAGGGGTAGGTCCAACAAAGTATGCAATCTATACTGATAACTTGAAGGGGTCCAGATGAAAAAATAGAATCCAAGATCAAAATTGCATGCTTGACTCCGTTGTTTAATGCTGGGTAAGAGCCACACACCTCAGACAGATGATATCCAATAATGAGCTAAACAGACCCAGTTAATACAAATATTCATACAAATACAAAAATGAACTTCAGCATTATGTGCAGCAGAAGCATCTCAGTCAGATCACTAGAGAAGATTCTCCATGAACTTGGAATTCAATCTGGAATAGATGTTTCTTACAATGTAGCTGGAGAAAAAAAGACTTAGTCTTGTCTATCTTTTATATATTAATATGTCTCCTGGTTAAAATACTGTTCCCAAAAGAGGCAGGAGCTCATATTCCCCAAGTACTCCTACATTTGATAGATCACCAAGTGAATGAGCTAGCTGAGATCACTCCTTACTCCTCCTCTTAAGTCTGCAAGTCTGTTGAGGAGAGGAAAACAAGATGTGGCAGAGGGGCAAAGGAGCAGCATGACTTTGTGTTATAGTCAGATAGAAATGGGGAGTCGTGGTTTGAAATGCCCACTCCCAAGCTGTTTCCATTTTCATCCAGTGGCTCTACAGATTGATTATCAAAAGGCATGAAAAAAATCAGCATTTTTCCTCCCAGATAAATATCTTAATTAGTACACAGAGATCTGCTCTTTTTTTGATCTTCTCTGGCCCCTCAGTTTTGCATTCCTTTCTAAGCAGAGGCACAGAGTATTTTCATGCTCAGAATGCAATATTAAAAGAAAAAGATGATGGAAGCCCGATCTCTGTTTTTAATCTCTGCCTTTAAAAATGAAGCAGCTATAATCACTGCTCATTTTCTGGGACACCCCACACAACCCTCACATGCCCCTTTCCCACCCCCACCCCCCACCCCTCCCACTCTATCAGCCTAAGTTTGCTATTTTCCTGTTTGTTGTAATGCTATTGAGGAGCTGACAAATCACATGGCCCAATGCCCAAATGCCATTCAGGTGCAGTGTGACAGGTCTGTAGCCCAGAGACCTTGAAAATAACCAGGACTAAGGTGTCTGCTTAGTGTTGAAGTCTACAAAGTTTGGGTGATAAATACATCCACCTGAATCACGTGGTACAAAGCAATATCATTGGGTTTAGACATCCTGTAAGTATTCATGGGAGAAATCTTGGGACAAAGGAAATTGAACCTGAGCTTTAGTTTTCCAGACACGAAAATGAACTCTAGGTCTCTCTTCCCCTTCAGACACAAACTAATAACTACTGTCTAAAAACAAGCTCTTCTTAGAGGTTTTGCAGGGTGTTGGAAGTGTCAGGAATCACCGGACGTTCAGAGCACCTTCTTAAATGTATCCTTGTATGCCAGGAAGATGGTAAACAAGACAGCACCATCAGTGAAGTCCCTTAGGATGCCTAGTAAAATACAAGTCTGTTCCAGCTTGTGCTGTAGTTCTTCCCAACCAGACCCGCCAGAAGAAGTCTTAGCCGTCCTGGGTCCTACAAGACGTATTGACGGTGCTGCTAAACTGACAGCAAGCATCTAACACCTAACTTTTAATTATTAGCTTCTCAATGATAACCAGAGAGTGAATATTATAGTTGCCTAGGCAGAGGAAAGGCAATGGACATTATAAATCATTTAGTAGAAATTTTATATGCAAAATAAGAAAATGCTGCTGAGCAGCACGTAAAGAGCCAAGCTTAAATGGATATTGCAAAATTTTGCACAACTGGAATTTGGTCTGTTTTTCCAGTCCATAAAAAAACCCTTGCATCTGTCTCTTGATTTAAAAAAGAATCCATAGTTTGTTGATTACACTAATTACAATGCAGTTGAATTCCTCCCTATTCCTCAGCCACTAGGGACCACACATACATTGCCTTTGGTTCTGCCTGAACAGCATGCTTGACTTCAAATTATGGGCATAGAGAGATTATATTCTGTCATTTTATGCTCTGTGTAAAGAGAATAATGAGTTTTCATTGCATAAGTTCCACAGCATGAAGTCTCCCATTTGAGACAGAGCAATGTACGATGGTGTACGACTGGCACCAGAAACAAAAATGAAGGCACAGCATTGTGTCAAAAAGAGTGAGGGTACTTGGGAAAAGTAACAAATAAAAGAAGGAAAGCAGGCTTGGAGACTGAGGGTGATCTATGGCTAAAGGAAGGGTGGCAGGAGCTTTGAAGGCTTTGGATAAAGACACACAACATATATGTGAGTGGATGGCTAAAAGCTCAAGGTCAATCTTATTTCCCTAGACCCATTTGATGTATCTCATGGCCACTGTAAAATGTAACAGGCACATTCAAAGGCTTAGGAAGGATCCTATGAAAAACTCAGGGTTATTCCTGTTCAGACTAGCTTATTAGCATTAGAGTGTGAGCAGCCTGACTGAGAATC
Organism: Falco rusticolus; assembly: GCF_015220075.1. Classification (NCBI taxonomy): domain Eukaryota; kingdom Metazoa; phylum Chordata; class Aves; order Falconiformes; family Falconidae; genus Falco; species Falco rusticolus. The sequence goes on along the minus strand of NC_051191.1, from coordinate 26,856,373 downwards.
CTTTCACTTTTCTACCCCAAAACCTCTTTTACTGTTAATTGATCTGTTATCTCATCATGGCTGGAAACTTTGATTCGCAGTTCTTATTAATTGCCACATAATGCACTAATAGCCACAGCACAAGGCAGAAGAGGGCTTTGAAAACAGAAAGTGCTGGGCAGAGAACTGAACTTAAGGAGAACTCATGGTAGGAAGAACAGTACTGCTCTCTTGGGAAAACAACCATTTCTATCCCCTTTCAGAACTGTGATGTTTTCTGAATACTGACTGGCCTGAATACTATCTGCTGAGGTCAGTTTTACCTCCAATGCCTGACTGCCTCTTCATTGACTCATGTTCAATTAATTGTGACATATCTGTTGCACAGGCTTATGGGTAGGGTTCCATGAGTTATCCAGACTTCACACAGTGAAGCTAAATTCTTCAAAGACTCAACGTGAAACCACAGAAGGAAGTCCTCAGCTTCCCTTCCTGCCCTCCTGAGATTCCTTCCTCATAGTCACGACCAAAAGTCAGAAAACCTTCAGCTTCCTATGTCCTTCCTGGTAGTTGTTCGTGGAGCAGAACGACAGTCCTTTCATTCCACCAACCTAACCGCCTCGCCTTTCTCCCAAAGTTCTTCTCCCAAATTCCCCAAAACTTGTCTGAAAGAAATTTTTATTTACTCCTTGTTGTTGACAGCCTTCTTCCAGCCTCCACTTTCCCACAGTCAGTGGTGGGCAGAATTTGACTAACAAACTGTGGAAAGCTAGCGTTAGACATCCACCCCTGAGCTAGTCACTCTGGGATCCCTCCATGATCTGTGGAAAGAAAGACCTGTTCTTAGAGCACAATGCATTTGGAGTCTACGGCGAAATTAATCACATCCTGGAAGTAAGGATCTTTACTTAGGACAGTAATGGTAATCTAGAAGTCTCTCACACCATGTTCATTGTCTAGACTTTGGAGTAAAACATCCTGGGACCTTTTCCTCATTCCATTCTGGTAATCTTATTAAAACTGAGAGGTCCCAGCTTGCAACACACAACTTTTGTTACACCCATCAGCCATTTTACATGAAATGCCATTGCTCCTTTATCCACCCTGTGTTCAATCAGTTATATATCGATTCACAAGTAAATATAAGTTTACTTGATCTACAAGTTATAAATCACAGCATATAATAAATTGTTCTACCAAAGAGAAATAATACCTAAAGTTTTCTAAATGATAAATACACCCGCTAAGCAGACTCATCCGTGTAAAATGTGATGATGTTGTTCCTTCAGGTAGGAGAGGTGTCCTTGCCTGTTGATAATTTTCTCAGGGTTTGCAATGTGGTCATGATAATCTTGTTGCTTTCTTCCAAGTTTTCTTCTTCAGGTACTCAACCTGTTTCAATCTGAACTTATTGTTCATTGGAACTACAGACTTAATGGCTTGGAAATCTTTTCGCAATGACTTGGCAATGGTTATGAAGTGACTCAGCAGCAAAGCAGGAACAAGCACGCAAGCAGCCTTGGTTCATGGTCTTTCTCGGAGGCTCTCTGCCCGCCTTTAAGTATTTACATGACCATCATCACTCAATCTTTCTTAACAGGAGCATTTTTCATTACTATTATTTTAGAAGTGCCTTGTAATAACTCAGAAATACTGGAAAAAAATCTGAAATGCATCTTTTTTTCTTTCTTTTATTTTTTTTTCCCCTTCACCCAAAATATATGTTTCCTTCCACTGTGTACAATCTGTTTCTGTGGCAGTGGCTTGAGTTTCCTAGGAAACGGCTGCAGGTCAGACCTTGATTGGTTGTGTTGTCAGCTTGATTGCAGTGTTTCAGGCGGTGGGACCCTTAAGTGCAGCTCTGAAGCAAGTAAACAGGGGGCTATCCAAGTGCTTTGCATTAGTGGTCTGGAAGAAACCACACAGATGGCATTTTGGAGGAGTTGGTGACACAGGGGGCACTGGTTTCAAGAGAATAGGAGCCAGCAAGGGATTAGAAAACACCTGAATCAAAGGTGTGGGCAGGATGGATGGGATGGAGGTCTTTGGAGGACAGAAGTTTGGCTGCAGTGAAAACGCCCAGCGAAAGGGCAGCTGACAGTGCTGTGCTGTGGTGCTTCTGACCCCAAGTCCCTGGGACTTGAACAATTTGTTTCATCTTTCACTCTACTGATTCAACTGCAAATTTTCTGAGGCAAATGGATATATTAATACAGTACTAGAAGGGGAAAAAAGAAAAAAAGAAAGATGTTTTCCATGGTAACATACAGGTGCCATTAAATTAAAAGACATTATTAAAGAGAGCAACAGCTTTGTATACTGCATCTTTTGGGGAGGAAAGAAGGGGATTACCTGAAAGGGACATCTCTGATACCACTTTATTTATGGATCAGAGAAAAGTAAAACCACATAGGAAGGAAACAGCAAAAGTGGGAACAGCAGTCCTGAAAGGCTTCCTGAGCTTTGGCTCATTTCCTTTTCCATCTGTCCGAGTACATGCATGCTGAGGAGCTTTCTGTGCTTGTATGTGAACACAGTCATGTACATATATTGCTAGTTGAATCCCATATGAAATTTCTAAATCATAATTTCAGAATAATTTCAAAATATCCAGAATGAAGCTAATTTGCCTTGCCTTGCCTTGCCTTGCCTTCCTTCCCACAAAATGAGGTATAATTTTAAACTTCAGCAGAATAATAATGCTGTGTACTTCTGACTCACTCTGCCAAATAAACTTCCACATGGTGATTATGTCATGTTCTGACTCCTTAATGTACTTGATAAATTCTTTGGCAAGCAGACATGGCCAATGCCTAATAGCTAACTGTAATCTATGGATTAAAAAAAAAAAAAAAAAAAAAATGAGTAAAAGGAAAAGAAAAAGAAAAAAGAAAAAAGATGTTGCTTGTTTTCCATGTGTGCAGTTTCATTTATTTTCTCCCCGATTTGCAAGCAGATCACTTTCTGTTAATTAAGTAAAAAGTACTTAGTGGAATTGATCTGAATTCAGGTCTAAGAGCACTCACTAATTCTGCTGCTCCTTTTAGGAAGCTGGTAGCAAAAAACATCTATCAAGACAAATTTGTGCAGGCACCACCCATGGTTAGAGTCCCAGTTAAATGCCTGCAGTTTAACAGCTTGCCTGTGTGTCAGCTGAGTGCCAGGGACTGTAAGCATACTTCAGCCTATGGAAAATGCAGGTTAACATAACCCTGTATAACCTGCTATGAAATAGGTCAAAAAAAAATATCTCATTTTTCATGATTTTTACAGGCTTGTGCAGAGATTATCTCAGTTGGTCTGATACACAGTAACCAGTTAAATTGTGTTTAACGGACACAGCCCGTGGTGGTGGACGTGTTTCAGCCCACAATGACAGATCAAACCCACCTTAATATTTCATTAGTTAAACAGAGAAGGGAGGAAGGGAAGCAAGACAGGGAGATGAGGGCACCCATCTGCTGTCAGACAGAAAAGAAGCAACAAGTTTGAAGGAGGAACAAAACCTCTTGGTTTCTTCAATAGTGCCCTCCGCAGTTAACAGTGATGCTCTTTTAATAATGTATCACTCTTTTCCAAGCAAATGTACAGCTCTCATTAGAGATAATCCTCCATGCTCCCTCATCTTCCATTTCCCAGCTTTGCACAGATAACATTAGTTACCTTCCTTTTATTGCATTGTTCCATTTTGTGTACTCAAAGAAGTATCTGCATTGCAATAATATATGTATGTCAAATGGGATTAAGAAGGGAATTGAATGAATCAGAGTTGTATGGTAAATAATCAAGGAAATTTTGAACAGGAAAATGCATCACCATAATTATGCAGGTAACACCAATTGATGCTTTTTATTGAAACTTTCTTAATTGTTAATGTAGATAGATTAAATGACACAAAGATGTATATTTTTCCTCAAAAATATCCTTCTCTGGAAGAGAAGTACATATTCCAGGCAATGCATTTACTAGCATCCTTTTTATGGTACATAGAGGGAGCTGTTGGCATAGGTTTATTAGAGCAATCACAGTGAAAATTTTCCATTGTTACCAAACCCTTTATAAGATTTCATTATTACTTTAACTGGAAAAATCTTACCCTCATCAATATATGAATAAAAACAATCTCATGAGTTGTAGGCACATAAGGAAAATATGAACTGTAATACAATATTCTGCCTTTTGCTGGACACTATGTTCAGTAGCGTACGAACTCCAATACACAAAAGTTTTTTGGTCCAGTAATATAAAAATATGGAATATTAGCTTCAAAATTTATAAAGTATATAAAAACGTAACAGATAACTGAGATAACTGTACAGATTTCATGGTCTATGTACATGAGACTCTTTTCCATTTTTGCTAATACTGCAGGACAGCCTGAAAGCTAGGAGCTGGGATTTTTGTCCTCAGCAGAGTACAGGGAGAATAGTATCCCTGCCTCTCACTCTGTTGACCTTCAGGGATATTTTTCATGCTGCTGAAACAAGGGGCAGGCAAATATTTTAAGGGGAGGCTCTTGTAGGAAAGGCTTAGATGCTGTTAATTACCATTGTAAAGGCAACAGGGCTCTTACTCTACAGTTCTTTTTCTCCTAATATCGGCACCTAGAATTCTCACTAGTTTGCCCTCAAGATCAGTATAAACAAAGTTTATAAAAACAGGTGAACAAATGTACGGTATATAAGTGTGACAGCCACAGCAGCTGTATTTAAAACTAGTTAAGGAAGGATCAGTTAAAGCAAGAATATTTTTTAATAATGAAAAATAAAAATTAATCCACCTTTTTTTAACCAAAAAAAAAACAAACCACCTACAGAATGTTTTGTTAACCTTTACACCCATCAGGTTTCATTGCTAAAATTCTCTAGATTTCCAAATTCCATGTGGCACTTGAAGTGCTGACAACCTTAAATCATGACTATTCCCTCTGCAGTCCTAGATCAGAAGCCTCTAAACAGGAAGTTCTGGAAATGATAAAAGAGATATTAATTCCCAAGAGATGCCTGGCAAAACTATTCAAAGTGCAAGTAAACCCCGATATTTTTAGCCAGATCAACACTGAGACTCTTATGGCTTATATCAGAGCTGGACATCACAAAGGAATAACATTTCTACATTTTGTGAGATAGTCTTAGACTTTAGGAGCATCTTAAGCACTGAATATGTTTTGCACAATTCATAGATTGAAAATGCTGCACTATAAAAATAGGGTGACTTAATTTCACAGCAAGCACACAGATGTTAAATTGTATGTACATGGTCACATACCTGTTTTTCATCTGACTTGTGGGTGGATTCCATTTGGAATTGAGCTAAAAGAAAGTTATTTACAATGCCCAGTCTGTGCCTGACCTCCTCCTCATTTCAATCAGTGAGTGGTTCGGCTGCCTTTGCTATAAGCAAGGAGGACCCCTTCGTTTCAGCTTACATGTAAGTAAGAATTTATTTACTGCTCAGTGCTATGCTGAACAAGTGCAGTAGACATCTATCTTGATGGCTGGAATAAAAAAGGCTACTGAATGATTTGTCTCTATCTCAAAATTTATATATTTATATATATATATACTTAAAATTCTTGAATTATTTTTTTTAATTAAAAAAAACCCCTTAAAATACTTAAAAATTGCATTTCTTACTTGAGGCCTTAATGCAGCATGGTAGTCAAGCAGAAGTTAACTTCAATGCATGCACATTCCCCGTGATCTAAATAAGCTATCTATATATTTAAAGATAGCTTCACACTTCTTGAATAGCAATATAAGCAGTTGCCTAGATTTCTGCTTAACAAGTGCACAATATCTGAAGAACCCTTTTATTTATTCAGTAATTTGTTTTTTAGCCCAAGCATTTTAAAAGCATCAAAATTGGTGGAATTTTTTTTTTTCATTTATAATACGGTATTTGAAACCACGGATCCTCTAGACCAATTTGTGAAGGAGCAGAAGGGGACATTTGAGTTAGCATAGATGTACCGAAAAATAAAATATGGAAATTTTTGTAATTCAGCCATTTCATGTTTGGAAGAAAACGAAAAGCTAATCTTAACTAAAGTGCTTTCGTTTCAGTTCATGACACTAACAGCTGCTGTAATTGTAGTGTTGAGGCACAGAAGTTCTGTATTGTGAAAAATATATACTAAACTGTTTCTAAGTACCTCAGAATATCTTTCTGTTGGGTTTCTTTACCTTCTGCCAGAAAACTTTTATAGTCACAGTGCATTTATTCTTCATTGAACAGTCTTCTCCATAGCAATAAATCATAAAAATGCGTAAGTACTTTGTGTGAGAAAAGTTAACATACCCTGACAGCCCATGCAAATCCTGAGTTGTCCATAACAAGACCATGAGATGAGTCTGAGAGAGGGCACCTGAAGTGTTTCAAAGCATTTATGATCAGTCTGCTCCCTCCTGGGCTAGGACAGGAACAGGTGATGATTAATAACAAACATCACATATTATCTAGGAGAATGGGATTGGACTGTGGACTGTGGGATATCTGTGGATGAGACAGCAAGTCTGGTTGGTGGATATTCAGGACACTGGTAGCTGGTAGGTGGCATTGGAGACTGCCTTTCTGTTAGCTTTTCTATAGTCTTTGTCAAATAAAGGGAACTAAGAAGCTGATGGTGGTTTATGAGATGTTTGGACGCAAGTGGAACAGTTGAAAGCTATGGCTACCACTCATCCTGACCATTTTCTTTGAAATTTACTCTAAGTACATTGTTTCCTCTTCTATTCCCAGAACCATACTTTCCCATGGTTCCTGTTTTATTAAATCATAAATATAGATTGTAAATTTTATAAAGCTAGAGATTATCTGTATCCTCTGGAATTCTGGGTCATGGTTTCAAATTCTGACCTTTATTTTCCTCCCTACTACTATTGGGGAAGAGCTCTTTGGGATGGGAGAGCTCAGTTTCTCAGTACTGTTTCTGGCTTCTTGTTCTTAGTGAACAGGAAACTACTGGTATTGAAAGTGTATTTCAGCAAAAAGAATAAAAAAATCCACAAGAGAATGTGATTTTTTGAGATTACTTGTAAATTAACCTAGATTATAGATAAATTTGCTGACCAAAAATGTTACACAGACAATAATTTTTACTACTTTTGGAGACTTTTGTTACAGAAACATAGGTATATAGTAAATCCATGTGTCCAAGTCCAGTAGTATGCATAGAAATAGTGGGGAAAAAAATCCTGGAGGTGTTTTGTTTGAATGAGGCAAGAGCTGTAACTATATACTATGCAGAATCTTTACCTTGAAGTGTCCAGTCATACTTCCAATAAGTGGTTGAAACCTAAAAAGGATGATTTATGATTTGAAAAAGAGGGAAATTAGACCATACAGAAGTGACTCAAAGCAGAATTTAGACCACTGTGTTCCACAATACATATGTTACAAGTAAGAGCTCCTGGTATAACTAGATTGGATGGGTTCCCCATTTGTAAGATTTCTTAAGTTTTGCATTCTGTCAGGATGAAAATAAACCTTTTCAAATGCTTTTTCATTTATGTATTTTCAAGTGGAAGTTTTTGCTTTTCTTAGACTGTTTCTGGGGGGTTTGTTGGGGTTTTTTTTGCTTATGTGTTTTTTTGTTTTTTCTGTTGTTTTTCTTTTCTGTTGTTTTTGGGGGGTTTGTTGTTGTTGTTTTTTGTTGTTTTTTGGTTTGTTTTTTTTTGGGGGGGGCGGGGATGGGGGTAGTGAAAATAATAATGAAAACCAACCAAGCACTGCTCACCACTAACTCCACTTGATGCAGACCAGGGACTTGAACTTAAAACTCTTCCCCACCTCTGAAATCGTTAGAATATTGAGAAAATTTCGCTAAGTCTTACTCATTATCTTCCATTGGAACACTTTCACCCTGAATGAATAGTACAATCACCTTTCTGGTAGATAGCTAAAGCAGTTAGACCAAAAAAAAGTAAAAAGAAAGTAAAATTGATGGTTTGGATAGCACATGAAAAGGTTTTCCTTTTTCATAAAACCTCTGTCAAAGATGTGTGATTGGTAAGTAAATAAGAGCGGAAATGCAGATTGCTATGATGTTAAATTAATTCTTTGACATTCTATCCTGATGAGGAAGTTCAAAGAGACACAAGACATGGCTATGCAAAGGGGAAAGAAAAAAAAATTCTTTCTGAATGCACATTGGAAATTCCTATAGTTTATCCACTTGGATGTTTTATTGTGGAGTCCATGAATGTAAGTCCAGTTCTGCCCAATCAACAGCACCAGCTCATCAAGCAATATAAATGACTAGGTTTGTGGTTCCCAACTAAGCACCTGGTTTAGATTACGCTTATTTAAATTAATATGCCAATTTTCAAATAGGTTTTATCATGTTGGTGAAGTCTTCTTTCTTCAATCACCCATTTATAATCGTGTATGATTTTATAGAAAAGCATTCATTTTTGGATTATCTTTTGAGGCATACGCTTCAGAGAGAGCACAGATGGTCCAATAAAGGGTACTTCTGTACTACTCCCATAGTGAAGGAACTTAATCGCTTAGACAGAATTTAATGAAGACTCACAACAATTTGATGCTATCCCAAAAACAGGAAAAAAAGAGTAAAACAAACCAGTCATCTGGAATAGATGTTGCTTCAGTGTTCTTGAATTTCAAGAAAGTTTGAATTCTGAATCAAAGCTAAATAATCAGGACACTATTTCATTTGAATCAAGATGGATACTGAAAAGGGGTCTGGGATAGGATTCAGGATTCATACTTTAATCTAATACTTCTGCTCTTGTAGTGACTGTTCTTGGTAACAGTAATAGCTATAACACATCCATAACTCAATTTTTGTCACTTTTTCTCTGTGCTACACTAAAAGTCACCTTAAAAATTCAAATAATTTCTACTTATTTGTTAAAAATCTATAGCTACTTTAATCATCTTAGCTGAGGGCTATGTAACCTTTGACCATATTGTCACAATATCTCACATCATAGGGAAGTTAGTTTTCCCCAATTTTGCACTTAGATGAATAAGAAAGAGACATGAAAAAACCTTACTAGCATCAATGGTGAGAAGGAGTCCAAGCACTTTTAAATATTTAATATCTTGTTATTCTTTTTTCAGTGGGTTATCCAGAGCCACTAATAAGAAGCTTAGTCTGATCATCAGATATTCAACTTTTAAACAGTTAGATTAATATGAAATTGTTAGTTGGAAAATGTAGTTGGTTTTGCAGTTGTAAAGAGGATGGAGTTTATTTTAAGCAAACTAGAGGCATGTGAAACATAGACAGGTTCTCTAAGAGGGTTGTGTAGGTTCCTTCAGAAGACTGTACAGGGAGACTGGCCCCTCAAGAGTATAATTCATCCTGTCTGTCTTGAACATTGTTGTAAGATGGCACGAATCATCACTGTCTGTTGACCAGAACAGGAATGTATCTTGTATTAAACACTATTGTACAAATAAAGTTAGATGAGGTGAAAGCAGCCCCTAATAACAACAAGGGCTTCCAAATGAAGTTTCACTAACTGTCTTTCTAACACCAGCCTTCCATAAATTCATTACCAACTTCAAGATACAGAAGAACCGAGCTAATAGAACTGAAACCTTTACAAGGGTCAACAGCTTGGCTGCCTTTTCTCCTACCATCTTTTAGACTATGTCAGCAACAAACAAGGTTTACAATAAACTTTGACACTAAAGCCTAAGACTCATTGAACTTCTTAGTTGGGCCCTGCCAACATTTTTGCTTGAGCTCGAATGCTTGTCAAACTTCTGAGTATAAGATTGCTTCACATGACTTGTCCTTCAGCTTTGTCTCGCCCAACAATGTGGTGGTAATTTGTTCAGAAATGCAAGTCCCAAGGTAAGGGAATCCTACAAGAAATAATCCCAGTCTCTCCTTTCTGGCCCACTGACATTTGAGTTGTGTTTTCTTCATTTTCTCTCTCTACAATCCCCAAAGTTGTGACTTTCCAGGAAGGAGATCAAAGTACTGCTTGGACTACTTCCTAGAAACAGTCTTCTTCACATGCAATGCAGCATAGTCATTATAAAGGTGTTACTCATTTTTCATATTTTTACTAATTGTGCATCATTCTCAAGATACATCTTATGTACCAATATGTCCCTGCAGATTATCCTTAGTGTTCCACAAAATCCCCATCACTCCTGTTTTGTAATTTCAGAGGATAATTGTGCTATAGTGCAAAAACTTCTCTCTCTGTACAGTGTCTTCTGTATCTGTAAAGTTATAGCAGGAATCCACCACCTCTTTAAAAGGTAGGAAGTTCTAAATGTTAACTCATATAACAATATATTTCCAGGGAAATATATTAATATGTCTATTAATGATCTTTCCATTGAATGATTTTAAATGTTGTCAAGGTAAGTTAACATCCCAGTCTTTGGCTTGTTGGATTAATTTCCTATCATATGAAGAGAGCAGAACTTACAATTCTACTCCTGATTTTTTTTTTTTTTAAGCACAAGTCCCAGGTGTTTCATTTTTAAAAGATGTTACAGCAATAAAAATGTTATTAAAGTGTCTTCGTTCATGCTGTTATAGTGGAGGTTGTGTCAGCATTTCCATTACAAGCTCATCTTTTCCAGAGAAAATGCTCTGGTCCATTGGGTAAATAACACGTTTTACTGTGACATACAACCAGGAAAGCTAGAAATATTCAAGGATAAGATTGTTTAGGATCCTTTCTTAATTCTGTACAGTATATATATTGTGTTGTACTTTTTCTCCATGAATGAATAAACCAAGTACTGCCTGCCAATGATCACAAATTTCCTTGTAGCACAAACTGTGTCAGCATTATTGCTACTTAGACTTTTTTTTATTTTAAATTAAGATCTGGAGAAAACATATTTCTCATTACTATCATGCACACTTACTGTTAGGATAATGCTTTGAAACTTTAGCTAACCCTTAGAAGTGTTGTGGAAATGGAGGCTTGGTGGGGCCCTGAAAGACAGGGTAAAAGCAAACCTTTTGGTGGTCATTTTTGGGTTTGGGTTCTCAGCACTGCAGAAGTAAGGTCCTAGATGTCCCGGGGTTTGTTTTGCATTATGGAAGTACTCCAGATCGTAGGTGACTTCTAGTACTCCTGTCTTATGTGACGTGATAGGGACTGCAGAAGGAATGGTGCAAGAAGGAATCAGAAATCAAGAGATCCCCCCTCCCAAGCTTCCACTGAACAGCATACGCATCTGCCTGTTCATTTATTAGCTAAGCCTGCTTTCTTTAGAGGCAGCTTACAGACCTTTCAGATTCAGTTTGTACATTTTCACTCACCCATTGGTATTCCTGGACAGCAGCCCCACTGTTAATGACACCACATCTGTTAAACCACATTCTGAGCTCTGTCCCTGCTCTGGGGGTGTAATCCTGCAGTTCAATGATCTTTGGGGCTTTTAGAGTGACCCTGTAGTATCTCCACTCTCTTTCTGCCTCATCTGACCTTGTAAAAGGTTAGGGTTTGTTACAGCAGCTTGAAAAAATAGATGGTTTGAATTTCATGCCTGAACTCTTCCCTCAGTATTTATTCTTAAGAACTAACGCTGTCATTAACACGAGGGATGGGTGATCTCTGAGCTTAATCTCACTTAGTAGAGGAGGCCAACATCTTCATAGCCCCAGGCCTCGTGGTTTTTTTAGTTTGTTTTTGTTTTTTGGGGGTTTTTTTTGTTTGGTTTTTTTTGTTTTATTAATCCCTGAATCCTTTAAGGTCAACTATTTTATTGCAGTCAGGTTTGTTGTAGAAATACTTAGAAGTTACTTCTGGATTTGGGGATTCAGGTGTGCTAGAAGCTGTACAAATGTACAGGAGGAATTTTTTTCTGGAAATTTTTTTCTTATCTGCCTTAGATAATTAAAAAGTTGAGAAAGATTTTCAGTGCATGAGATAGAGAAGAAAAGTGGAAAAGAATATTTTCACTGTCTTTTGCCCATGAGGAAAGGTCATATTAAATAATATACCTTAAGCCACACTGAAAATCACTAATAGAGCCAAAAATTATGCCCATGACCTGCCTGTAGTCAAGTCTTGTCTTAACCCAAAATTTCTTATATTTAGAAAGTAAGAATTCACAAATACTGATATTGGTTTGGCTCACTTGAACTCTTATGCCTACCAACAGATTGTGTTTTCTTTATTTTTGCACTATTTGCAATTGTTCAAGACATGTTTTGTAGGATCATAGTTCATCTGCTGTACTGATTAAAAACTGTTCTTTGTTTAATTAGGTATTTAATACCAAGTTATGTGATTAGGTGCAGCTATTTCTTTCTCTTTTCTTGTAACTTTTGTGAATGGATAACTCCTCTGTTTCAGGACACAAATCATTGTTTTCTTGTTCCAAATTAAGCTGAAGTCCTGTCCTAAGCATAACATTGTTACATGTTTTTTTTTCTTGTCCAACATGAGGGTGGGGTGAATCATCTGCTGGGAGTATCTGTCTCTCCCTCTCTCTTAAATCAGGGAGGGAATTTTGTTGAAGAGCTAAACTAGAGACCTCAGTTTCGGATGGCTGCAATTCAGAGTCCCCCATTTCTTTCTGTCTGTCTTTCTGTAACTACTTGTTCTAGTTTTGTTACAATAATGTGTTGACATTTAAGTTCTAATCACATTTCTCTTATGCTGTGGATCGTTCATTTTCCTCATATGACATATCTTTGCCACTCTCTCTCATTAGTAATAAATGGCCAAAGGAGTCAATCTTTTTCCAGAGGTTCACAGATGCTTGGAGGAAGATTCTTCTGTCTCTAGCTAAGTTAATTTTGAAGTGCTTAAAAGCAAAAGGTCCAAAGAAAACTATTCATGGCTTAAGTATGAGTTGTTTTGAGCATTTTTCCTGAAACCCACTTTTCTGGAAAGAAGCATTTTTGGCATTGATGGTCCTTCTAAAGAGAAAGCTAATGATTTTCTTCTGAGCATAATATGCGGATAATTAAGATAATGTTTTTAGCAATCTGAAGTGTTTAAGTCCCTTTGTACAATACAAATATTTTTGCACCCTTCATATATTTAATTTAACTATGCAACAAAACAGTAGAAAGAAATATGATGGTTTGCATAATTACACAGTTAATATATATATTTTTGAATGTCATTATATATTTTTTAATGTCATTTTTCAGTCTTTCACTTGGGGATTTTCTCCATAACTGGGCAATTTAAGTGTGCCTTTTTTTCTTTTTCTTCTTGCTGTATTAGATGTTTGTATCTAAACATGAAGCATTTTCTTTCAGTTTGTATATGTGTACAGAGACAGTGAGGCACAGAAAAATATGCATAGCTGCATATGTCGTGTTTAATATGCATGCATGTGCATTTGTATTTGTACATACACAAGTGTATTTGCACATAAAAATGAGAAGGGAAATGTGTTCATAAAGAAGCATTTAATAAACTGTTGGACCTTGGAAACATAATCATATAAAGCATTCACTTATTTTGAAATTACATTGGAGAGTGGTTGTTAATAACTCTGATAAATTGAGGAAAGGTTTGGTAGTATGAAGGTAGAGGAGATATTTGTTCTGATGAGTTTCTGAAGGCTGGTGGAAAACAAAGAATTTGGGGCAGCTGTGTCACTCTTCTGATGTTATTTAGAAAGAATTGCAGGGAACAATGCTGAGTTTAGGGTGTATTATACCATTGAAAGAGAAGAAAAATAACAGGAACCACTCCAATTGAAAATACTGCTTTTATCTCTCCAATGTTTTCCTCCTGATCCAGGTGCACCCCGCGCACCTTAGAGCACTGTGGTTGCTGACTGCTGTTTGTGAGAAGCTGATACAGGGCAAATCTGACTTGGCAGCTGTGCAAGGGCTAATGTGCATCACTCAGCTGCAAGTATTCAGCTACAGAAAGGATGGACGTTTCTGCACTCGGGTTACAGTCATTGTTTTAGAGACAGGAGTCTGGGGTCTCAGCTTTTCTTCATGCAACGGAGAGAAGCATTGAGAAACTGCTACACAAAGCATTAGTAAAAATGCTTGAATACCAGCCGTTCTGCTGTTGTACCAGAAAACCTGCAGTAGAGTATAAAAATCAGTGATGATGTTTCCACCCACACATTCTAAAAGAACAATATTTGGGCTCTTTTTTTGTGTTTTGTGTAAATTTTCTGCAGACTTTTCCTTGCAAACTTTCTAAAACCTGAGTGTCTTGAAGGTATTAAAGTCTTTGGTTGCTCTCTATTTCTTTCTCAAAAACTAGCCAACACTCTCCACTGAGAAGCTGAACAGAAATTATTTTCTATTTGTTAAATTCTGTTTAGAGAACTGTTCCAACAGTGACAAAACTCTTGCTTTGAAGTCCTTCTCTGAGCAGTCAGACTTTTACCATTAATGCACACAAAGCAGTATTCCCGTGGATTTCAGTGTCCACTGGAAGCATATGAAAGGAATTTCATGCACTCAGATTCCTCTGAGTGCTTTTGCCATTAAAGTGACAAGGTTAAAATTAAATATTTTTAAATAAAAATTTTGCCTTTCTGAGCAAAGATGAAGATGATACTCCAACCATTCACATGAAGACTGTCTCAGAAGGGAGAGTTTTGTGCCTGTCAGATAGTGGCTTACATATAACTTGTTGAAATTTAAGAGCATTTTAGATCTTGTAGATAGACTGGATTTAGAAACAGTTGAGAAATAGAGAGCAATTTTAATGTAATTTTATCATTGCAATTTAATCTTTGCACCAGAATATTAAAGTTGAACTCAGCATGATTTCTTCGGAATTTATATAATGTTCAGTATTTTCCACTTACACAACTCAATTTATCCATTGCTCTCTGTGTACCGTCCACAGAGGAAAAGGGATCATTATCCCCATTTCACAAACAGGTGATGTCTGAAAGCATCCAAAGAATTGATTTCTCCCACATTCACACAGAAAGATGTCAGCTAAGGATGAGAGTAGAAACATTGGTCCCTTAATCTGTACATGCTTCAAATAGACAATCACAGGTCTGTATAAACATCCGAGGCTACTTAGATTTAAAATTATTAACCCTCCTGCTGCAGTTCCTTTACCAACAAGTAATATACGCAGTGTTCAACTCGAAACTGTGGAGCATGACAGTCAATGTGTTGCTATAATACTTGTTGTTATGAATTAATTAGCTGATTTGCATTTATATAGCACACTTCATGCAGAAGCAACACATGGCATTACACACTTAAACTACATTACAATTAAAGAGAACTTCTGCTAGAGAAGTCAAGATGAGGCATCAAAAAAAAAAACCCAACAAACCCACCCAAAACCGAAAAAAAATTAAATTTCTCATAACTCTGATGGAAGGAATTCATATAAAAAAAATATCAAATCTTTAACAAAGGGCAACGACAAGTCTCAGTTACAAGGACAGTGACTGATCAGCTGTTCAGGGAGGTTAGTGGAGATGAAAACGAGATGCGAGTAGTATGCATGTACTGCAAAAGCAATTATGCATTTGACGGGAAGCCAGTGTAGCATCCTCAATTGCAGTCTGATAAGCTGATGTACGCAAGTGACCATCTAGATGCCAAATTTTGTGCAAACCAGGGACTTAGGCAATGAATGGTCAAAGAAGGCTGCAAACACAAAGTAGCAATAATCCAACTGTGGTGCTATAAAATGTGAATCAGGAGCTACATATCCCACTGAGACAGAAATGATCTTAACCTACTAAATTCCTGAGACAGCTAAAATGAAGTCTGAACAGCAAGGCTCACATTGGCTGATTAGGAAATTAAAATTCCACTCCCAGCCAAATGTTGAGTGAAGAATCACTGTTGGGAGAGTTATTGGACCTAAGCAAAAAAGAAAAAAAGATTGATTCAGTTTTCTCTTAAACAGGGAATTAGGAAAAAAACAACAAAACAAAAGTCCAAAGTTTGGCTTCTGACAAAAGCTGTTCACAATCAAAAGGTACATCATCAGAGACTACAGTTATTATTAGTGACCTTACTATGAACGTATTAAGAGGCTATGTCTTCTTGAACTAAGAAAGAAGACAGTGAAATCTGTGAGATACCTGTTTCTGTCTCTGGAGCTGAAGTACTGCCTCATGCAGAAGTTCTCAGATGTTAGTTTTGGCACATTGGACAAGCTTTTTCTCTAGAAGTATGCTTCTCTGGGCTTTTCTAGTGTCTTACTGAATAATGAATAATGCTCAACTGATTCAAGTCTGCCTTTCCCACCAAGCTTGGTTGCCTTTACCCACTCACATATTTGAAAAAGAAAAAAGGAAAGATTTGTCACACAGTTTCCTTTTTTTCTGACAACTTGCAGAGAAAGTCATAAAACTAACCAAGCAGGAAAAGAGTAGACTCAGTCACCTGTGACCAAATACTTAGCGCACATCCTCTTTAAATACCTTTAACCACGTCACCACGGCATTTTTCTTGACTATACCCTACTTTACTAAGAAAATATTATGGTCATATCCTAACTTGTTTAAGCTTTCTTTTCTATGAGATGCTTCCTATCGGAACACAGAAAGAGATCAGGGTTGCTCAGGGCTTCCTGAAGTCTTTCTTGGCTCCTCCAGAAGGAGTTCTGTCTTGGTACATCATGTGTATTTGCAGCACAAGCTGAAAGCTAAATTTCTATCATAATAAAAGTGGAAGTTAGGTTAAACATCCGGCTAATTGCAATAACAATCAGCAATGAGTTTGAGGACTAATTTTCCAGCATCAGAAAGTCCTCTGGTTTGATTCAGCTATAAGTAGAGTGAACTGTGCATGAAAAGGAACAACAAGGGACATCAGTGAATGAGATCGTATTAACAGAAAGAAAATAAGAGATTCCTATGTATCTTTGGATATTTCTAATTTTTAGAAATGTAAGGAAGGTAAAATGCATTTACACAAGTTATTTCCCAAAATAGTCCAGCTGGCTATCTCCCTTTTCTGAAAGCACCATGAAATGGTTCTTGCAGTGTTTCCCCTACAGGAGCCCACAGAACTATAACAAACAACATGGCTTATTCCTTCAGCACTGTCATCATTTCTGAGTGGCTGCGGTGGTTCACAGGGAAAGCTTGGAGACTCTTAGTGACCTCTAGGATCAAAATGTTTGGAAAACCTTCCTCTACCAGGCAAGAATCTGAGAGAAATTTGGCAATTTGTCTGAACTTAAAGCTATGATAAGTTCTTTTTCTTATACTATATAATATTATATATATAAAATATATATGTGTACACATATATATAAAGGTATTAAAGGACATGGTGCTAAAAAAGATTACTTATCCAAAATACAAAAAAACCCCCAACTTTAAGTAACCATGTTTGGACAGAAAGCTGAGGACATCATTTTCAGAAGAGTTCTTGAAGAGCTTTTTTTCTTTTCATTCAAGATGATTTACATTTACAAAAGATTGTGAAAATGTAGAGGAAAAAATACTAAAACCCGATCAAAACCAAGTAGATATTGTTCAGAAAATATCTCACCAGCCAACCTGATTAGAAACAAACCAGGTTTTTGATAGGCTGGTATTAGTGACAACACAACAGTGGAGTTCTTTATTTTTGTTTGGTTTTTTTTCTTGTATCTTTTCATAATAAAAAACTGTCATCAGTGCACAAGAGAATGCTAACCAAAGCTATAATTGGTGTCCCTCAAAAGCTGAAGATAATCCATGATGTTGCAGTTCAAATATTAGATGAAACTTTCCACTTGGATCTCATGGATCACATACATCCCATGTATCACACTGCATACCTCATGTTCTTCAGGCTGCGCAAGTTGCCTGTGGGATTTTGCAAATGTGGCTTTCACTCTTCAGCATTATAAATGTTGGGGGATGTCATCATCTGAGACACCTTCTCTTCCCTCAGCTCATACTCAGCTGTGATCCCGCACGGTTTTGATACATCAGAGAGAAAACAGTAACAGGTCATTTCCAGTGTATCCAGCCTCGCTTTATAACACTGTGCTACAATCCAGGAAAGCTACACAAATGCTGCAGTGGGGATTTCTTTCCTGGGGTGCTAGCATAAGAACTCCACTGTGGGAATGTAAAAGAGCTTAAGTTATTTGTCCAAAATGAAATTATAGCTGTATCAGTGGTCAGCAATAAATTTGAGCAGCCTACTGTAAATGTTGACAGCTATAAGCTACACATGAATGGATAAGTCATACCAGGGGATTGGATGAATCAGAAATTGAAATAAATATCTCAGAGAGAAGAAAGAAAAAAAAAAAAGGGGGGGGGTGGGGGGGGGGGGGTGGGCAGGGAAGTAGCAATCTGCACACCCAGGAATAACGTGTCAGAGTGTCCCTCTAGCCATGCTGGCTATTTAGTCATGGAAAAATTACTGAAGGCAGATCATCATTATAAGAGCAAGAAAAATATGTCCCTAATAACTGTGTTATCTGCCATCAAATCCCCAGAGACAAAAATAGACTCATTTGCTCCAAGGTTGCAGGGGTTACAGAGTGAGGCAGGAACCACAGAAAAAGAGATTGATACCAGGGATTAAAGATCACAGCTGTACAGAGAGGAGGTGGAAACAAATTGGCACTATTTCTAAAGCCCTGATGAAAGAAAATGGTGCCTTGCTAGGGAAGGTGACAACTGAAAGATAAAAGTAGAAAGAAAATGTTTTAATATTGCAGCTGAACAAAGTGTTGGTAATGAAACTGAGCTGCAGTTTTGCTTAGTTTTGTGCTTCTTCACAAAGCAAGAGCTTGGGTTGGTTTCTCAAGGTGAGCAATCCTAAGCCAATTTATTATATCTTCGGGTGGAAATGATACAGGGGAAATTGTGATTTCACTAGCTCAGATACAAACCCAGCCAAATGGTTATCCATCCTGGTGCACCGAGCTGTTTCACCTTGTTATTGAGTTACCTCAGGCCTGACAATGGCAAAACAGAGGTTTGTAGTCTCGTGCAGGGCTGGAGCTGCCAAGCTTTGCAAAGCTCAGACTGAGCCACAGCGCAACCAGCTGAAACATCTGCTGTAATGGCTATCAAATCCCCAGAAATAGCAGGTATTAAATTACAAGCCATTAAGGATTAGACTACGAGCTACTGCAGGAAATACTCAAGAGGAAGATTTCTGCGGACTCGTATCTCTTGTGGATGAAACAGGTGGATTCCCACTATTCCCATGATTCTCAGTGTATTAGTTTTGATCGCAAAATGGAAACCTTCTCATTTTAGCACTTAACTCTGAGAAACGCTAAGCAGGCTGCTCCCCCTCAGATTGGTGGGAGCTGAGAACACGAAAAATAAAAATAAAAAATAAAAAAAAAAAGAAGAAAAAAACCTTCTTGAAATCTGTCTGCTAACTTGAGGTTATGAATATAGAAGCCTAAATTTAGCTTCCCAAGTTGCAAACTTTAAATAGACATGGTCAAAATCTAAAGGAAACATTTCCGAAACTTCTCCCATTTTTTTAATTTATTTTTTCCCAAATGTCAAAAATTTCCTGAAATATCAGCCACCTCTGATTTTGACTGCCTGCTGATAATTATACAGTGATGCTGATTCACTAAAACAATCAAATGATATTTACTCACACTGCAGAGCTATAAAATCCAGTTTGT
Organism: Falco rusticolus; assembly: GCF_015220075.1. Classification (NCBI taxonomy): domain Eukaryota; kingdom Metazoa; phylum Chordata; class Aves; order Falconiformes; family Falconidae; genus Falco; species Falco rusticolus. The sequence goes on along the minus strand of NC_051191.1, from coordinate 26,836,874 downwards.
GTTAGATGAGCACAATCTAGATGGCTTAATATTAGATCTTTGCCTCTGTTAAATCGCTTTTCTTTGTCCTTCTTGGAGCTCCACCATGGTTGTCTATGTGGCAAGGATACATTGCAGTGCTAGAGGGGAATCTGGAAGAATTTGACATGTTGCCGAGTACTTCATCCTGCAAAGACATTCTTATCTAAGTGCCCAAGCAGCTTCAATGAACTAATTTTTTATACGTGTGGATAAAGACATTATATGTGTAGTTATATAGCCTGTAGTAAAGAAGTAGTGTCCATACAGTGATTTTGAATTAAAATCGTGGTCTTACAGTACATTAGCTGTGACATTTTCTTCAGTGAATGATAATGACAGGATTGGTAGTGGATTAGGCCAAAGCAACAAGAGAAATGTCCTGAGGTTTTAAGGAGCTATTTATCCCTATATCTGGCTAGGCAATCCCAGAGCAGAAGGGGACAATTTGTTATTTTAAGCAAGGTGCTGAAAAGCTGTAGAGCAGAGAAGCGTGTTCTGTCTGCTGCCAAAGAAGGTTAAAATGGCTTAAAATGACTATAAATATTTGCTGTAGATGAACTTCGGTTCTCTTCAAGGTTTTGAAAAAGAATCAGAAAAAATATTTTATGGCGATTAATCGACGTCCATTGGAATGTATAGAAATTACTTAAAGGAGAACAGGGTTTGCTGTCCCTTGCAACTAGCCACTAATGTCCAAAAGATGTTAAATGAGGACAAAAATATTACTTATTACTGCTCACTACTTCTCTAGCTCAATGTTAAAAAAAAAAAAAAAGAAAAAGAAAAGAAACTTTAAAATATATATATATATATACTGTTTGGACTGCTTGAACCTCTGCTGTTTCTTCTGTGCCTTGATGCTTCCCCAGGATGCCTGGCATCCTCTCTGACTACCTCACAGAAAAGGGCTTGCCGTTAGGAGCACCAATGGCAAATATATGCAGCAGCAGCAGCACGAGTGGTGAAAAGAGCGGAGTTAAGGCAGTTTGCCTGAAGAGTACTTTGAATGTTCCTCTGCTGGGGTAATTGTCTCTGCATCATGGCCATGCATATTTTCGAGCTGTCTGCAGGAAGGCATTCTTCAGTCCCTGTTATCACTTTTCCTGCGGATAGATGTCTCTCAGAAAGTAGTCATCCAGCACCAGTCGTGCCAGCAGAGCTTGTGCTGTCTGAGTGGTGAGTTCCCGGGGAAGGCAAGCTGCCCCTGGATTTCTGGCTCCGTAAAATGAATAAAGAACAGCGAGCTTTTCTCACTGCCTGCAGATGCATGAAGACATAACTATTGTCCTCCCAACCATAAGAAATGCAAAACAATTAGAAGGGTATTTGAAACTCTTGCTTTATCATTTATTTCTAGGCGATAGGCTAAAAGAAGTCTGAGTACAAGTAACGTTTCAGCCACTAACATGAAGAGCTGCAATTCTCTCCATTCCAGTGCCATTTTATCTGCTTTCTCTGCCTGCAGAAACACAAATTCTGATTAACACATTTGAAGTGTTATTTCCCTTAAACCTTTCTCCTGCATAAATGCGCTGGTGACGGATTTCTGCTGAACAGTTTTGAAGTATCTCTGCACCTGACTTCCCAGCATACGGGATCATCCAGACTCACAACTTCAGTCTAAGTTGTTCTATGAATAATTTTAAATGATGATTGTCATTCATAGATGATCAGTTCACTAGATGTCAGATCTAATGTGGATGTTTTCCAGAAAAACGCTGTTAAAAGAAAACTAGGAAGACAACCTAAAGGTCTGAATAATTATCCAAGTTATATTGCTTCTTAGAGATTGCTCACCATTAAACAGATTTAGGTCTTGTTAGCTGCAGGAAAGAAATTGCTGAAATTCTTTACGTGTACATAGGGACACACTTACTTCCTTGTAAAGTACCTCATGCATTTGTTAGTAGTACTTCCAGCATACAGTAATTAAGATTTATATTGCTGGAGGATATTTGATGTTAACACTGGAAATCATGCTTTTCTGTAATCAGAATGTAAATGGGTAAAAAATAAGGTACACTTGAGACTTTGTATTTGTGAATATGGAACTGTCATTTATATTTAGTTTGGCACTGCAATTCAAAGGTGTTGATCAGAGAACAATCAAGGACATATCCAAACTGAGATTTATAGATACTGGACCCACAAAGATTTAGGGAGTTTTGTATCTTAAAATAAGATTTAGTAACAGCAGAAACCTCTCTGTTCTCCAGAGTGACTGTAGTCGTTTCTATATCATAGCACCCAGCGTGTAATAAAAATACCTCTACTGGGGGAATTCACAGACTACTAAAACATGAACAATCTTAAAGAAAAATTCTGGTTTGTCCATTTTGTTCCATAACATTATTGTTTTAGGATAAAAGTCTCTCTGCCCTGAAAAATATGCAATAATCATAGGGGCGAAATTAGAAAAAATAATAATAAAATCAGGTCCCCATTTTTTTACAGCAGTGCGGTTGTGAAACTCAAGGGAAGACAAAGAGAGAAAAGGGAGAGTAAAAATTATTTTGATTGACACACTTAGGAAACATCCTGCACTGCCTCTTCTCTTTCCAGACATCGTAGTTAAGAGGAACAAGATCTTCATATTGCTAATTATTGCAATAGGAATAACACTTAGTTCTAAGAGACTTTTTTCTTTGTAAATCAGTAACCCTGTCATTAACAAAATAATAGAGCATTGTACAATGAAATTGCAGGAAAATACAGAAATAAAAACTGGAGAAAGAACTTAGATGTGATCTGAGAGGCTTATGATACAGAGAGCAGCCTGAAGCAATACAATGCCACTAAATTCACACTGGAAAGGAAAAAGAGGAGTTCTTTCAGAGGGAAGTACTTCTGCAATAATGTAGCCTTGCTACTCCATTCAAGAGGAATGTTGTACTTATCTTGTTGCCAGCATCTGAGTTGTGTATAATTTGAAAGATAGTTATGGATAGATATATTGATATAGCTGCTTCTTTTTTTCTTGTCTTTTTCTCTATTTTCCTCTCTCTTTTCTTTTTTTATCTTTTATTAACAGAATGTTGACCTACTTCAGATCTACTAATGACTTGCTCAGGGTCAGAGAGGAAGTGACCAGAAGACCTGAAATCTGAACATCAGTATTGGGAACCATGGAGTGGTGGGTTGGGTTTTTTTCACTATATCCAAATAGTGGCCTTTTATACCTGTCATTTTCAACTAGATAAAATGAAGGCTGAGTTTAGTAAAGACTGCTTTGAGACTACAAAATATATTAATGGGTCAAAACTGGAACCCCAAAAGCGATAGCCTCCAGTGCCACAAACACACACCTGACATCATGACATCTACTACTTGATTTATTTTTTAAATGTAGATGAAATTGGAAGTCTTTTAGTTTAATTTATTTCCCTTTAAAGACTATTTTCCTATGCAAGCAAAAGGAATTCAGTTGAATTTACCTGTCTGTTAGTGCCCCTCAACCCAATCAGCTTTGATGACACTTGTCACTTTCAACCAAATTTGACAGAAACACTGCTATTTCAGAGAGAATCAAATTTGTGTGAATCTCAGCAATCAGGTAGAAGACATAGGTTTATATTAGTGAAGAAAAAACAGAAAGATCTCAGCTGATAAATATTCTGTTTAGCAGCAGTTCTGGGCAATGAGCACATGAAGAGCTCCCAACCAGCCATAGCCTTACTATCATGCTGTTGATAGTCTGCTGCTAATGTGATGGGCTATCCAAGGGATACAGGTCAGAGCTGAGGCCGTTGTTGTTGGAGGCAAGGAAGGAATAAAGGAAAGGTACAACACAGTCCATCAGAAAGAAGGTTTCGTTAGCTCCACTGCTCACAGAACTGCTTGTTTTTAACAGTAAGAAGCAATTTCCTGCACTTCAGAATATCACATGGCTAGAGGTAAAGAGAAGTACAGCTTATGGGAATACCAAGATGTGCTAGTTATATCATGGCTGATCCACTCTGGTGTTAAAATCCTTCCTAGGAATAATTCACCTTGTAAAAAGATTCTTTCATTTAGAACCAGAAGGATTATAATAACCTTATATAACAGTACAACTTGAAAAATCCTTTAAGTTACTATTTACTAGTAAACGACTGCTTAAATAGAATGACAATCATGCAGGAACTCCTGAAGAATAAGCCAAAAAGTAGGAGATAACTAGTATTTACGAAAAAACATACTATTTCCCTGTAAATATAGCTTTCTTCTGGAATAACTGCGATTCTAGTAATCTTGAAATTATTAATGCATTACTCAAAGTTGCTATATATTTTGGATGGAAAACAGAAGTCATTCCTTGTAAAAGCACAAGAAAAGGGGATATCCTGTCTTAGGAAATTGCCATAAACACCAAGAAGACCCTGTCAGGCTGGGACCTTTCACTTCCTCCTGTGAAGACTGCCCCATTTTGCTCTGAACAATGACTTAATCCACGAGCATCATCTGGAACCCAGATGTGCAATGATTTGAGTATGTCATGTTCTGGGCTGAGTGTTATAATCATTGAGTTGCTAGACATGAAGAGGTCTCTTTGCTAGCTTCTTCTCCCACAAAGCTTTATTAATCTAACCTTTCATTTCTCATTTCTTTTGTCTGTTCGCAGAACCAAAATATTTCCTCTGAAACTGAATGGAAAGTTTGATATGCCTCTGACTTTCCTTTTAACATTGTGCTTAGGAAAAACAACAAAACAAATTTCAGTCTGGATAAACCCATTTTTTAATTTTTTTTTCCTAGTTTGACTAGGAGAGGAATAATCTATTATTTATATCACTATCCACTACATACACAGCTCTCTCTCCAGGGAGAAGATGAGACAAAGAACAAACCACCTACGACAGATATTGCTCGTATTCTTTCATGCACTATGTGAAGGGGGTTCAGATTCTGCCATGGAGAAAGTGGCATGTGAAATTACGTAGCATGGAAACTATAATGGTGTTCTGAAGAGGGGAAACAGTTTATGCAAAACATTGTGCCTCTAACAAATCATCCTAGAAGCAATGGCATCAAGGCAAGGAAACCACTGGGACACAACTTTACATATTACACCTTGCTTCCTGATTGTGCCCCCTCCCTATTTTACACCTGAATAATATTTACTTTGCAAGTTCTTAGATGAATGCTGCACAAACTAGCTACAGGACCCTGCTGTTATAACAGTGTGTCTGAATTCAAATCACAGGAAGCAGAAGCAGTGGTGACCATAAATTAAGGAATTATTAGAAGACGGTAGGGAAAAATGTATTTTTCTTAATGCAGAACACAATGCAATTGATTAAAGAGAGGGGAATGACGTGATGTCAATTAGGGTGAATAAGACAGTAATAGTACCTTGGTACACACACATCCGTGTTCAAATAGTCTTTGAATAACTGTGCTGGAAACTGTATGTGTAACCAAGATGATTCTATGCTCTTTTCTAAATTAAAAGTCTGCTCTTCCTTCAGTACACACTTTCTGTATATTTTCTTCTAGTAGCAGCTAAGAGATTGTTCGGCTACCCTCATTAAAACACTCCAGTTTGTCAAAACCGAAACTGTCTACAGGAAAGGTTCATTTTTCTTTACTTCCTTTACTGAAATATGTTTGAAAATAAGTGACATTTGCTAAATATATTATGTGGGTCTTTGTACGAAAAGAAAGATGAAATTATGACCCCCAATGCTGTGCTAAGTTGTGCTAACTTGCAATAAAAATAAATAGTAATAGTTGAAATAAAAGTAAACACTGAGTATATTAAAACTATTAAAAAGAAACTATTCAGCTGTTCCACTCTGCAGTTTCTTGAAAGTAATTTCAGGTCACACCACCATCATCATTGTCATCACAATTTAGCCCAACTTTGGACAGGAGAAGTCCTTGAAATCCTAAAAATGCTCATATAAGTTGATATCTTGTAATTTTCAAGGTCAGGGTCTAGCATCAGTAAAGCTGCTTTGAAAAGTTTGCAGATAAGGACAGACAAATACCTAATACCAAGCACTGAGAGATTAATTAATAAATTACTTGAAATAAACTCAGTTAAATTACCTGGGGAAAAAAGCAGGAGAAATGGATTTAGCAGCAGAGGGAGTTGCATCTGCATCTACAAACATGTCTATAAATATAGATGTAGCATTATGGAAGGCAAGGACCCTGGGTCAAAAATTCCTAGTTTCTTCAAAACCATGCTTCATAATGCTTGCTAATGGAAATTAGTCCTATTTCTGTAAATATTACAAAATCCTGTTATAAATAAGATTTTTCTCACTATGAGAACAGTTTCCTAGGTGTTACCATCAACAGTGCAATTACCAAGCCTGTGGGCCCATCTGTGTGTAGGCCTTTGATGCTGGTTTAAATTATGGAATACAAAATCCATAATAAAATGCTGAACAATGAAACAAAGCTTCTTCTTGTTCTAGGGCATTGCAAATGAAGATATACTGAGGAACTCACACCAGGAGAGGTATTTGCAAAAATCTGCCTTTGTCTTTCGAAGATGATGGCCAGATTCTGACTGAATGCATGGGAATGGCATGAACATGAGCCCAGTCCTCAGGAATTCTGATTGTTCCACTCCTAGTCTCTTGTCATTTGTCATTCATTTACTGGCAACAAACTACAAGAGTATTATAACGTATTATTAAATCCACTCTTCTGTTACTTTCCCAAGATTAAGTATGGTTGTTTATTTCTGAATAACTGTTAATGCTTAAGTCAGATTCAATCAAAAGACATTTGGCGATTTTATAAGACACCTGTGCAATTAAGAGAAATTTCTTGGCATTCAGCTCTCAGTCTGCTTGAGCCAATGAGCTAACATTTAAATGTTCTGCAAAGTTCATTACTCCACTATTACACTGTAAAAATAATGTATTAAAATAGAAAATACATTTCTCTTACAGAACTCAATACATCTGCATAGAATGTTTAAGTAATGTTTCTACAAAATATAATCCCCTTCTTTAACAGACTCTGCAGCAGAAAAAAGAAATTGGATACACATTAATCTAAAATGTTATACACAAAATATAAGTTGCAAAGGGTCAAGAAAGTTGTTAAAGTGCTCTCTTCTTGACCTCCTCTTTTCTTTCTGTGATTCAGCTTGGAAAAGACCATTGGCGTTGCTCCCCCTCCCATTTTCGTGTGAACCCACTAAAATGTTTTAGGCTGAGTATGTACAGACTACCATTGGGTCCAAGTTCAGCAGATGCCAAGAACTATCATCATCTTATGGCTTTGTTAAAGTGTTATACCACTGCTCCACAAAATCGTTCAGGCACGTGTGTGTCGTTGAACCTCAGAGGAGCTCCACTGACACTTTGTTGGCTCAGGGCCTGAATGCACAATCAGATACAAAATAGGCACAAGAACGGTAAAGCCCAAAACATCTGCCCTTCAATTTCTATCTAAGCTTGAAGAAGCCTTAGCTTTCCAATGCTTTAGGAATTTAGACACTGCAAGATACACACATTGGTTTATTTTGCAAACTTTGGATTCATCAACAGCATCTGCATGGGACCTCAGATGTCTCGGCCAAAGTTTTCTTTCCATGCTGGATACTTCACATTGAAACAGGTGATTGCGGAGCAGTGTGTTAGCTTTTTATTACATCTGGCACAAAAGATACATGGTCAGAAAGCTCAACGTATAGACACAGCTTTATTATAAACACCTTTTGTCTGTCTAAATTCAGTTTGTTTTGTTGGGCAAAGGGTAGTGGTACCCCTGTTAGCCTTTCTAGGTCAGTATAGCTATGAGAAAATGCACAGGATTTAGTTTTACTTTCAGCATCATCTGTGATGTTTTGGTACAGTAATTTTTACAGTAAAAGTCCCAAAGTTTAATATATTTATCCAAACATATGTGATCAGATCCAAAGATGGTTAAAGCCAACTGGAGCAAGATTCTCAGAAGTATTTAGACATCTATTAGACACTTACAGCATTCATGTCTGTGGGATCCAGGCTCCAAAATATTGAGGATCTTGATGTTGGAACCCTTCTGATTAACTGAGTTCTTGATGATATTCTCATAAACAGTTCAATAAATCAAGAATTTGTGTTATGAGCATAGTCTATACAGTAAAATTGGCTGTAGTCCTGGTTTGACTGTATCATCTCACAGATATATGTCACACATTTCAGAAGCTCTAGAACTGGTTTGCAGGCAGGAAATGAAGACTGCTTCTGAGTGGGCTTTTTTTGTCAGCTCTGGGATGAGACTACACGTTGCAGGCATTTGGGACTCAAAAGTGTCTTGCTAACCATATGAGCATCAGAAGCTGCTGCTTGCTCAGTTCCTCCCCCTGACAGAGATTTGATTACCCATCTGTACTCATTTGTCCTCTCAAAGAAGTGGCAGAGAAATGGAAACAAAGTTCTTGGAAGCTCTGGAAAGTCCTTGCTGACAAAATTGAAGCTACTCGTCCTTCTACACAGAATATGAGAGAATGTTAGTTTTTTAAGTTTTATAAGGAGTTTCCTTCAATCATTCCCAAGAATTCATGACTGAGGATTACATTTTCTACCACTCAATGGAATACTTTCCTCAAGATTAATTTCCCCAGAAACTAAACCCCAAAACAAAGCAGCTCCCCCCTCCCCCCCAATAAAATGTTATTGTATTGTAAAATAGCATTATTCTTACCATTTACATTCCAAGAAATGTTCTCAAGAGGTTGTGCAGTTAGAAAATGTCAACATGTTTTTGGTAAATGTTATCATTAACTGATGACTCAGTGTGGAAAATTCAGAACAAGTTAGACAAATACTGTGAATTCGCTAAGTGATTAAGGCTCAAAGTCTAACTTGCCTTGTTTTGTCAGTCTGGATTTCATTTTCTTGTTCCTGGGCCCAAGTCTGTCCCTTCCCTGGACTCTTGTCTGAAGATACATTACTCTGTGACTCGGCCTCTTTTCAGAATCCTGCTGCACATGGGTGGCATTTATCTAAATTACTGTAGTGCCATATAATGTAAACATCCAGTCATCCTCTTCTTATGGAGGCTCTAAATGAAAGGCTCTAATGCACAAATTATATAATCTTGAAGCCAGTGCCTGACATAAGTCAGATAAATTGCGTCTTGAAAGTGCGTGTTTCCCCTCCATTGATTATGATGGAATCACAGTTCATATGAAGAAGTCCATATTGTAAACAGATAAAGTTGCATCACTTGCTTGCCACTTTTGGTGGTTAGAGCATATAAAGATTTTTAGGCAGATTTTAATTTCATGGATAATGAGAGTTCTAAGCAGGAAAGAACAGGTTGCCATAAAAAAAGTCGGTGCTAGTGAGAGAGAGCACCTACAGGGACTGCTGTAATTCCAACACTTTGTAAAAGGCAGTCAAACAAACAAAAAAAAAATTCCAATTCTGTCCTGGAAAAATAGCAGTGGTTTCTACAGGGATATAAGACAGAAACTCAACACTGAGGCTGTCCAGAGGAATAATATTTGTGTATCTAAATACACATACACACATCTGAGGCTCTTGTTATTCTGCTAATACCTTAGCACAAAATTACTTAAATAAGGGGTTTGGCTGTTGTCGTCACATTTCCACTTTTTTGCATGCAATACTCATCCTCAAGACTTTATGAATGTGACAATTCCCATTATGAGCACTGATAATGAGACTGAGTTACTAGAAGGTGGTAATTACTACAGTATATCCATTCATTGCAGTGTGGATGTATCTCTACAGTATTCCCAAACCCTTTTCTTCACATTTTCTTTCCCTAGCGTGAGTTGCAATACTAGGCTTCTTCGCTTTAACATATCTCACACATGACAAAAGAAGGTAGTTTTATAATGTGATTAAGAGATCTGGAGAAAAGACTTAAAAGCATTTAAGTCCATGGGCAGTGTTGGGGTCTTTTGCTTGACATGTTCATTCCCTTCATGTTGTGAATTAACCCCAGCCAACAACTAAGGCCACAGGGCCACTTGCTCACTTCCCCCTGCCCCACAAAGTAGAGAGGAGAACAGGAAAAAGGCAATGCTCATGGACTGAGATGTTGAGATAAGAGCAATTCAATAACTGAAATAAAGTAAAATATAATAATAACTTGGGAGGGGTGAGAGGGTGGGGGTGGGGATAGTCTCCAAGAAAGGCAAGCAATGCACAGTGCAGTTGCTCACCACCCACTGACCGATGCCCAGCCAGTCCCTGAGCAGCAATTGGTGGCCCCAGCCAACCCCCCCCATTTATATACTGGGCATGATGTCCCATGCCATGGAATATCCCTTTGGCTGGGTCAGGTCAGCTGTCCTGGTTCTGCTCCCTCCCATCTCCTTGTGCATCTTCTCATTGGCAGAGCATGGGAAACTGAAAAGTCCTTGATTTGGGGTAAGCATTAAGCCACAACTAAAACATCAGTGTGTTATCAACATTATTCTCGTACTGAATCCAAAACACAGCATTGTACCAACTACTAAGAAGAAAATTAACTCTATCCCAGCTGAAACCAGGACATTCCAGTACATGCAGAAACCTGCATCTCAGTTGCTGCTACAGCCTTTCTCCTCCCTTCCTCTAGCTTCTGAAAGATAAACAAATAAAAAACAAGTTTTGAAGTTATGCATTTCAGGTTTTTCCAGAAGCTCTGCTTCTTTTACATGTGTGCACAGTGTTCAATGTAGCCAACCTCAAATGGAGATTAGATGTGCTACTGTAAGACAAAGAAACAATATTTAGTTTGCTAGTCAACATTTTAAAAAATGTCTTTATGCATCTCGCAGTGCTTCAGTCTGGATATTTTTTAATCTTTGAGAAAGATATATCTGAATGCAAATAAATTTTACTGTGCTGGAAAATCAGGATTTCCCTATTGTTATTTCAAAAGAATGATGAAAATTTTGGACTGATGAAGACCCCTCTACTTTTGCATAACTGCCTACTTCATATATTTATGAACCACAAAGTGAGAGGCACAGCAAGTAGTGGAAAGGACTCAGCTGGTCAAAATCTTTTCTTTTATGTTAAAATCCATTTATTCTTGAGAGGCAAAATGTAAAAAAAAAGAAAGTGTGTATAAGTATGTAGAACCCTAGTAATTTAGTCTTCAGCAGGTCATGTTGCTGCACAGGCTTAAGAGCTAGTTCACACTGTTATTGAATAAAAGCAAAAAGTATAGTTACCATAGCAACAGCCACAACACATGATGCTGATGTTTCCCTCTGAGATTTTAAAACCCCACACATTTTTAAGGAAACATTGCATCAAAATACCTTAGCTGCATTTTGTGTTTTTTATAAAAATGTACTAGATTTGATGTATTCATCAGTTCATCAGCAGCTATTTCTGCTGAGCAAGTTAAAAGAAGGCCAAGAAAGCAGTTGCAAGAGTACTAATAGTTTGCATGTAGATACTATACAGTTTGTCACTTGTTACTGGTAAGATGTATTTTCATGTCTTCCTATGTTTGCAAATAGAAGGGAAAACGGGAAGCTGTATAAAGTAGGTTACTTTTCCTTAAATCAAATAAACACTATCTCCTGCTCTTTCCCTATGGAGCTGTAAGTCTAACACATGCAACACCAGTTGTGTGGGCAAAGTCCTGAACTCTCCTGGATGAATAGTTTCTGTGCCTATCTGATCTATTTCCTGCTTTCCCATTCACTATCTCAGAATGGGAAAGTGGAGAGCATATAACATGGGTTATCATAGTAGTTGAAAATACTAATCAGAGGTAGGGGCTTGTAATATTAACCTTATATTAGTTGAAAATTTACACCTATGTTTCAATGGTTTAAATTGAATGAACTATATTTATCACCCAGTTATTGCAGGGGATGAGAACATAAAAACTTCTGCCCGTTATCTTTTTAAAACATCTTCCAGCTAATCTTTACTTTTGGATGAAATTCTAGGGAGATAACCCAAAATGACTTTGTCTTGGCATACAGGCATTACAGCTGGCAAAGAAGGGTATTATGAAGCATAGTTCTACTGGTGGCAGTCTTCTGGAAGAAATGTAAATGCAATTTTTAGAACAGTTCGGACTTCAGAGATCCCGTACTGTTTGCTTGCAGAGCTGGTTTAGTATTCACTGAAATTTTATTCCATTTCCATTGGCCTACACCGGCATCTTCTTTAGTTATTCTTGGATGAGTCTTTTCTTTTTACTTTTTATGTTAAACTGGTGGTGCTGGATATTTTTATGGACCTCAGAGAAAATACCATGTCGATGTACTCTTCTTTATAGGGAATATTAGCTTAGAAAATGCACTCGTTTTTCTTAGTTAAGTGTCTCGGAAGCAACCTACAGAGTCTGCGGGTTGAAAACAGCTGCCCTGAACTATTAAACAGCATTGTTGTAGCCTGTAAAATAATTACTGCATTTTATCCCTGCAGCTGATACAGATGTAGCCATATATGGGCATCATATGGGTTGATATGTAAATGAAAAATACTATTACTTAATTTTAATAATAATCCAGTGTAGGAGAGAGTTATATAGAGACAGAGCAGCAAATGTCTGAGAAAGCATTTGAGTAAGGTAGAGATCATTGACAGTGAGTAATGGTTTCATATAACACAAAATGTCAAAAGAATAATTTACAGATAATATTAGGAAGGGTAAATGAGGAGACAATGGTTCAAAGTGAAAATAAGCTCAGGGTGCAGTGATCCAAAAATTGTATTTGAAGGCTCTATAATGCAAATACAAAGCTGACAGTGCTGCATCCCTTTGAAATAGAGGGAAGTGTGCAGTCTAATTGTTAAATATGGCTCCATTTACTGAACAAAGAATGTTATCAGCAAGACAAGTAGAAAGGTTAGAAGAAAGCCCTACTTTATACTGTGGGTAGTCACCTTTCTGCAAATGGGCAGAACAAAGAGTATGGATTTTTACAGTCACGTTTAAAATTCTTAAGGATTATCTTGTAGAAGGGCCATATGCGTTTTCATATCTTTACGTGTAACACTGAAAATAATGGTTTGGTTGTTCTGCCTATAGTGCCAACACATACATTTCCTTTTGCTTATGAATAGAGTTGTCTTCTCAATTACATTAATCTGTACATCTCTGGACTGTGTAACAGGTTTATTTTTGAGTCACTCATTTAACAGGTGCTTGAAAGCAACATAAAGGTACCATGAAATTGTTAATGAGATTTAGTACCAAAAGCATTAGTCAGACCCAATCTGGGTAGAACAGGCAGAGGGAGATAAATTTTGGATCAAAGGAGTGTTGGTGGAAAACAGAAGCCTTTTTTTTTTCCCCACTGGGATGTAGGACTACATCACTGAGCCTGGTTACCTGCCCGTTCTGCCAAGTATACAACCTCACCCATAAATGTTTATTTTAAATGTAAACCTCTACTTTGAAAGTAATAAAAAAGTTGTTCTTCTCTTTTCATATTGAACAGACGTGACAGAACTTCATGACTCTGATGGTTAGCATATTCCTTTCAGGTTCCAGCCTAAAGATATTTCTGACCAGTGCAGGAATATGCCACTGTTATTCTATAGCCTTTCTCCTTTGCTGTAGTATTTTGAGGAGTGACATTAACTTTGATTCAGTCTTCAATTTTTGTGACTTTTGATTGATTCTCAGTCTTGGTGTTACATTATCAAGATATTTTTCTTGATCAACCTACTTCTCACATGATTGCTTGAGTCTGGTTTAAACATTTTTGCACAACAGCAGTGTTTCTAATAAAAATAAACTTCAGGAAGGGATTAATGTTAGACTTCATATAGCATGACTGCATTCTGTGAAGATTAACTCAGGAGTTTCAGTTGATTACAAGGTGAGATCAACACAAAACCTCACATTTTGAGATAGGCTGAGAGAGTAACCTGATTTTTAGCAGCTGGACAGAGCACATCTGTTTGCCAAAAATCTTACTATTTACTATTCTTCCATGGTGTGTGTACAATAATGTTAGGCCCCTCTTGCTTTTGTTTTCTTGATTCTGCAGCCATTAAACCAGCTAGCACAGTTGCTATGCCTTTAACACACTGCTTCTGTCCCAGTATACATACTATGTTTATTAACTCCATAATTCATATCTCAAAGTTTCTTTTCTCACATCAGGAGCTGTAAGCAAGAATAGTAATGATACACATCAAAAGTTATAAGCAAGTTTGGTAACAATATATAAGGATCTTGCAACAAACAAAATGCTGTGCAAGGGCAATGCTGCTCCTCATGAGCCTCCGTCTAACTCCCCTAGTTGTGTGTTCAAGAATCGCAGACAAAAAATGCTTCCAGCTACACAAATGTTTTGGGGATTTGGATCTTTAGAATGAAAGGCTCTGTGTTTCCAAGTTCTCACTGGCCATTGTACATTGCACAGAGATACCAAGGAAACTGTTAGGTCGGAAAAGATTTGTTGCAGTCTGTTTTCTTCAGCTACTATTGTAGCAGGTTGTAAAGACAAAATGGGTTTAGTTTTATGGAAATGGTGTAAAAAATGCTTGCATATTTAACCTCAAAGTCTTTGTTGTAGGAGTGGGTGATCACAAATACTTATTTACTCCTTTTCTGCTACTGAAAAATCACGTCCATGAAAAGAGGGGGGAAACATGGAGATGTGTGCATTACTATGTAGGTCAACTATTAATTGGTTTCAAAGGGCTTTATTCTTTAAAAGAAACCATCCTTTTATACTTACAGAAGACATTTGTTCCATTTGCGGTATAAATTGGGACACATGCCGTTTCCTTTGTTGTTCTCCAAACCGTGATGATTAAGTAAGCCCATTAACTCAACAAGCAATATAGTAAGGCCTCTTGCAAAATACTTCAGAAGAAAAGCAGAAAAATCTCCATAACCACAGGTGAGCAGTAAAATAGCTATAAGGTAAAAGTATTGTTTGCAGTATGCCCTTAATCAGTGGTTCATCTTTTTACATCTCAGTGTGAAATCTCAGTATCACTGAAGTTGGTTTCATAAGAAATAATCAGTGAAATTTTATAAAACCTAAAGTCCACTAAAAATTAGATGATATCTATACCAAATATCCATTAGACGTTCAGAAATGAGCCACACCCTTTCAAAATGCTTCATCTTTCTGCCAAAACTGGCTTGAATGAAAAGTGCTTTGTATTATTAAAAAAACCATAATGGTTTAATAAAACCTCCATTTTACTTCAAACACATAAAGTTGCCTTAACAGAGGTTGTCTTCTTTTTAGATAAATCTTCTGGAGTAAGATTTGATGGTTAAGGGAATTAATAAATGCTTATGGCAGAAGCTGTCTTCTGCGGATGGCTGGTTTGAATCCAGATCAGCCATGACCGGACAGTGTTATCCTCATTTCAAAATAAAGTACAGTCATAACTCAAAATGATGCTGTTTGCATCTGTGTTCTTAAACAGTACTGGCGTCATTATTGTACCATGCTTTACTTCTCATGCCATTGCAAAATAAATTTATTCCCTTAGACTGCTGTCCATCATAAGTTTCACAATTTTCTACCTTATTTTGTATTGTATTTTTTTTTTTCAGAGAGTATCAGAATTATAAGAGGGACTAGATGGCTCATGGGGTTTATCGTAACATAGCTTCTATAACTGTTCTTAAATGGGTCAAATTCATAATGAATGGACAATAATCATTACTATCTGCTTACCTAATTTTCTGGTGGCTACCTGACTACTAGTGATGCCTCTTAAGCATGAAGAAAATGGCTGCCTGAACCTTTTCTATCTATTAAATTAATAAGACAGATCACAAATGACATTGTTTCATTGCTCTCACCACCACTGTTTTTCTCTACAAGTGCCCAGTCTT
The DNA here is from genome assembly GCF_015220075.1 of Falco rusticolus. Taxonomy (NCBI): domain Eukaryota; kingdom Metazoa; phylum Chordata; class Aves; order Falconiformes; family Falconidae; genus Falco; species Falco rusticolus. The sequence goes on along the minus strand of NC_051191.1, from coordinate 26,821,124 downwards.
GCCTGATAGTTCCTCCAGGAGAAATCTGGAAATGGTTGAGAACTGATTTCCAAGGTAATAAACTGACATTGCCAGTCCTGTAACTGGAACAGAAAGCCAGAGAGGCTCTACTCAGGCTGATTGTTGCTACTCCAACACAACAGGAACCAAGGTGAGAAAAATAATAAAAGAAATCCCTATCCATGACTTCCATGGATCCTTTTCCTACTTCTGAATATTTGTTGATTGACAATACTATTTTTGTCCAACAGTGCCAAATAGCCACTCATGTACCTCTGCCAAGGATATTACTTTATTTTTTAATGTTTGAGCAAAAAAGACAATTTCACCAAGAAACTCCATAGACAGTTTCTACATTTTAACCCTCCATAAATGGCCAAATTGAACATTTATTACAGTATTACAACAGCACAGCACTATAGTTGAGATTAAGAGTCTGATCAGATTTATATTCTCCTCAAGTTGAACAAACACTTGTTCACTGTTGTTACAAGCAGTCATATATGTAAAAGTCACTTGGTCCTGATAGTTATAAAGAAAGATCAATAAAGCAAGCAGAACAGTTGACATATCAGAAAGTAAAGTGTAATTTCACCTTGTAGAACAATACAAGAAGTCAGCCTCTTAGAGAAATACCTTCCAGAGAGGACACAGGAAATTAAAATTTATATCCTTTTCTACAGGAAAAAGAGAGAGCTCTTTATATGCTGAATTCTATCACCAAGAAGTGTCCAAGATCTTTTCAATATCTTGGATTTTGAAATCAGAAAGATCTGATCATAGAACACTTACAAAGTGAAAGTGGGGAATTAGACATTCCTTGTCATGAACATTTCTGTTCCATTTCTTTCAGAAGCTCCACTTAACCATGACAAGCAATCCACAGAAGGTAGCTGAGCTAAATGCAGTTAGTGACCAAGCTGACACAGAAATGCACAAGCAAGGTTCCTCAGTTAGCATTCAAGTACTGTTTTGCTTCAATAGATGAATTTTAAATGTCATTGAGGGGGGTGGGGGTGGGGGGGGTGTAGTGGGGTGCTGGTGTGTGGAATCAATTAACGCCATTGTGTTGTACACCATTAAACCACCAGTCTAGTCAAAAGTGCCTATACTTAGAAATTTATTATCATTTCCTGTTATCATTGTGAATATTCTGTCTCTGTACCTTCGTTCTCTATCCTTACCTCCCTTGCTAACTAGGATCAGAGAATGCATTTTTAAAGCAAACACTTCTTTTCAACATCAATAATTTTAGCAGAGTGACTTAAAACATTGTAATTGCCTTATTTACCAGCATCACTCAAAAACTTTACCTTTATTTGCAAACACTACTGTGTGAAATATTACTACAGTGAAGTCAGCAAAATGACTGAACTGCAGGGTGCTGAAATTCCCATATCCTCTTCCTTGACCTCTATGGAGCCCGTGTTTCCTTGACTTCTATGGAGCTTCTTGATTTCCCTGTGTTGTGTTTATTGCTGAGTGGAATGGAATTAGAGCCTATAAGTGATTTGCTGCCATGTAGATGTTTCAGTAACAAAACTCCAACAATTCCCCATTAAAGATGAGAGTAACTAAGGGTTAAGAGAGGAGTTCTAGCATTTTTATAAATACAAACTTATATATGGATTTTTTTCTGATGTAAGTGCACTTGTTTGATTGTTTTACATAGGCTGGTTGAAAAGTGTTTATGTAATTACGCTGGAGCTATTCCATTTGTACTTCATTAGGTGTGTCTTTGTGGCAATACAAAGTTCTGAAGGAACATTGTGTACAGGCTAGATAGATGTCCATTGAAAATGGGACTAACAAACCTAAATGAGAAAGGCATGGATATGAACTGGTGATTTGGGCACTGTTCCCTTGACAATGACTTCAGTCCACTAATGACCAGGACATGGATAATTTTTTCCAAGGTAGTAAGTCAAGCTTTTCTCCAAATTTCAGTAATAGGACAATCTCTACCTGTCATTACAGTATCACCAAGTTTTAAGACCAAAAAGTGATTGGACAAGTATAATCCTTTCACTAATTGCCAATATTTTAATTATTGTAATAATTTAAGTAAAAGAAAAAAAGGAAAAAAATTGCAGGTGGCACACTTGTGATAGGTAGTTTGAAGGATTCATTTTCCTCTGTTTAAATTGAAATTTCTGCATGAAAGGCAGGGCAGGGGCTGTCTCATACCATATATCTGCATTGCATAGGACATTTGGATGTTCACAAGCTGGGCCACAAAGAAATGCTGTTACGCAGTTAAAAATAATAACTTTCTAGGAAATACTTTACCATGGCATCTCAAGACATTTTTAGCAGTAATATCTCTGTGGAGAAAGGCCTGACTTAACTACTAGTCTTCCCTATGTTTATTACTAGGTACCAAAGTGTAGGCACTTAAGCTAGGTACCATCCTAGTGCAAACCTTCGTAATACTGACTCTTCCACATCTGGAAGCCACTACTGCTATAAATGACAAGTCACAGAAGCCCAAAAGGCTCTTTCACTATCTGCATAGTGTACACACATATGCCAGAATAAGCCACTGTCCATATAAGCCTTGTAGCTCCTAGACATACAAATCTGCAGTGTAGTTTCTGGAATATAACTTCAGGCAGTATAGAAACTGTATCATAAGTATGTCTAGGGAAGCAGATGTAAAATAAGGAGTGGTTGCTGTGTTAGAAAGCCCTCAGGTGGGATACAGCACAAGAACTTTATAGGTTTCGGGAACAAACTGCCTTAAATGGTCTTAAAATATATTAACTAATTGTTGGATTTGCATAGGAAACAGACATTATTTATCAAACATCAGATTAAGAAACTTTTAAACTATGTGACAATCAAAGGCCTGTTACTGCTTTGTGTCCCAAGTAGGCCATTTTTCTCAACCATCTTGGCCTGGCTTATGAAGAAAGCAAAAAATCATTTAAATCGAGTGAGTTTGCTGCCTAGGAAAACACCTCTGAAAAGAAAGATTGTTTGCTCCTTCTCACTTTTTCAGTGTGAATTTTGTTTAATATTTTACTTCAAAGTAATGATAATGCCAGACTAATAGCGGTTGAGGCCTAGGATGGGGCATGAGGAGGCATCACTTCTGCCCGTTACTGCCTTTGTAACCATCTTTCTGTGCCTCTGCCCTTCATACTTTGGCTACATGGTCTGCTGGAATCCTAAGCTTTGGGGACACATGGCGGTTTTGCTACTATAGCTATTATTTATCTAGCATAGCAAGAACCTTTAGAGCTGTCCAACATTTTTGTAGCACTGATTATAAAAATATATTTCAATATCTGTACAGTGGTTCATCTGTAATAATTTTTCTGGCACGCCACACAAATGAATAACATTAACTTCCTTTCAGGACTTCAGCCCATCTGTTGCAGCACTAAGAAAGACAAAAAGCTAATGCTGTTTAGGCATCTCAAGGACCTAGAGCACCTCCAAAACGCTACCACAGGAATGCCCCTTCCAGCAACCAGGATGTCAGAGGAGGACTGGAAAATCACTCACTTGTGTGGTATTGCAGAGTAACTAATACTTTTTAAAAAACTAATCTATAGTATAAGAACAATCTGAAACAATCTATTAATGCAAATCCTTTTCTCTTTTGTCCCAAACACACGAGCTTTAGCTCTACGCATATACTTGTTAGACTCTGGGTTTGGAAGCTTGTAAACTTTGAGAGAGCTGCCATTCGCCAGCTAAAGGCTACCTGTGGTATTTTCAACTTCAGGAAGAGGAGCTATTGGGGCAGTCCTTTCCTCCTCAATCTTTTATTGGGTAGATCATGAATTATTAGTATCTAAATTACCTTTACGTAAAATAGTTTAGTTTTACCAGAAGCATTTAAAGACATCAGATGTGGTATGTGTTTTAAACATGATGCTGAAAGTAAGGTGAAACTCGTAGAAGCTTACCTCAGGGTCGGTTTCAGTCTCTTGCTTTGTAGTTTTCAATGATCTGCTTAATAAGCTTATGTTATGCAGTATAGAGTTGTAACTGAATCTGATTATACATGTCCCAGAGGGAAAACTCCCAGAACATGATCAATCTATTGAGGGATATAAAGTGTGATTTATATAATTTACTAGCTGTGTTTAATACAAACTACCATCACACTTACCTTTTTTTAGAACATCTTGAATGTTCAAAGAGTTGTACAAGCACTGATAATTAACTCTAGGATTTTCAAAGAGGTCCAAAAGTGTTCCACCCATCTACAACTGAATTGGCTAGGTAACTCCTGAAGACAGCTTTGAAAAATCCTATCCTTGACTATTTCAAGCACAGATCTGCTCCTGAGAGTAGAAAATACTTCCTTACTTGCCCTATTATTTTTTCTCTTCAAGTCTTAGCATGAAAGATCACAGCTGATCAATGACTTAATGTTATAAATGAGATTTTCAAAGGATGACATGATCCCAATCTGTAAGGACAAGTAATCACAAGTAATGCTTTTTGAAGAGCCTCTTCATAACACCAGATATGACAGGATCCACTGGCAAATGTTGAATTGTCAAGGTGAAAATGAGAAATGTTTTTTAATAGTAAAGGTGATTAACATTTACAATAATGTAATGCCAATTGCTAGAGATTCTCCATGATCAGCAATACTAGATAGATTTTTCCACAAGTTATGCTACATTTTGATCAAGAATAGATTCTTAAAACTGCATGCATCTGTATTATAAGCAGAGTTGATGATCACGCCAGTCCTTTTTAATGTTTTGACTTCTGAATCTTGGTCTATGCCTAGCATCATTTTTTTACATTTTTACTGCCTTCATATTTTTAAACCTGTCTTTTTTTTTTCTCCCCCCCCCCCCCCCCCCCCCCCAGTATACACTCAACAACATATTTTTAAAAGTTTTTGGTAATATATTCTATTTTTGTAACTGATTCTGATTTTAACACCGGAGAAAGTAAATAAATCAAAATAGTGTTCCCAAAATGAGAAATTTTATTTTAGGAACCTTTTATTTATTGTCTGAAATTATAAGCACATGCTTAAAAATGGAACATGGGTCCTTCACACAGGGTTGCACTTCACTGTCATTTTAATTAGCTTACTTTCGATGCCTGATGGAGAATTTCTAGGTCAAAACATACAGCCCAATAGTTAAAGGTACTGGCTATCACTGGTACAATACAACCGCCTCAGGGCACACCCATCCCAGGCACCATCTTATGGCAGCGGGAAAAGACAGATCTTCTCCAGCAGAAACCTTTCCAGAAGACCTATTTCATTCCTTGAATGAGGCCAATACCAGTTTTTCTGCACACACCTTCTTTCTGCCTTAATTTTCTTGCTTAGCGGGCACAAGGTTTTTCCATGCAAAATCTTCTCTGGACAGCTATGTATCTAGTAATACATGTAATGGAGAGAAATATTTGGAGAGAACAAATAAGAGAAAATATTATGTCTCGGTGCTATTTGTTAAGGAATGAGAAATTCTGGGGGAAGAAAACCAAAGAAATCTGTCAGAAATACAGTATTCAGTTGTTACCTTCTTGCCTGTCATAAGAAACCATGAGTTTGTTGAGCATGTGCACCTAATGCTTTTAACTGAGCTCTAATTGAAAAATGTAACTGATAATCTTGAGAAGTGCAAAGTAAAATTTTAAAAGCAAGAACTTGAAGCAAGGAGTGTGAGTACAGGCATGTACTGTAAGTCTAAAGGCTGGGTAACTTTTGGGGGGAAGTTTCTACATCCTATATTCTGCTACAAATTATACCCATGACTGAGCATTTGATAGTGAGCCACAGAAATCAAAAGTTGTGTGTAGACAGTAAGTGGAAATGCTGTTCTGCACTTAATGGTCTTTGCTGGATCACTATGGGATTTTTTTTATTATCCTTTAAAGGTTTTCTGTTTCTGCTTGACAGCACTGGTCCTTCATGAGACAGAGAAGATAACATAAAATATCCAGGTGGTATTGGAGGCTTTTCATATCATATGAACAAATATAAACTTAAACCCGGGTTTTCTATAGGTACGCTGGCTGACCTACTCTCAGGGTGGGCCACCCCACACACTCAGCATCAAATGAGGCTCTTCTGTTGTAGCGTGGGCCACTGAGGGAGAATTAAGCAGTTCTGTGAACGTTGTTTACAACAAAATGTGGTAGGAGACAAGAAGGGTTTTGCAGAACTTCATAAATTTTTCTCCAACTTCAGGTGTGTTAATCCAAAAACAAACTCCACTGTAAGTGTCTTACACTTCATTTTTGCCTTGTTCACCTTTACTGGCTTAGAGGTCTACAACAACTTACTTGGTCTGTTTCCGTCCCCTGTCCAAACTTCCAACACTCATTCACCTCTGACTGAAGTGGGCAGCAATTCCCATGGATGGAATAGTCATTACTCAGGTTTTGAGCCACTTGTTTCCCAGCCTGGTTGCTCACGTCTGTACGCTCAGTGTCAGCAGGTAGACAACTGTATCATTTCTTTCTGTGTAACAGAAAATGTCACCCCCTTTACTTTCATTGCTTCTGTGTTCTGATTAACAGCATAAAACTCCTTGTGACTAATGCAACGATTATTTATCAGCAGCTTTCCCTTTGTTAACTGTTCCATACCTGGAACCTTCAGATTTTGGTACACTGCATCCAGCCTAATTTGTGTTTATCACATATGATAAATAATTAAATAAGTAAACACAACAATAGCAGAGTAGCATGCTAGCATGGTAATAATGACCTGCTATGCTTAAATTTTCAGCCCTGATGTTCCCTGAAAAATTCTGGGTAACATAACCCATACAAAATACTGTATTAAACTGTCTTGATAGGCCTCACAACAGAAATTATTTGAAATATTGTAGCTCCAACTCTGCTCTCACATATGTTCCAAAAAAGCAGAAATTGATTCAGACTGAGCATGTGACTTTTGCTGCAAAATAATAAACTCTCTTTACATTACTGACCTATTATACATACGTTTTACCATCTGAAGGAACAATCTTTTATAAAAAGAAACATAATTAAATTCTTATTTTGACAGGTTTATTCCAAATTATGTTGCAAGATAGCAGATGAGCAATTTTATTCATTGACAAATGGGTTTGATTGGACTAGTGCAATGGTTCATTAACCTCATGAAAAGTTTGGGCTATCTCAGAAGTGTTCTTGCTGTGAATTTAGATTTGATGATGGCTCACACATCAAGAAAACAAATTGCCTCATCTTTTAAAGGAAGAAAAAAAAAGGGGGGGGGAGTGTTTAAAGAAGTTAATTGATGTCTTTTAAATTCTATAACTAATAAAGCATTTTTTCTTCTATATATTGCTTTCTAATTCTTATGAGATGCATTAGACAGATTGAATGCCAAAAGCGCAGATTGCTTTAGTTCTGTTGTTACCAATTAGAGGGAGTCAAAGAACTCTGATTACAATTATCAGATTTTAATGAGCAATTGTCTGTCAACATTTTTTTCACAACTCTAAGGGTGCACACACAATTTGTATGCAGTATACAGGTACCCTCGTATAGTGAGTTTTTCTTTAGATAATCAGTAACTGATTTTTAATTATTAGTTTTCACTGGGCATTTTAAGTAATTATTATGTCTTGGAAGAGCTGCTACTTCTGTTTAATCTAATAAAATATGGACTAACAAAAGATTAAATTCACAGTAAGTCAGGAAAAGCAAAAATTAAGTTTACAGATCTGCTGATATAAGTTTACATTGATTCAATGCGCTAAATGAAATCGGTCTGATCTAGGCTAGCCAAAGATTCCCATGCCTACCTTATACCTTATCACCACCCTGCTTCATCTTTACCTGTAACTTAGTAGAGATTCTGGGTTTAAAATCTTAAAGTTCATGTTACAATACAGGCCTTACCTATTACATTTATTTTTACTTGCAGTAAAAAATAGTGGCAAATGAAGAAATGCTACCTTTAATCTTTCTAGATTGACCTATGAAAGAATGCCCACTTCAGCCTCCAGAGATTCAAGATGGATATCTTCCGTAATGGTGACCTTGTGCTACCTACTTCATCAGATACTGTATTTTTTAAAATACCTCTCCCTGAAACACTCTAAATGATGGATGTTAATCAAGAATAATTATGATTGTGTACTGAACAGGCTATAGTTTAAAACCCACACTTTATTTGATGAAGAAGTTGCAAGATATACAAAGAACAAGGTTTTAAGGCCCTTGTGACAGTGAAAGTCGCATATGAAGAAGGATGAGTACAGAAGGGATAGTATTTTCACTGCTTATTCTGGATAATTAATGTAAATACCCTGAATCTCCATTTGGTAACATCCTACTTCTGTCTGGTTTCTGTATAAGAAATTCAGGCTTCTAGGATTGCCAAGTAAATTAGGGAGCTAATCGCTGTTCAGCATGAGTGCTCTAAATCTTCCTCTCAAGCAAATAACTCACTTAGACTCTTAAGAAAAAGAGAAACAAGCTCAGTAAGTGTGTGCATCTCTGTATTTTCTATCTGTCTCCCTCTCCCTCATCCCATCCTAGTTGCTTTTTGATTGGCCCATTTCAGCCAAATTTTATACGTGGGATAGTGGCCTCAAAGTTATGAAAGACTGACATGTCTTATGAAAAGCAAAAACTAAAGAAAGAGCACCTACTAATGAGGAGAAGACAGCAATGTGAGTTCTCATTAGACACTAGAAAATCCACATAGGAAAGTGAAAACACATTATGAAAGCCTCACCCACAGAACTGCCTTTAAGTAAAGTTTATGAGATAGTACAATACCCATCCATAAGCTGCATTAGTAATGCGGGTTTCAAGAATTTAGCCACAAACTTGGTGTATTCTGTTAATTTACTGGGGGTGGGGGTGGGGGGGTCTTTCCTAAAAATGAAGCATGATTTCCGCCCCCCCCCCAAACTGAAACATTGCAATTGAGTCTATTAAGATCTGATCAAATACTACATTTTTTCCTTGCATTATATAGAATAAGGATTGGTTAAAAAGCAACCAGTTCTCCTTTTTTTCTTCCTTTGAAAGCAACTCTTTATTTTATTCCTAGACAACATTTTATTAAGTATTAATATTTATGGTTTAATATTTAGCAAGGCTGAAAGTCTTACCTGTTTTTTACCAATAACCACTATTTTATTCCTGGTTTAATGTATTCTTTAGAAATGTATGATGGCTCACTCCTGCCATCTTCCTTGGTGATAAACTAGATAAACCTTCACATGAATCCTGCTTTTATGGCCTATTCTTGTCTTCTCTTTCTAAGTGATATAGTGCAGGATGAGGGTCTTATTCTGTCACTGTCATTTTTACTGAGGAGGCTGCTATGCCATTAAATACTTCTATTAAAATAGATATGGCTACTTCAGAAATAAGGCAGTACTTGATTTGAGTTAATGGAAACACTGGTTCCAGAATGTCACCTTGCTACAAGGGCTGAAGTTGGAAACAAAGGCTCTATAGATAAGAAATAGGCACAGGTGTCAAATTCTGCTACCACTCAGTAAAAAAATCTGCAAATGTTAACAGTGCTGGTAGGCCTTGAAAGAGTGGTTCTGACATGTTCTTGAACAACGTGTATTCCATTTCGTTCTGCTTTCTGTTTGCTTTCCATCAACAAGTCTGGTTTAGACAGTTTGTAACTCAAGTAAATTCAGACACACCACACCAGGTTCACCATACCCTAGAGAATTCATTTAGGCTCTACTGGAATTTTTACTTGCAGGATTGCAGTTGCAAGTTGAAGATAAAGCATTCTGGTCAAAGAGCAGTGCCAGCCCATTTGTAATGTAATACATATACAGAGACATAAGCCTAACCAAGCTTTGTAGTAGTAGTGTATTTTCCTGTGGCTTTGTCAATCCATGACAAGTAAACACCTACATTTTGTTCTCAGCTGTATACCAGAACTGAGATGCAACCATTTGGTTTTACAGATGTATGTGGGTTTTGACTGTGAATACATAGGATTTGTATTGGACTCATTTCAACATTTCATTAGTGGGGTCTTAGTCCTACCATTCTTGATTAACAGAGCCAATGTTAAATGAAAAAAAAAAAATGCTGCTATCATTGGCCAGCAGTTATTATTAGTCCTTAGAAAGACAGAAGAAACAGTACCTTTGAATAATAGTAATTTCTGGTTGATGACACCTTTGGAGTGTCACCGTTAATAGAGTTCATGTTTGGATTCATATCTAGAGGCACACATTATTTCTGTGTCACCTATTCAGATGGCACTCATCTGCCCTATTTCAGCTGGGCAAGGATGGCATGATCATCCCAACTCCTTTGAACATCTACTTTAGGATTAGATGTAGTGTTCTGTGAAAGTGCCCACCTGTTCCACTAGCTATGTGAGACCTAAAATGTGTGTCTTCAATTTAGATGGCTAAAACTAGGTAATGAGTCCTCCTTTCCCTGTAGTCACCTACCTGTGCATGATACATGAGTATCTACTTTTCATAGTTTTAACTCTTTTCAAGTTTTGGAACTTGAAAGGGTAATAAAAAAAATTAAAGAATATAATTTTCTTCTTCGTTCCTGCACAAAATACTGACACATTAATGCAGGTTTTTCAAAAGCTGACCTTTTAAAGGCAAAATACTTACATTGATTCTTTAAGATGAGAAAATTCTGTTTCTAAATTTCTGAAATCTTCCTGAATTTTATAATAGAAGTCTGTTTTCTTATCACCAGCTAATACGTCCCACATATTCCCTGTGACTGCTGAACTGCACACATACCAGTGCTCTAAACTGGGATAATACAGTGTCATGGCAGCACAGAGTTCCTTGAGCACTATGCATCAGATTAATTCAAAACATGTTTCTGCTTTTATTATTATTTTGGAAGCTAATGAAGCTGCATTTCTGGTTTAGGTCCCAAATACCGCAGATAGTTGTACAAATCCCACAGCTTGGCGCAGTTTATCATGATGATGTTTTGAAGGAGGGCAACTTTGTATTATCCCCACTTCACAGACGTAAAAGCAGGGCTCTGAGGGCCTATTCAAAACAACTGCCTTAGTAAAACTACCTGATTTCATAGTGTCTGAAGAGAGAAAATGTCCTCTAGGTGATGATGCCGTAGCTTTCCTTCCTTAGGCAAAGGTAACTATTATGAAAATCCCCCCTAAGAGAACAGTGTCCTGAATCTCAAACAATTCAGTTACCTGAATGCCTCTTACCTAGGGTGCACATGAGGCACTTTGATAATCTGGACCTAGACAATTCATTAATAATCATTTCAAGAACGTGTGCTTAAAAACATGTTTTCATATTAGTGTTGCTAGCCATACTGTTGTCTGTATTTCTTTTCAAGCTGAGAACGAGAACTATTATTTTCTTCCCATTGATTAAAAGGGCTCTATTCAGGTTTCTGGGAGGGGGGGGTCATATTAATGGGACAGATTTTTAGGAATGAAAGGTCAACTGTTTGCATTGTTACTCAACTGAATCTGTCATTCTTTAAATCTGTCAAATGCCAAATGTTCTACTTTGAAGAAATATTATGTCTAATTATAAAAGTGCAAGGTAATAATCATTGAAAAATAAAAAAAAAATCTTTCGTGTTCTGAAGAAGGAGTTCAAACTTTCTGATTAGTTATTTATTTTTTTTTTTCCAAAGAGGTGGTTTTGTTAATATAATGAGAAAACATTTGTGAATGGGGTTACGTCCAATGGTATCCTGCAAGAATTCATGCTAGACTGGTTGAATTTTTTTTCTGGCAAAAAGATCACTGATTTGGTAAATTAAGAAAATTCACATGATGCCTGAGGAATTGTCTGTGTGATGTAGTTAGATGGTTGCAACAGGACAAGACACGTTTTATTAAAGACAAAAGAAAAACAGTTGACATGGGAAACAGGAATGAAGGTCAGACCTAAAGAAGTGAGTCTGCGAATCTGACAGCAAAGTGCTGGCAGGATGGCTTTGTTCGCATTGGTACTGTCAGCTCAGCTTTGATTATGGAAGTAGAAGTCACAGAGAGCATCCATGGGTGCCTGCCCGCACTGCCTGTGTAGGCAGCCCTGACCTTCTGGCACCTACCTGCAGCCTCACACCATGGTAAAAGAGTAAAAGAGGGCTAGTTGAGCATCTCCTTTCAGAGGCACAGAAAGGGCCAAAACTCCAGTCACTAATTCCAGTAACATGCCTCTGAGGGCATGAGAGCACAACCAGATATGCCAGATTAATAAAGTCTTCAGACTTTGGTCCCTTCTTTATCTGTAAGAGACACATCAGGAAGACAACTTTCTGTCTATTCTTCTCTGATAAGCATATTAATAATTTCAGATTACCCAAACTGAAGTGTATGTCAGACAACCAATAGGTAGACATCTTACCTGATTTGGAGTCAGACATATGTATGCCTCCACATATACCTCCGACAGATTATAGCTTAAGCTTTTCAAGTCAGTTTACTTTGCTAATATTTAAGACAGGTACAGTGATAAATAGCTTCACGAATACAGAGAAATCTGTGGAAGCTATGAAGCTGCTGTCGGTAGAGGTAGATTGAGTAATAACTCTGTTCTGGGAAACACGAGAAGGAAAGTGAATGGTGATTTATTAACTCAAATGAACATATACTGCTTAACAAGTATAGCAAATGGAAGTGAATAATACATGAAAACTGCTAGGCCTTAAATTTAGTGCATAGAAAACTGCAGATTAAATTCATGGTAGTGGAATATTAAGTAACGAAGCTGGAGAGTGACAGGTTATAATGGGTGGTGAGGATAGAAATGAACCTGATTACGGATGTCTAGATGTCACAGAGCCATAGCCACAAGGAAAACTAGATTGACACTTGAAAACAGGGTAAAACTTTTCTGTGTAGCTAAGGGGGCTGTTACGCGTTACACTCATAGCATGTGGTACTTAACTTATGGCTTTGTTCCACACAGAAAATGAGTCATAAGTGCTGCTTCAAGCTGTTTTGATTCTGATGACAACTCTGAAAATATAAAGCAACCAGGAGCTCCCTACAGCAAGCTGTTTCCTGTCCAAATAACATGTCAACCTATCTAACCTCCAGGTTTTCTGGCCTGACAGACTTTAGTGGATTTTCTCAGGCCCTAACACCCAAATCTCACTTTTAGGGCTAACTTCAAAATTCTCAGCACTTCCAGAGCTCAAGCTGTGCAGGGGACTTTGAAAAGAGCAAAATAAATGAACGGTGCTCTATGAAACGTTCTGGAAGGCTGAGCTCTTGAGATCCAACATCACTGATGAGTTTAATTTACACTTTTTTTCCCCTCTACTGTACCTGCCTGCCCGAACACTTTCACAAACAAGAAAAGGAGTAGCCAGGGTGAAAATATTTGACTCTTCAAGTCTCAGAGAAGCATGTGTATCACACTGAGCATCCCTGCAGGTTTTTTTCTGCTGTTCAAGTCTGGATTCCCCATTGAATATGTCTTTAATCAGTCATTAAACACAATTCATTTGCAGATTCATTGTGTCTGAAGTGAGCAGGGACTACTGGATCATTTGGTCTGACATCTTTATACTGTATGTCATTAAACATCACCAGTTTACTTCCATACTGAGCCTAGTAAGTTGAATTTGTTTAAATTATACCATCTGAAAAGGTGGCTGGAATATCTGAATGCAGAGACATTAAGAGTAGCAGTACATTCCACTGGTTAATTGTTGGTACTGTGCTGTGGATTTCCTATGTTAATGCTACCCAGAATTTTCTTTCCTGATCATATAGAAATACTGTCATTAAGTCACTTGCCATGCCTGTAGCTTATGAGATAATAACAAAATCTTTTTCCACAGCTTCCTCTAGGATTTTGCAATGAGTTTAGTAGCTTAATTTTTCAGTCCCAGCATGCAGAACACAGCACAGTATTCCCAAATGTGATGATGATTCCCCATTGAAAATGCTTCATAAGATCTGTTAGGTTTCCCCACTTTATCCATTCTTGTGTATATTATTTATAACTTCATAAATTGTCACAAAAGCAAGAATTCACACCGTTTTGGCAAAGATTTCTTCACAGTTCCATCTTCATTGGAATGAACCTTAATTCTGTCAATTTGAGCTGTTATTTTGTTTGGGATTGATTAGTTGCTTAAGAAATTAGCATTTTTAAAATCATCTGGATTTTTTATAGTATTCTAATTTAAAATTCTACCAGTGGGTCATAGATGGCATCAGACAAAACTTGGGTATGAGCCTATATATTTTAAATTATTTCCCCCCTACTGGATGTTGGTTCATGTCTTCCTTCGTCATTAATAGACTGAAAAGTACTCAGAAAAGAGAACAGATACGTGTAAGAAGTACTGCTGGCTTCTTTACAGTGTTATTATGAATTTTTCCACATCCATCTAGTAACTGGCCCAAATCAGTTCTGTTTTTTACTCCTGTTTGGTATGTGCATTTGTTACTTGTTGCAGAAAAACTTTGTTATATTTTCTATGCTCAAAATCTTAAAATGATAAAATGAGACTTCTTTTTTTTTTATTTAAATGTGCTATATTTTCCTAACATGCCACGTGTTATTTGCAGTGGGATTAAGCTGACCTAACTACATTCATCTGAAATTGAGCTATTCAAAACAAAATTATTTAAGGCTTCCTTGTTAGTTAATGGAGAGTAATAGATGATTCTGTTCAGTGCAATGAATTAGACCTATGGGAAGAGGTTTATATTCCTTAAACAAGCATTCACCAAAAACTACTTGGAATTTTTAGGTTTGAACTCAAAAAGCTATAGTATCTTCCCAAATCGTCTTCTAAAGTCAAGCCTTACTGTGACTGACGTGTGCATATAAATGTATTCCTCCCCCAGCACTTTACAGTGATCCTGGAAGCTTCACTGATGACTAGTTTTCCTCTTTGGAGCTCAGGGTATGAAACTGGGACCACACAAGGCTTCTGCAGGCAGGGCACTGCAAGTTTTCACCAGAAAAGACTTTTTTTCCAGCTTTTCTGATGGCAACAAAAGGACTGAAAATTCAAATCACTTGTAAGCAGATCCCAAGACTTCTCTGGTCTGAGAAAAAAACAGCATATGCTAAAGCCACAGAGGAAGCTTCAATCTTTTTATCTAAGATTAAACAAGTTCAAGAAAGGCTTCAGAAGGAGGTGGTTTGCATTTTTGTTTACTCCAGCCAAATGACCCCTCCCAGCCACTTACACATACTCTCCTCTCTCGGCCTTTTCTCAATTCTCTCCTTTTTCAACAGAAAAACATTTTAAAATTCCTTTACAAACCTCCTTCTACACAGGCGCTGGACTGGTTGAATGGTTTCTAATCCTATAATTCTGTGCATGCAAAATGCCTCATGCAGGGGAGCTTTTACTGCTTTGTAAATTGTTCCATTTTAACTCCCTTACTCCTTCGGTTTAAGGTTACACTGTACTTGAAAAGCCATCTTAATTATACTTCAATAACAACTTCATATTTTTTGTTCTTCTTTCAAGTGTTTGAAATGAGTGCATAACTACTCCCCAAGGTTGCCTCTGTTAGCCTAGTACAGGACTGCTCGTCTTCATTTCAGGTGTAGCGCTTTGAAGGAGACGGCAGCTTTCAGCAACCATTAGTAGTGCTGAATCCATTGAGTACAAGGACTTACATGAGAGATAAGGCTGCTAGAGGACTTGGGCCAGGTCACTGCTTCTAAATCAGTCATTCCCGTGCGACTAATCCCAACAGACTACCAAATGGAAAGATGCGCAGTTTGAGGCATGCCAAGTGAAAAGATAGAGCTTTCTGTGATACTTGTTAGCATTGAATGTACATTTTAATGTGGGCTTTCTCTCTGAGTAACTGCCCCGCTTTCCTCAATTTGAGGTTGATTATTTTAGGTGGGTTAGAAAGTACTTGCTCATATTGCTTCTACACACTGACATGGGACGGGAAAGAGGCAAAGTTCAATACCTAAGGTCGAGATGCCAAACTTGAAACATAAGCCAGCAGAACTTTCATAAAGGAAGGAATGTCTTTCATTGTCCAATTAACCTAATAAACTAACAGTTTAGGAATAAATGCAAGTATATACTTACCACATTGTGCTCAAGGGATGAAGATTGTGACTGCTGCTGGTTTTAAACAAGGCCAAACCTTGTAATCCATAATCAGAGGTTTCTTTGAAGTGATTATGAGCTCCTTGAACTTTGTCTATTAAGTCTACACTAAGTTCATGGCCCCAGGAAGAAAATAACCTCCTCACCTAGCTCAGGTCCTTCACTGGGGGTCACCTTTATCATTATATTTATCATTACATGTATTCACATTTTTTCACTCTAACACTCAAAGGCACAAAAAGAGGTCATTGTACTTGACTTTCTGTGAGACCAGAAGAGCTTGTGATCTAAATAGGCAAATTATATGTCCATTTCGAGTGACTATCTTGACCTTTCTCAGACTGCAGACTTCCCAGATGCCTTTGTGGCAATGACTTTCCTTCTGGGCTAATTACCTTTAATTGTGTTGTTCATGTTACCTTGACAGGCTCAATTTTTGCCATAAAATGGCCTGATGTGGACTTGAGTGAGGTAAGAAATCTTGTTTCCAGATGCCTGTTGCTTCCTTGCTAGGGCAATTACTTGACAAGTAACTTTGGTAATAGTTCTGGAAGGGCAGTTTAGTCTGCATGGTTTGGATACCTTAAGACAAAAACAAACAACTCTAAACTCATTTACTAGCAAAAGGAATCCATTGGACCTTCAAATGTCAATAGAGTTTCCAAGTATGTCGTAGAGTTTATAAAACAAATCTACCCTTCTTCAGTTGTAAGAAATGTGAAGAGCTTTTTTACAGAGAACAATGTTTCTCATATTTTGTTCTTTCACAAGTGAGAAAAGAATTAGAAATGTCTCATCCAGGTTACGTCAGGACTGACTGTGCAACATACATGTTCTGGATAAGATTTCAAATGGCAGTGGAAGTGGTTGGTCACCTTTGTTACTCAAGATAATAAAAAAATACAGAATAATTAGGGATAAATGATGAATTAAAATGAAATTCAGTGTAGATAAATGTAAAGAAATGCACTTGAGAGAAAACCGTCAACTTTACATATGTAATGATCAACTGACTTGCACTTTCAGAAATTAGATCCTGAGCTTATAATCAATATTTAGCTGAAAACACCGGATCAATGTTTAGGAGTGGTTAAAAAACAAAGTGAATTTTGGCAATTATTAGGAAAAGTATGGAAGACTATGAAGAAAATTTTGTTATTCTTTATTAAACTACCATATATCTTTACCTTGAATAGTACAGGTCTGGTTCTCTTTTTCAGGTAAGACATACTACAAATAAAATGGGTCCAGAGAAAATCAACAAAGGGTGATCAAAGATGGTATGGTTTCTGTGTGAGGAACAGCTAAATGGACTAGGATCCTTTTTTTGTGGAAAAAAGGTGACTGAATGTGGTATGGTAGAAATCTACATAACTTTGAGTGTCAGGGGATTGATAACTGTAAATAGGGGTTGACTCCTAGCTATCTCCTCCAGCACAAGAACTAGAAGACATGCAGTGACATTATGAAGTAGTGATACGCAACAGAAACAATCTTCTTTATACAGTGTGTAAAGCCTTTGAGCACATCTGTGAACTCCATGCTTTTTGATGCTGCAGATGTTAAGAGTATGCATAGGTTCAAATAGTAACCTCACAAATCCATAGAAGGAAACTCCAATAAGCTCCGTTAACTACAAAAACACCCTCTTTTCCCCAGAAATCCCTAAACTGCAGTTTCCACGGATGTATCACCGCATCTTGGTTTGTGCTTAGATTCTTCCCTAAATATTTGCTGCGGGATGTTGTCAAGGACAGGATTCACAGGGTTATGTGGTCTTTCTGCCTCTCTGTGTGGCTCTTCTTATGTTGTCACCCTTGTGCTTTAGTGCTGGACAAAGCAGTTTTTCCACCAGCATTGTCAGAATTTGAAAATGCTGCTCCTGTGAGGGAAATAAACAAATAAACAAACAAACAAATAAATAAATATTGTCTCAACCTGTCTGTCTGTCTCCTTCCATGCTGTATATCACCTCTGTCACAAGGCTTATATCTTTCAGGAGGTGAGTGATTATTTGTGCTTGGTTGTGTGCTAAATAGGATGATTCCAATGCCAGCTATCCTCTCCCTCCTGATCACTAGAAAGAAATAGCTATGCGCTGTTTCAGTGTACGTAAGGAGTAAACACCCATCTGTCCTGGATTTTTGCTGGGAATGTTTGTACCCATGGTGTTAGCCCAGGACAGGTTTGTAGAGGACTTTTCTAATCCATTTCCAACTTACACCAAACAAGGAAGCTTATGGGCTGGCTATACAACCAAAATCGGAGAACTATCCAGGACTGTAAACTGTGGCTGCCCTGATGAGACTGGCCGTATTTTTGCCAGACAGTTTTGCTGATTGCCACCTTCACTGTTTCCAGCACAAGAACTATCAGTGAGCTCAGCAGTTCTGATGTCTGACACACCAATGTTTGACCTGAGACCTCCTGAGCTAAAAGTCTGAGTGACTGTTTCACACTAACGAATCACACTCACTACAGACAAGCGCAGAGGAAACCTCCAGTGCTCACTGCCCAAAGAGGTTACACAAAGATCTCATTTGTCTGACGCCTCCACTAAAAAGATACCAGGCTACATTTCCAAAGAAAGAGATTATTAAAACTCTCTTTCTCAAATTCTGTCTCCAAGTGGCCTGGCTGCAACCCAGGTGTGATCTCTCTTGTACAGTCTCAATAAGTCTTGGCTTATTTAAAGAAACTAATGTGGCACAGCACAGGTGAAGCAGCCCACCGATTTTAATAGGCTGAATAATAGATGTGTACTGCCTCACTTGGAAAGCATTAGGTAGCTTTGGTGAGGAGAGCTGCCGTCCCTGGGAATGAACACCCATGGACGCATTTCCAGCATTTTGCAGTGTTGTGCAATCCCGTCTCGCAGAAAGAGTTCATTTTTCCATAGCACTGACAAATAACTTCAGAACTGTATGAAAAGATGAATTCTTATATTAAATTACTTTTCCAATGAAATTCTTAAACTACTGCAATCAACAGAAAAATTTCTTTTTCCCCTTTTACCTCCTCTTGCTTGGCCAAAAGCATAAACCTACTCCTTTATAACAATAGTTGTGTTACGAATTTGAAGAAAAATCACTCCCCACTCTTTTACACTCGGAGAGCAGATGACAACTTCCTACATTTTCTTATGTCACATAAGCAGCATGTGTCGGTGTCAGGCAGAAGGTGTTCCTTGACTGGAAAATCTCCACAGGAGAAACCCAGGGAGTTAATCAGAAAGGCAGCAATGACAGAATGTTTCTTTATTTCTCACAGCTCTTAGGTCATTGCCTTGCTCCATGCCTATCCATTAAAAGGATGTAGTCAGTTTGACCTCCTGAGGGTTGAAAGCTTGCTTTCAGAGCCATGCTAAGTTATTCTGCCATAGTCTGGATCTGTCAAATAATGCTTCATTACAGAAATATCACTGATGGACTATTATATAGAGAAATATCAGGTTTATTAAAGAATTTTTTCCCCTTGTGGAATACTGTGTTGGCTGTCTGCATCAACTCTTGCAGTGTATTCAAGAAGACAACTTGCTAAAAATGCTTAAGATATTAGGTCTTGCTGATAAATAATCTCAAACTGTCAGGAAGAGTGATAAAGACCCTGGGATAAAACTGCCTGTAATCAGCAGCCTTGTTTGCAACCTCAGGAAGCAGCAAAGGATTTACTGGGTCTGGACACTGAGCAGACTCTTTCCTTGGAGACTCTTTTGTTCCTTGTACCCATTCTCCTGCTGAGCACGGAACATCAGTCAGTGAGTTTATAGCCTCATCAAACTCAAACACTTGCTTCTAGGTTTTAAAAATGCCAACTGTTGCTTTCCCTCAGGAGACAATGTTTTGCAGCACTGATAGAGACTCTGAAATGCAGAACTGGGGCTGATTTGAGAGTATTAGTCAGAAACTCAGCGGTCTAGCTGAAGTTAATTTAACATTAAGAGTAAAGAGCAAAGTAAAGACATAGAAATATGGTGCAGGTTTTATGGGTTCATGGGAGTAAAAATACTTTGCTTCTAAACATGAAAATACATTAAGCAAACCACTCAGATGATACGGTAGTTCTTAGGACTGGTTTTCTTACCCTATAATTTTCCTTTTTTAAAATGTTCTTTTTTTCCTTCAGAAAAACCTCTTTCCTAATAGAAAATAGTGGTTTTCATGGAGGTCAGATAGGGTAGAATTTGGTCCTTAAAGATCTGGCTGCCAAATAGGTGACTTTTTATGAACAACAGAAGAATTATCATCTCAAACCTTGATGCTTGGCAAAACATTTTCATTTAGGTATCATTTTCCAACATTTTCTGTTGTCTCTGGCAGTCCTCTCTGAGCTCACCTGAAGAACTTTGACTGTTTCAGCATGCTGTCTTACTTAGCTCCAGGCTGATCATGTAGAAGGGAACTATTGAAACAGAGTGCAGGGAAAAGATCTCACAAGGCATGACTGGAAGAGTGAGACCAGAGAAACTAGACCATGGACTGGATGTCCTGAGAGGAGGCAACTGCATGGTTTCCTTCTGTTTTCAGTCTTTCACAGCTGTAAGTGACATATGACATCATCAGACAGAAGCAAACATAAGAACATGCTTTGGTTATTATGAGCATACCTCAGCTTTTCTTACCTCTCCCTGCCTTGCCAAACTATAGTCCTTCCCTCTGTATGCGTCTGTCATCACTAGTGCAACCCCAGATCCACACCTCTGACCTTTCTACCTGTCTTTTGCAGCCATATCCCTATTTTGAAGTTAAAGGCCTCCTAAACCCTACTATCAAAACCTCATGAAATCTATCCCACAAATTATTTGTTAGCATTACCCTTAATCCACTCAGGGAAAAACCTCAAACCAATCAACCAAACAAAAACTCATTTTTTCACTCCCTGTCTATTCAAGCTATCACTATTCTATAGGTTGTGTTAAGTGTGCAGGAAGAGTAATTTCTACAGTGCTGTAGGATTCTTAATGTTACAAAGCCAATGTTATTCTTGATTTAGGTTTGTTGTTTGGGTCCTCATATAATGTGATCATGGTTCTGATAGAACTTCTGCAATGGGTGAGTAACTGGCAAAAGTAGAAAACAGAAATCAAGAAGCAGCAAATGAACTCTAGTGAGTCCATGGCATGCGTGCCCAGGAGAAGGATAGCCTAACACATTATAAAGAACCGAGACATCTCAAACAGCATTCAGTCTGAATTCACTTAATTTAATTTGGGTGAGAGGATAAAGAGCACAGCTAAGACACACATATAGGTGTGTACATTGAGGTGTCTACATGTTACATTGTGTGTTTAAGGGTATTATAGTCAAGGACCTCTAACCAATACTGTCAATGAAGTCTGGGGGGTCGTGGTTTGGTTTTGTTTTGGGTTTTTTTATGTCATAAATGACCAAAGGTAGGTTGACTGAGATTATTAGTTCTCAAAGCTATCCTTAGGTATATTAACTAGATTTTACTCACTGAGATACCCCTAACTCCTAATGTCTTTTAATATGAACTAAGGAGTCCAAAACATTATCTTGGTATGGAAGATGCAGGTCCTTCTGGACTGGCAGCTGGAGATACACCAGGATAATAATCTAGGGCATTTCAAACATCACTTTGTATCCATGTGTGAGTAAACAAGACAAGACATAGGTCTCCAACTACTATAAAAGATCTTAGACTTACAGCTGTCATGTAGATGGCTGTGTATAGAAAATTCATACTCCAAAATGTGTGTGTCTGAGGGCTCTTCTTGGTTACTCAAACATAGATATCTGATGCCGTTTCAGATTTCCCAGGATTTGACTTCCATCTGCCCTTCCAATAGAAGTATGGTTTTCCCATGCCTCTTGCATTACACCTTCCAGGCCAGCACAGATGTTCTGGTTATCCCAGGGCATTTTAAATGACATAAAATGCTTGGGTTTAGGCAACTAAATCAAATCCTAAATGAAGGCTGTATGTGTCCCTATCATCTGAACTACCTGTCTAGACTTTCCTTATCCTCAATACAGTAATTTCAAAATATAATTCATATGACCAAAGGAAAGTATTTACATTAGAATATGCTTAATATCTCCTGTTTTTTTCTTCCTTGCATTTTGCTTTGGTCATTTACACCTACTGAAAGAAATACAAGGCTACCGCCTTGATTAGCTACTGATTTGATCAGGTGGTATTTCAAACATGAAGTCCAAATGTAAATAACCAAGTAAGACAAAAGCCAACAGAAACCTGGGTCCTCTATTCCTGACACTCAGATACAGTTAATGGTTACATCTGAGTAGAAAACAAGATCTACATATATGAATGGAAACAAAATCTAGTGGAGAATGCTTTGATGGGTTTATGTTTTTGTCTCTTGTGGTGAATAAGCCATTGACATCCAATTATAAGAACCATATCAGTTTATTGAACTCTACAACTGCCTAGTAGTTACTGAAATCGAGCAAAACAGAACTAATCTCTTATTGCTTATGCATCACTGCAGTCTTTAGACCCTCTGTTCAAGTCTTGCTTTTTTTCTGTTTATTTAACCAGTGCAAGAATCAATATCATGTATAATGATGAATCTCCAGATTCTGAGCTCTTTTTACACTTGTGCAAGTAACCTTAACATTTCATCACAGTAATCTGTCACTTTTTCCTTTTACTTGGGAAATGAAATGACATTGATGGTCTGAAAACTTGACAAAGAAATAGTAAGAATAACACTTCTAGCTGCAGCTTTTGCAGTTAAGTACCATGTATTGTTGTTAATATCTACTTCTTTTCTTTTTCTTTTTTATCTTTTTTTCTTTTTTCTTTGTAATGTGGATGAAGCCAAATTGAATGATTAATCTTTGACCTGTATCTGTAGGAAACAATTTGAACAACCCCTCTTAAGAAGTCTAGCCTTCTCCATAGCATGCACATAATGTTTCATTAACATTAAATAGAATTACATGTGCACACCAGGGCATAAGCTTCTAAGTAGATATTAATTGGCTAAGAAATTATCCACTATTTCTTCTCCTTGCAGTTAGTGTTTGGGATCTCAGTTTTGGCTTACTACCTTCACAACTCTTTGAGTGTGTGTTTATTAATTTTTATTTAACTATTTAAGTGACAAAATTTCTTCAGTGACCTGTGTCAGTGCATGCAGCCATTTAAAAGGCAATAGAAGAAACAAGTTTCACTATTTAATATCAAGGGTCTACTGTGTCCCCATATCCCCATATCCCTTTCTAGACCAATTCCTGTAAAATATCACCAGTATCTGAAATCAACACTGTTTGACTAGTAAGTTCAGAGGAAAGTAGCTATGAGTCTTTATTTTGTCATTATTTTGTAGTTGCAGAAAAGAGTTTGGAAGCAATATAGGTTAGTTCTCTATGTCTCAGGTAGTCTTTTCAAAATACACTTCTTTCTTTGTAACAGCTAACCAATGCAAAATGCCAAGCTGTGACAATCAAGCAACTTAGTGGTACAACAACTAGAATTTTATATTCTGCATGCTTAATGGATCACTTACAAATAAAAATTGCTTTGTTTTCATATTAGATTGCCATTGGGACTGGGTTCAGGATTCCCAACTACGTTCTAAAAATCACAGCCTTAATCTAGCCAGATTGAACTTTGTTTAGTGTTTCAAATCAACATTTAAAGAATAAGAATTCAAAATGCAAGGATTTGCTAGAAGTCATGTTAAGAAGTTTTGGACCTGCTTTGCTTGCACAGAAAGTCTGGGATGCTGCACTTCAAAATTAGGGGAACTCCCTATGACTCGTTTGCATTTACAGAATTATGATCACAGAAGTTTCATGTGAAACAACTTCTGCCTTTACCTACATGACCTGTAGCTCTCTGCTGTGTTCCTTTACCTTTGGGCAAGCTGAGTTATTTCTGCAAAATTCTTACTTCTTCCTTCTGTGACCTCTGCATCTGCAGAAAAAAACATGTAAGTAGGCATTGGAGATGAGATCCATTTTGCCACTTTTAGATGTCCATGATGCAGACATCCACATTGGATCCAGTTTCCCTGGCTCTCTGAGAAGCATCAGCTACATGATGCTACATACCTCACCCTTTTAGACTGTCACTTTAGGGTAAGACCATAAGAATCCTAGGAATGCTCTGAGCTAGAGGTTGGATAAGAGGACCTTCTGAGGTCCTGCCAACCTGAATTATCCTTCAGTCCTGGGAACCTATGAATGCCTACTTGCCTATTTCTTTTGACTACAATAACAGTCTTACTGGTTAGCTTGACATGACAGTTAAAAGATGTATGAGATGGTTTCTACCTTTTTCTTCTTTGGGGATTTTCAAAATAAGTGAAAGATTTCTGGGGACTGTGTTGTCAGTTTAAAAACTAGGCAGCAGACTCTTCCTTGCATCCATTAAACTTCATAGAAACATTTGCCTTTGGAGCTGATGTTTTCTAATGTTGTGGGTGTCCAAGGGAGATGAGTTTTGCATCCAAGTCTTTTATGTTGGGCTTTGGTTCAACCATGCAAAATTTAACTCTAGAATCAGGGATGTTTGTCCATCTGATGCATACTTATCTTTCTCCTCTATTTATTTTTTACTTCTCTTTCCTTATGTTAAATGAATACTGGCTGGTACTATCAGGCCCTGGCAGTGCTGTAGGCTTAAATGTAATGAAGGCAGAGCTGATTATTTTTCCCCTTGGGGGCTACCCTTTGGCCTGCAGGCAGTTCTTTTAAAAATAGCTTCACTGTCTGATGCTATTATTATCACAGATACAATTCCCAACTTGACTGTCCAGATCAGAAATGAAACCTCTGTGCTCAAGAGCAGCATGCTGCATGCACTGCTTTCCTGCTGTGTTCAGACAAGTTCTTTCTGTACGGCTGTGTGGCAAGATTTTGTGGGTATTGTTTTACTTGGATTCTGTATTTTTGATCATGCTTGTCATACAAGAGAAAAAGCTGAGGGCAAGATGCTAGTAAGCCTGGAATATATGCATATAAAACCGATGTTCTGTTTCCCTAGGTCTGCTCAGATGGTGTTGGCAGGCTGGTGGCACTTTAATTTGTATTTCTCGAACAAAAAGAGAAAGGAAAACAGCAAAACCAACCTGGTAGTTGTAACGCAGTACTGGGAATGTTTCTGCTACAGACTCCTATTAGCTCAGAGAAGTCATTTAAGATCCCTGCCTCAGTTTAAGCCTTTAGTAAAATGGGCATCTGCTTATTTTCAAAACACAAAGTCTCACTGCAGTCACCAGGAGGGATGCTAGATGCACTTGACATGAGCTGTTTGTTCCCAGAAGTTGCCAGAAGTTTACTGAGCACTTGAGAAAATGGATGGTTTCATCCCTCTCTAAACAGTGGGGAGGCCAAGCTCATTACTGTAAACTAAAATTTGTGTTTTCAGCAGATATTAACTCCCATTTTCAATAGAGATTAAGGAAGATCATAATATTCATATGAATGGTACTGTAAGTTTCTGATACCACTGACCTGGTCATCAAAAACTGCAACAGGTATTAAAACATAGCACAGGTTTCCCATCTATTTGGGAACTTAGGTCAAAGGCACTGACCTTATGTTCAAACACCTACCACAAAACTACCTCAGAAGAAGCCCTTCTTCCTTTTCTAACTAGTCATAGTGCTGTAAAAGGAGAGCTGTTAATGAACTCCTCAGGTCCCAGAGAAAAGATGACTGGTGATGGAATAGTCAATTGAAAATTATTTAGACTCAATGATTTTGAGACATTATTTCCCTTTTTTTTTTTCCTAGAGATTCCTCCACAAATTACAAGAACTGAACATTTAAGATTCAAGCTGCTGAAGCATGAGGAATAAAAAATCAAGTTCATTTGAGTGAGTGCTAGGTTTACATTTACAGTTGTATACAATTCAATACAGTACAACTATACTCTACAGCCTACTTTCTTCATAGGGATGTTTTGATGCTTAATCTTTGTGAATCATTATGAGATCCTTAGATAAAAGTTGCTAGGGAGTATTCCATAAGGCCTCAGGCATGAAAGCATCATTAATAATTTAATAATAAAAATATGGTTACCTTAGAGGTAGAAATACCTACACAGATAGGTACTGTAACATTGAATAAATAATTTATTTGATGAGTTTCTCAGTATTTTTAAATACATTTGACAATGTCTTCATTATTCACCTAACTGGTGCACCACTGTTAAACTATTATCTCATGAATGCAAAAGCTCCTTGCCCTGCAAAGAGCTTATTTTCATTAAAGAAGTTGACTTGTAATGCCACCTAATATCAGCATGTCCAGTGAAAATTTTTCAGTTTCACTTAAGTAGGAAAGGTGTACAGAGAACATGAAATGCTTACTCAGACTCTATATTAAGGGATACAAGCTATTAGCGACATTTTGTAAAGTTTTCTTGGTGAAAACTTTGGCCCAAGACCTCTTCCAGGGTGTAATTCAGTGATTTAAAAATAGGTGTGTGAGGTATCCATGGCTTTCTGATGATAGAAATGCTGGCCTTATCAGCAAGGTAGCTGTCAGCCTATCTTTATCAGGTTATGGCTTTCAATAACTTCAGTGCATGAGGTAAGCTGAAGACATGTGACATCATAGATATGCAGGTATCCAGGGCTGATACTGCAAACTCACACTGATCTACTATACAGAAACCATTTGGGCTGGAACCTTAGCACACAGCTTTATGGTGTGATGGTTTCTGGAATGTCTCTCTGAACCATGTAAGGTTTGTAATGCCAATCCTATTCTAAGATGGAAATCAACAAACACCAAGGCAATGTGAAGCATTAAATATAAAAGTTTATGACTATTGTTTCTGTTGGAGTTTAAGGGTGATGACTAATAGGTCAAGGTTCATAATTTATTTACAAAAGAAAAATACCTTAATAGAAGAACTGGCCCATCCTAACATCTGTTGTACAGATATGAGTTCATGTAACAGCTCCCAATCCTTCCTGCAGTAATCTAGCCTGCAAACAAATGAGACATTTAGTAGACAAAACCCAGTTGCAAGCAGATTACGTGACTTCTCCAAGGTTATAAAACAGGTTGCCAAAAGAGGTTTCTGTCTGGGATAGGCCTGAATCTCAGATCTCCCAACATGCATTTTAATGCTACAAATGCATCCTTCTTTGCTGGATATTTGGCTTAGCTGAAAGAGTTCAGAAGCCCCTAGTAAAAAGCATGATGAGGCTGAAGATTTCATCACGGAAAACTGTCTAATACTCAGTAATCACTGATATTCAAATATGTTGTCATTAAAATACTATCCTACAACAATGAGCTACAATTTTATTTAGCAATGGAATCAAGAATGGATGTGACTTCTATGTTTTTGCATCTTTCGACAGATGATCATGAAGTAAAAGTGAAAGAGACCCTATTTTTAACAGATAAAAACATTTGGTTTACTATTTCATTCTTTGGTACTGTCACTCCCAAGGCCCCTGCTGCTATGAGCTAATGCAAATTACATCAGGAAATCCAACAGGCTTAGTAAACACTGAATATTAATTAAGATGTTTTTGAAAATGCATAAACAGCATCAGTCCAAAAATTCAGAGCAGAAGCAAATAACATTGTTAAATTGATATGTCAGAATTTTATGTGGAGTGTTGTTTTAGTCATAAAAATCAGCTGCTTCTTGCCATGTTGAATGATCATGTTGTTCCATTATAATGTATGAATTCTAAATTGTTGAGTGATATCCTTTTTTCCCCCACCCAGGGCTTGCTCAGATTGCTAAGTGCTGGTTTTTATCTGTGACAAGTCTACTTTTCTCTAGATGCATGTATTTTTTAGGAAGCACTAGAGCTCTGTGATCTCGAACTAAGAACAGGACTAAGGGAACCAGGCTTTGTCAGTGGGTTGGGTTTGGCTGGGATAGAGTTAATTTTCTTCATAATAGTTGGCATGTTTTGGATTTGTGATAAAACCAGTGTTGATAACAGGGATGTTTTTGTTGTTGCTGAGCAGCGTTTAACACAGAGCCATGGCCTTTTCTGCTCTTCACCCCACCAGTGAGTAGGTAGGGGGGCACAAGAAGTTGGGAGGGCACACAGCCAGGCCAACTGCCCCCAACTGACCAGAGGGATATCCCATACCCTACCGTGTCATACTCAGTATATTAAGCTGGAGGAAGGAGAAGGGAGGGGGAAACATCTAGTGAAATGGCACTTGTCTTCCCAAATAACCATTGCATGTGATGAAGCCCAGCTGTCCTGGAGATGGCTGAACACCACCCTGCCAATGGGAAGTGGTGAATGGATTCCTTGTTTTCCTTTGCTTCCATGCATGGCTTTTGTTTGACTTATTAAGCATCTTTATCTCAACCCATGAGTTTTCTCATGTTTACTCTTCTGATTCTTTCCCCAAGCCACTGGGGAAGAGAGGAAAAGTGTCTGTGTGGGGCTGGGCTCATGTGAAACCCATGGCAATCAGGCACTCTAGTTAAATCACAGAATTGCTGCTGCCCCTCTAGGAGTTTTTTCTTCTGATTTGGTTTTCTCTTGATAATAAATGGTTTAGGAGAAATATTTTTCATTACCTGGCAGGAAACCTGCATGGATGAGCAAGGAGCTCCTGGGCAGCAGTTTACGGAATGTGGAAAAAGGAACAGGCCACTTGGGAGGAATATAGGAACATTGTCAGAACATTCAGGGATGCGATGAAGAAGGGTGAGGTCCATTTGGAATTAAAACTGGTGAGGGAAGTCAAGGACAACAAGAACAGCTTCTTGAAACAGCTACATCAGCTGGAAAAGGGTGACTAAGGGAGGATGTGGTCTCACTGATGCATTCATCAGCTGGAAAAGGGTGACTAAGGGAGAATGTGGTCTCACTGATGCATTCATCAGGTGGGTGCTCAGGTGACAAAGGGTACAGAGAAGGCAGAGTTACTGCATGCTTTCTTTGCTTCTGTCTTTACTGCCAAGGCCACCCCTCAGGAATCCCAGACCCTGGAGGCAAGAGAGGAAGTCTGCAGAAAGGAAGTCTTTCTCTTGGTCAGGGAAGATCAGGTTAGAGTTCATTCAAACAAACCTGACACCCACAGATCCATGGGCCCCAATGGGATTCATGCCTGTGGGATGCTGGGAGGTGTTACTGCTAAGCCACTCTCTATCATCTCTGAAAGGTCACGGAGAACAGGAGAGGTGCCTGAGCACTGGAGGAAATCCAGTGTCACTGCAGTCTTCAAAAAGGGCAAGAAGGAGGACCCAGGAAACTACAAGCCAGTCACCTGGAAAGGTGATGGAAGAGCTGATGCTGGAAGTCATCTCTAAGCATGTGGTGGCAAAGAAGGTCATCAGGTGTAGTCAGCATGGATTCACCAAAGGGAAATCATGCCTGATCAACCTAATCACCTTCTACGGTGGAATGACTGGCTGGCAAGGGGAGAGCAGAGGATGTTTTCTATCTTGACCTCAGCAAGGTTTTTTGACACTCTCCCATAAGATCCCCATGGGCAGGCTCAGGCAGTGTGGGTGAAGTGGGTGGGCAGTGAGGTGTGCTGAGAACTGGCCGAGCGGCAGAGCTCAGTGAGCTGTGACCAGCGGTGCAGGCTCTGGCTGGAGGCCTGTAGCTCGTGGTGTTCCCCAGGGGTCAGTGCTGGGTCTGGTCCTGTTCAGCTTCTCATCACTGTCCTGGATGCAGGGACAGAGTGTGCCCTCAGCAGGTTTGCTGATGATACAGAACTGGGAGGAGTGGCTGACCTATCATGATGATCTAAATCTACCCTATCCACAGCTTGAAAACAAGAAAGAATTTTTCTTTAACCCAAGTTCCTATGTCATCACTAGACCATCCTGATTTTCAAAATACCTTTTTTGGCTGGTATCAGCATAACATACTTAGCTGCCATCTCCACTAAGTCTGACAGTACTTAAAGTATCTTGTGTGGCTCTGAAGAAGCTATGGACATGATAGCTGGAATTTTAAATGCCAGGCTGGACACTTCTGAGCAAAAAGGTCCAACACTGTCTTTCAAGAGCTGATTGACTGACTGACCCAAGGCTGTTTTGTATTTCTTTTCAAATTTGTTCTGCATGCTTCATTCAGCGGCAGAGGCAGGTTGTCTGAATCTTGAAATGGGTAAGAAGAGTGCATCCTCATGCAGTTTGCTTTACTATTCCCATGCATCATTATATATTTTAATATTCACCTTGGGAACATTTCTTACGTAAGATTTGATATCAGAAAATATGATCTCCATTAAAGTCTGGATCGGAAAGATTGAGATCCTGGTATCCTGGCAAATCCTCAAACTCTGTTAATAAAATACTCTGTGTTAGAGGGTGTCAAAGGAAATCACTCTGTGTAAGCAATAATTTCACTAAATGTAAAAGATCTAGTGATGGACAGAGAGTCCTCAGATGGTAACAGTAGTTAGTGAGTAGTACTCATCTCTAGAGTGTGCAGTCACTTGATATTCTAGAGATGAAAAAGGGAATGTAAATATTTTATAGGCCTCTGACCTCGACTGATGTCTGGAATTGGTCTAGCAGCCTGCAGATGAACTCCTGCTATCTCACAGCTCATTGGAGACATTCATATAAATGCCTTGTGAAACCATCACTTGCCCAATTGCCCAAAATGACAATCAGAGCTCCTCAAGCCACAGGTTCCGCTTTGCAGGATGGAAGTGTGATGCACTCTGACAGCAAAGGAACATCTTTTTCTTTATCTATTAGCCTTCTTTTAGGAAAGGCTGGAAGACACATGATGTTTCCAGGGTCTATTGACAACAAAAGTGGTTTGATACAGAGTTGTACTCAGTTTTCTTACAAATAGAAACTCAAACCCAGTATTACTGGTTATATCAGTTATAACCTGGGTATTTTCTGTCAGAAGGTATTTTAAGGCCAGTAGTTTCTCCACCTGTTTTATAAATACATTTAAGTTTATGTCTGTCATACCATTAGTCGTAACTTTGTGTCTATAGATAGTAAATTAAATTTTGTGTCTATAGATAGTAAATATTAAAGAGAATTGCCACTCAAAGCTTTTAATTGATGAGTACTATTTAGTCTATGTGTTATGACTAGCTAAACATAGATTATTTGCACAGTAATATTTCTTTCATGCCTCCCAGGCAGAGCAATAATGAAAGGTAAAACCAATTTGCAGTAACAAAATAATTTGGTGAAATTTAAAAATGGATACCTCCTAGAAGAGGTCCTGGGAGTCGAACACTAACACAAACTAACTAGAAAGTTCTTGTTTAAATTAAAGAAAATAATAATCTCAAGAAAGTGTCCATTTATTTTTCTTTTTGTTTCCCTTCAAATGAAATATAATGGACATTTTTCTGATAAGTGCAAAATCTAAGTTTGAATATTCCTTACATAAAATATTTTACCATTACTTTTATTTGTTTTTCAATTTTGGCTTTGACAAAACAGATTTATTATTTTTTTCTGAGAAATTTTTAAGAGAAACTGTACACTGCATTTTAACTATTTCTCATGCTAGTAATGTATCACAATAATTATCAGATATACAAACAAAGACAGAGAGAGATGTATTAAACTTCTGTGACCACCTTGGGACTCATTAGCTGAAATGATAATAAAACTGAAGATTTCTTGGCTTCTAAGTGTGTGTTTTGAGCACGAAACTTCAGTATTTTCTTAGAATCCAGCAGTGCACTGTACTCTGTTTTAATATAGAAGCTGATCTTAATTCATCCAAATGATGTGTAGTTTCCCAGATGAACACTTGACACTATCTTAAACAGAACTCATTAACTTCTATGATGTTTTGCACTTCCAAGGCCTACTTTTCCTTTAAAGGCATATGTGAATTTATGTAAAACTTCCACTCACAGCAATGGTCACTGGACAGAATCCAGAATTCTTTAAATACAGTATGAAATGCCTAAATAAGTTTTCACACAAGTTGAAAATGTTACTAATTTGCTAATATCTACATTTTGATCAATGGAAATCACAGAAGATTTTTTTTTTCCACTAAAGAGGTAAGATTTTTTCATGAGATAACAATTTTTTTATATTAAAGTTAAGACTAAAATTATATTAAGGTACAGAAATGGTAATTTTGAAATCTTAAGGCTACTTATTGATAACTTAAAAAACTGTACCTGTGACATCAGATATCTCTATATTTGAATAAGACAAAAATCTCATTTTTTGAACCAAATAAAATGCACAAAGTTAGACTTCAGGGAGATTATTTGGTACTTCTAACAATCTATATGCAAAGATCAATGGATATAAAATGTTTGCTTACCTTTAGCAGAGTTGAAGAACTGTTTTCCATATTTACACGCTATCTGAAAGCTGTCTGTGTTTTTAATTATGGGGAAATCTTTGAAAACTGTTCAGGACTGAAAATGGTTCTGTTTCCAAAATGCATCTTGCTTACCAGAGTAAAGGTAGTACCTAAATTCTGTTACTGTAAGTAAATTCCCAACGTTGATTAAGTATCAAATTAGAATGCAGGATGGACTGAGAACTTTATTCCATTTTAGCTCAAAGGAATGCACTAGAAAGAATGTAGCCTATATGTATTAGTTGTTCTCTGTTCTGTGGAGATTCACAGAACAAAAAGTAAACAGGGTTACAGGATAGGTCAGGACTAACTTTGCCACTGTTGGGTAGAAGATATTCCGTATTTAAGTGATTATGCAATCTTACAGCTGAAGATATTGAAAAGAATGAGTCTTTTTTTTTTTTTCTCAACATCCCTCCAAAACTGAAAACTTCCATTTTTCTTTCACAGAATGAAAACGGAGAAAGACTTGTCCAAGTGACAGTAGAGGTTTATGAAAATTATGTCCTAATTTGAGGTCATCTTCTAGAGAATGATGCACTGCCACGCACTGTTCTATGACTGTGTGTTAGCTTCATCTATCATCACTGGCCAGGTCCAAGATTTGACCACGATAATTCTTCTTACTAGAAGAATAATTGCTCTACAGCTTCCCTGCTTTTTTATCTGTATTTTAACTTAGGTTTTCAAACCCCTGTATTTTCACCTTCCCTTATACTGTCTTCTGTTTACGTGCCCCTTCTCACATTGTGTACACTCTTCCAAAACCACCAGCATTCAAGTCAGACTTTCTAACAGCGTAATGCCTGAGTGGATTCAAAATTAGTTGTCTAATTAAAAGTCTCTGGTAGTAGATCATACAAACAAATAGCAATAGGCAGGATAATAATCAGCAGTTTGTTTCTAATCCAACATACAAAACACACCAGTTTGATGTGGAAATGGAAATTGGGCTGTGTTGTAGTATTTAATGTCCATACTAAATGTTATAATTTGCAAGTCTTGACTTATGTTGTTGTTGGGGGTTTTTTAAGCTGTCTCTCCTTAATTTATGAGGAAGGTACCATAAGCAATCAACATGATTATATTTAAGATGGAGCCTGATAAATTTTTGTAGTTCTTACAAAGTAGTGGTAACTGGTAGCAACTATGTTCAAGGAGTCATTTTTTCCCATTGGTTGTGTTTAAAAGAAATTTGTTTCAGAATGAGAAATGGGAAATAGGAAATATGATATTCAGTTACTTGTGGGTTTGTTTTTGTTTTTGTTTGTTTCTTTTTTAAATCACTCCAGTTTTTTTACTCCTTTGTAATCCGTATGCCCAGGAAGTCCCTGGATTCTGTTATCCGACGTCCCAATAACACACAACCTCTTTGTTTTTTAAACATTCCCTAGTTTTACCTATTTAAAGCGTCTCACATTGTCACATATTTGTTGCTATATTTCTGAGGTCATAACTCAAACCATATTTTTTTTCTGAAACAGACTTCTTTCTCTTTACTGAATTCCCAGGGAGTGTGATCTACTGCTGAGGCTCATCTTCATTGCTAATGCTCAAGTAAACCCCTAGGTGATCTTACTGCATTGTATCTTTTATTAGCATGTGCTGGGGTGTGGGGAAAAAAATCTGAAAGTTTTAAAATTAAGTGCAGAAGAATTTTGTGGTGTGATTAGCTGATTTATTATTGGTCTAAAGTGGATTTCTGAGTTCTCTGTACAGTCAAAAGAAAGAGTTAGCTCTCTACCTTGGATATACCTGCTTCTATGCACTATTGAGAAAACCTAGATGATTGGTAAAATCTAGGTGTCTAAATCTTAGATGGCTAAATTTAGATGAGACTAATCCAAGACTTTGTACAAATGTTTCAAAGATTTAGGCAATATTGTTTTTTGGGGGGTTTCCTGGAATTGAATTGGGTTAGTACAAACCTTTTTCTTCAGTGCAAAGTTAATTAGTAAAATCATTGAAGTTGGCCTCCCTACCAAATTCTCTCTCTCCTGGATAACTCAGAAGGGAATAAACACTTGGAAACAGCACTATGACAGCCTGTGAAAAAATATAAGTTGCAGAACCTTTGGCATATAGGTTCTTGCCTTGCTATGAGCAAGAGATATTGCTGCCTAGTCTGTGTGTTGATCTGTATGAAATGGTTTTTCAGCCTGTTTCTTGGTGGATTGAATTATAAAACCACTGGCACCTTCAGGATTGAATCCTGAAAGATGCAGAATTCCATCAGTTCCCACGGCTGACAGTGGAGACTGATGATATTTAGCAGCTTGTCAGTACTCAGCCCCATCTGAGTTACTAAGGGTTGTATGGGCAAGGGACCTATAAGAGAGCACTGGGGAACCAGGTGGGATTCATGCAAGTACCTGCAAACATTGCATCTCTTTGGCACTGAGAAACTTGAACATGAGCCTTTAGCTTCTTTTCTGCCACAAACACTTTAACATCACATGCATTAAGAAGAGAGCAAACTGCCCTTCGTTTTGGCCCATGTTGTTAAAATTCTTGGATGAAGATCCATGAATCAGAATTTCCACATTGCATTGATGTGATTTCGTTAGCCTTTGCCAAACACTGTTCAGTAATTCCTAAACTGTTTGTAGCTTACAATACAAGATGATTGACAGTTGTTAAAGTGCCACACCTTGCCTTTTGAGAGAGAAAAAATGTCTCATTGATGAGAACTGGTAAAATTAACTATGTAAATCATGAAACTAGCACTTGATTACTATTGGCTCAAACAATATTTAATTTCATGTTTAATCATGTGCTGAGACTAGAATTCCTGTTCCATTAAATAAGAACAAGGAGACTATATAAAAACATGCATCTTTCCGGCATGAAAATTCAACTCTGCTTAGAGCTCTGCTGGTGTCTAAGTGAATTTTTACTGATGACTCCAATGGCTCATCAGATCAGAATTGGTATTTTATCCTTGTCTTCATGTTTCTGACCATGCCATCTATTTTTCAGAATTGTAAACGATTACTTCCCTTCTACATCCAGCACAAAGGCTGTTTTCTTTTTCTGGAGAAAATATTTCTCCCTCTCTCTCTCTCTGTTTTGGTTTTTTTTTAAGCTGATGCATTGTTTCCAAGGGCTCTAGATAGCACATCACATAACAAACCCAGCTCATTATTATGCATTATCTACTGCTGCTTGCTGCAATGCAATATTTACACTTTGGCATTAAAGCAGGAGATGGCCCTCGTTATGCAGCACAGCCACCACTGATAGATCGACACGACAGTTTTTCAGAAACATGAAGAATTGAAAATGGTTCATCTGGGGATTGCAAGTGCTATGAATTCTTTATATCTAACAGTTGGCCTGCACTGACCCAAAGGATATTAGATTTCTTAGGAGCAAACGTGCTATGCTGAAATGTACTTTAAAAGCTCGATTTCAACATCCTGCAGTAACTGCCACCCCCCCACCCCCCACCCCAGCTATCACTGGCCTTTGCCAGGCAGAGCTTCCTCTCCCTCTGTGCAACCCTTGTTCCCTGCCGTATGCATCCCGCTAGCTGCCTTACGTCTTCCGCACTGGCATTATGCAGGCGGCAGGCAGGAGCGGGGAGGGGTAAGCGACAACACCACTAGGAGCCGGAGGAGGTTGCTCCCAAGCCTGGATTTTATTGCCATGTCACTTGGATTGTTTTTACAGCTGGCAGGCCAGAGCGACCTTTGGCTGCCTCTTCTCATTTCTGTTGGCTCCTTCCCCATGAGTCCACATCAAATCTGCTTCTCTTACAGTCTTTTAAAGGGCTGCTCTGCCACGGTTGCCGCTACCTACAGAGCAGGGGGTTCTGACCTCAGACTGGAAAATAGAGCCGGGGAAGAGGGAAGGTGAATGCTGAAAGGCTGTTGAACAGCCCAACGCTCACCATGTCTGGCTGCTCTAACTACATCAGGACTGAGTCAGGCACTAACCTACTGCTGCTGGCAAAGGACACCAGCAACTCGCCAAGGGACAGGAAAGCATCGCGGGTACCATCCAAGCAGGGAGATGCTGTGGAGATGAGGAAGGTCATGAAGTGATGCCTGCCTTGCAGGAAGCACAAGGAGAAATCACCTTGCTGTGCTAATGAGACATTTCTCTAACAATTTCTCATTGAGGGTCCCGAAGCACTTTATGAATAAAAACTGAGTGCCACAGTATCATTCTGCAGTGTGTAAATATCAGTATTACCCCTATTTCTTCTTCTTTTGAGACAAAACAGTTGACTCGTCACTGTTGGTCAGTGTCTTCTTGCCACTTAAGATCATCTGCTGCTTCCTCAGAAGTTGATCCCTCTTTCTCTCTGCAAAGTACCCCAGCATCTTTCCACACACTGTGTCCCCAAAACATCCCTACTTCTGTGTTAGAAGCCAATTACAGAAAAGTCCTTCATAGCAGCAGAAAACAGGATACAATCTGGTTTTCTTTTTTCCACCTAGACTCCAGGACATCTTTTGTTTCTGACAACTCATGATGATTTTAGAGACCTGCCCAGGTGGAAAGCAAATGCTGTGTGCATTGCACTGGCCTCCGTCGCCATGACCCAGACTCAGACCCTGTATTCAGCAGCCTGATGCGCAGCTTTTGTCCTTCCCATCGTTTGAATGAAAATTTGGGGAGGGTGGAGGGACGAACAGTATTTGGGGGGGCATGAAAGCTGTCAGGTAATTGAGACAATTTTTAATTAAACTGTGCATTTCACTAACTGCTATGTGCAAAGAGCTTTATCGTAGCGTTGCTGTGGCAACCTTAACTTTGAGTGTCCTGACATGTGATTAAAATCTCAGATTTAAATGTTTCATTAACAAAGAGAGGGTGAGGGGTTTTTTCCACTGGCAGCCACTAAAATTGCTGATCCTGAAGACTGAGGATCAGATTGTCACCTCAGATTTTAGTCACTGAGGGGAGGGATGGAGAGAAAGAGCCATGCAGATGACTGAAAGCCTATGGAGAGATATCCTTTTCCTGACTTACAAATGCCTGACCTCTTCTCCGCCCTGCCCCACGTCTTCCCACTCCCTAAGGATGCTATACCAATCAGACTTAGTAGCTTAAAAGGCCATAAAGGGAAAAATGTCAGGTGTGAGCTGCTCTGCTCAGCATGACAGGAGTTCAGATAAGAACACAAAAAATACCGCATGGGGTTAGACATAAGGTTCATTTAGCCTGCTAACCTTTGCCTGGCAACAGCAAGTAGCAAATGCTTAGGATATGTAGACTTGACCTTTCTCTCACAGACCCTCCCAGCTCCTGATAACCACTACTTAAATGTGTCCTTGCAAATCTCCCCCAGATGGTGGTTTTTCCTAGTAAAGACCTTCTGAGTTAAAAGAGGCATATCCTTTCCTTCCTCCACTCCCCCCCCTCCCCCTCCCCGCCCAAGTGGCCACACTTTGTTCTTTAAAGAAAAAATGATTGCCGTTTGTATTATGATGGAATGGGATCAAGGATTCAGGGCAGCCCTGTAGGCAAACAATGAAATAAAGGCATCCTAGCATTAAGGCAAGATGCTTTCTCCTTTCTTTTGTTCTTTCTGTGCCATTTAAGAAAGAAAAATAGGATACAGCCTGTAATATATGTTTCTGTGTAGAGATGGTGATCCATCCTGACATGTTCTTCTCTTTTCCCAGTTAACCATCATAACAGCTTCACTCTGAAAAGCTGGGGTCAGATCACCATCTCTGATTTTAATCTTCAAGGGTAATGAATGGAAAGAGTCACTTCTGTAGCTAAATTTCTGTCAGCCAAAACCCCTGAAATATTTGCTCTTCCTATGTCTTTTAATTTCTTTCAGGCACAGTTCTCATTTAAGTTATTTAGGAATATGATACAGTGGAAAGATGCTATATGTTAAATAATGGACTTACCCAGGGAAATGAGGTTTACATTAATGCAACATTTACCTCATCATTTACCGTGTTGGATTTCTTCATAACTCCATCCAACGATGGAGGTTCACTCAATTCTTGGTTTTCCCTTGTTTCAGGAAAAGTGATTAAATCTCAGAGGACATCCAACTATTTGTGTAGCATAGGAGCAACACATAATTTCCTGATCTACTGGGCAATTAGTTTATGCCCTGAAGTGTGATGTTTGATTACCATTCCTTACAGACTTAGTTTGCAGTGCTAAAGGCCGTAAAATTATTGAGGTTTTTTTTTTTTTTATTAGATGCAGTCATGGAATTTATCTTAAGGATTTCCAGTTGCGCTGAATTACCCAGACTGACCATATGCTGCCTGGCCTGTTCCAGACTTGCTCTCTTTTGACTTCTCAGGATCATCCATGCATCAGGACAGTAACACAAAAAAAGAAAATTTGCTCTGACTTGAATAATTTTGAACAGCTCAAACACAGCAACATTGCTTGCTTACTAATCTTCTCACTCCTCTAATCTGTATGTTTACTTAAAAACACTCTCACATTTAGAGATTGAAGAGAACTACATTTTGCCTGGTTTGTTTTCGTTTGGGTTTTTGCGGTGTTGGGTTTTTTGTGGGGTTTTTTTTTGAAAAAATATGTATTATACAGGCTTTCTCTATCTTGAATTGGACAAAACCTTGTGACTTGCAAAATATTAATGAACATACATACATAGAGAAGGTTAAGCTTTCATAAACCAAACTATTTCATTCTTTGTCTCCTGTGAGTCTGGAGGATGCAAAGGTTAAAAAAATCTTATTAGGAGAAATAGTATTTTTAATTAGAGAAGTGGTATATTAAAAAGAAAGAAACATGATAGGATATCAATTTAACTCTATTATTTGCTGTATTAGATGTAGTCTTGAGAAAGATCTTTTTAACACTGACACTTTCCTGATTATTTTTAACTAATTATAGTCTAGATTTACAAATTTTAAAGTTTCACCTTATATTTTTGTACTTATCAACATGTGTGTTTCCATCAGTTTCTTTATTTTTTTATTATTTTTTTTTCTGCTCCTTATTTTAAGGATAGAACTATTTTTCCAGATACTTTGTTTCCAGCAGATCAACATTGTATTCAAATTAAAGAGTTTAAAATTTCCCAGTGACTCCTACTGATCACTGTACTTTACCTCAAGGTTTTTAATATAGCTAAATAATAAAGTTCTGTAGACAATGATTCCAGACAGAAGCAAGTAATTGTAAGATAAGGACTGAATGAAGAAGAAGATGCATAACACAGTTTCAATATGGCCACATTTTTCTTCAGTGGGATTAGGGGAAAATGTTCTCAGTGTTGAGAAATGAGAATTGTTCCCAGTTTTAAAATCTCTTGGTGTCAGAGTGATGGAGCAGGGTCAAAACATCCATTTTGGGTACCCTAATGCCTAAAGAAAAATCTCCTGGCTTCAGCTTGTTTTATAACTAATTATTGCTTAGAAAATAATAATACAAGGCTTCTATATACCAAGTAAAATAGGCTTGCCAAGAATAAGAATCAGGAACAGAGATCTTTCCAGACCACTAAGAAAAAAAACAAACCAAAACAAATCATGATCATATTCAACAAGGTTTCATACTGATCATTGTGATCTACTGACAATGGAGTTGCATGTCCTCACCCAAAAGGGCACAACTGAATAATGGTCATGGTTTTGAAAAAACATTTTTCAGTTTAGGATAAGAATATTGTTTCAAGGATGATGAAATCAGCATCTGAATCCTTGTTTGGTCTAACAGGACTTAAGACCCTATCTTCCACTTCTTAGAGGTGAGCCTAACTGCAGAATTATGGATGGATTATAGAGAGACAGATAAGAAGTCAGATTTGAGGTGAAGGTGCTCTCCCAGAAAAAAAGGTTTTCATAGCAGCCAAATGTACAAACTGTGGGTGGGTGGGGGTGGGCGGGGGTAGGGGGGGGGGGCAGGAGGAAAAGAAAAAAAAGCCAGGAGAACTGGCCATATAGTATATAGTTAAGTAGTTGATTCATGCCTTCCATATTTTGAATGTGTGCTGTGCATGTAGGCTGCTTTTCCTCCATTAGGAGGCTGCAATGATGCATATTATTTTGCCCTTGTTTACAAACAATCTTAAAAGTGAAAAATGAGATTTTTCACATTATCCTATGAACAAAGACTGAAAGAACACCAAAGTGTTGTGAGTTGTTTGACAAAA
Organism: Falco rusticolus; assembly: GCF_015220075.1. NCBI lineage: Eukaryota > Metazoa > Chordata > Aves > Falconiformes > Falconidae > Falco > Falco rusticolus. The sequence goes on along the minus strand of NC_051191.1, from coordinate 26,780,763 downwards.
TCACTCTCCACTTTTAAACAAGGCATGCCTTAAGCTTTGTAGTCATTAATGAGGAGCAAATGGTTCTTGGTCTTTGTTTGGAGACCTAAGGTGCATAAAGAAAATCTAGGATTTAGAAAATAAATTTATTATTGAAGAAAACCAGCATATTTTTTACATTATGCTACCAAAATATGTGTTTTCATTTTTTCTCTTGGCAAATTTTGCATCCCTCTCTGCAAGACGTTGTGAATGACTTAATATATTTAAAACATAAGAGTTTTTTTTCTCCCTTTTGTTGTGTTGTAAAATTCAATGCAATTTAACTGTTTTATATGCCAGAGGTGGGAATTAAATAATTTCAGGGAGATCTAAGATAAGCTGGAACTTCCCCTAGTTGCCTGCCTTTTTTTCTTTGTTGCATGTCTCAGAGTTTTGACATTTTCCCTAGTGACGGTTGCTATGCTATTCCTCAGCACATTGGCTGGTGATCCTTGTGATGCCTAAGGTGCTAAGGCATATTTTGAACAGAATATCATCTTAAAAACACACACACACACACACACGCGCGCGCGCGCATTTCTGGGAATGGAACCTCAGTTATGGTTTTCCCCCAGAGATGATGTCAAATTTCTCATTGATGCACAGCAGAGTCAAAGGCATACAAAGTTAGTAATGACCAAAGCTATGTTGTACACAGTGTCCCCAGCTGTTATCATCAAGAGGGATGCAAAAATAACTAGGTTCAATTAACTGCCTGATTCATTAAAGCCAATATGCCACTTCTGGCAGGTGTCAATGGAGGGTTGCAAAAGGAGGGAGAAATCTTTGCATTTGCTAATAACCAGGTGTGCCACTCTTACAAGGATGAGGTTGTGTGTGAACATTGTCTTTCTAATAGCTTGCAAACCCAGTTTAACATCTGATACCTGAGATCACAAAATTGTCTTACGCAAAGTATAAATAAGAGCGAATTTATTTTCTCCTTGTCTGGTTCCATTTAACAGTGAATTTCACTTGTATGTGCAAATAGCAAGACAAAAATCTCTTTTCACAGGTGGCCCCTTATCACTTGTCATCTGTCTTCTCTCCCAGCTCAACCTGTTTTCTCAGTACCTGAATTGTCTTATAAAAAAAAAACAACAAAACAAACAACCCAGCACTGTTTGTCCTCATTTTTGTGAACTCTGGCAGACTCAGGCCTCTGGGAGAAGTTGCCAGCAGGTAAAATTGACAGCAGAGTATAGCTGACTGCACGTCTGCTGCAAGGATCAGCTCAGGCCTGACACTTGTTGTCACCCTTGTTGTACTAGCAATAAAGGATGCACAGGCTGGTGGAGGTGTAGATGAGAGATCTTTTCCAAGCATGCACCAAGGCTGACATATTGAGAGACCCCTCTTTGGTTAAATCCCAGCACCAACTTATATTCTTGAGTCAGGCTATGTGAAAAATTGATTTTTCAGAGTTGGCTGCCAAACTGGGGAACACAATGACAATAGCAATAAAAACCAAAAACAAACAAAAAACAAAACCAAACAAAAAACCCAAAACAAACAAAAAAACCCCACCAACCAACCAACCAACAAAACCGAAAAACCCAAAAAAGTTGAGCTAGGTGTAAACTTGGGGAGGAGAAGAGGGGGAAGGGTTTATTGCTGAAATAAGAAATGACTCACCAAAGCAACACCATCACCCACCATTTACTCGGTAGTTTAGGAGTTAGCACATTTAACCCTGTATTTCAGACATTCCTGTGTCTGAGGAGGTCCAAACCCATTCGTACCTTTGACGAGGCTGTTAAGTTCTCATGGCTGTATGTGATCCTGAGCATTCACAATATCCCTGACTTATATTGTTCCACCAAGAGTATACAGTCCAAATTTGCTAAGGTAACTGAAAAAGAAGTAAGCAGAAATAAAAAGTAGGGATTATCATAAACTGCTTATCTAAGGGCTAGTTTTCATCTAGATAGGATGGAAAAGAAAATAATTTTTCTCCTTCAGCATTCAGTTTTTCATTTGCTACATTTTTCCCCCTGCTGTGATTGAACTTTAGGTTTTTTTAGTCTGTATACATGATTTATCCATATGTCTGGAGGTGGGTGACAAACTTCATTTAAAGTTAAATTGTTCAAACAACATATAAGAATATTAATTGCTGTAAGCCAGGCTGTTTCAAGAACCCAGGCTCTGATATCAGATCCCCTCTGTTAATATCCTGACTGATGAATGACTCTGCCGGATGTTTAAATATACCTGTTGGATCACACACTATTTCACATGCATATAAAAGCACAAAAATAATCCAAGGGAAAGTCCCACCCTGAGAAGAGGGTAGTTTATCAATGTGGGCAGTTTACTTGTATTCATATCAGGTGTTTTGTCACAGTTACCATGTGCTGCTTGTACTGGTTTTCCCCTTTCTGCAATGAATCTGCAACACTAGGGTGTAAAATTGGGCCAGAGTATCACTTTTCCTCATTATGAACTGAGAAAAAACCCCCACCTACACTGCTCTATATTGCATAGAAAGATGTAGAAGTGATAAAAATGCATTCTGAGCAATCATTGAATATCTGTTTAATTTCCATACTTGATGGTTGGCCTTTCTATTTTTTTTTTTTTAAGGGATCATCGTATCAGTTTCTATCCAGGGTTTATATTTCTAATCTAAAATGAGTTGTTTAAATGGAGGTAAATGCAGATAGAAAGGTTTTTTTAACAATTGTACTATGAAGTTATGTAATATCTAAAATACAAATATCATATCTTTATCATCTGTTCTAGAATTCTGGATTTTCTTATTGATTTCCATCAGCATTTCAGTAAAAAACATCATGCATTATACTTTGTCTGGAATCCTCCAATATAACCTTAATATTTTTTTTTTTTTAATACTAAAGACAAAATCAAAATCAACAACCCATCAACTATAATCTACGGAAAACTGCAACCAACACATCTGTTTCCATGAACACAGTAACCACTCAAAATACATTTTAAAAAGTCACATTAACCAGCCATGCCCTTGGACACCAATATATTTACTTTAATAAAAACATTCACGATACCCACCTAAATAATTAAAAGAGGAATTTTATCTGTCAAGGCACTTTTCCAGGGGAATAGATTCTTTTGAAAGAAACATTCAGATACATCACAAGAATTACTTCCACATTTTGTAGGCGGAATGTGTTACAGGTCATCCTGCCCAGGAAACTATGTGGGAAATCGATGAACAATATGATTAAATGGCTTGTTAAATTATACATTAAACTTATATAGGAAGATCATATCTGCTCAGAACTCTTCTAAGCACTCACAGTCTACAAATCACTAAACTCATCAAAAGAAAACTCCCTGTAGGCAGAAAACATGACAAAGGGATTTAGATCGTAACTGAGAAAGAAGTTTAAACCTTACCAAAGCATCTTCACTACAACCACAGAAAATGTTCCCACAATTGAGTCATAAAACCTTTGATCTTTCGCTTTTCTTTCTGCAGCATATATTACACTTCATGAAGTTAACCAGATATCCTACTTGTGCAATGAAAGCACAAGAATGAACCATGCAGACAACAAATAATGGACAAAATTACCTCCAATCAGGGAGATTCTTTCTCCTATGAAACACTTACTCACTACTGTTTCAACCCTGATCATCAAAAGAGACTACCAAAAACCTGCTAAAGTTGGATCTAGGAAATAAAATTTGTGACTTGCTTCATTACCAAAACCTGGGATTCAATCAGTCTTGATTTTGTGATACATTATAACATTTCTCCCATTGGCTACAAATATCTGCATTTTCCTCTACAAAAATCCTTCTATTTCTTGGTGCCAATTACTTTTCTAGATTGATGAACCTGATACATATTTAATTAAGCTAATAATTTGGTTTCATTTTTTAATTCAGCTTTGAAACCTACTACTTCATTATTGTGCTCAAAAACACGCTTACTTTTGGTCTACACTAATTAGCCTAATAATTTGCTATCTTTGCTTACAACCTCCCCTACTATTCAAAATAGCATATATTTTCTACTGTTTTTTTATTTTTAATAATTCTTCTGAATCATTATTTTTTCTTTTATTGCATGAACATTTTTTTTCAGTAAAGTAGTTCAACTGAAAAATAAAAAAACTAGAAAACACTTGCTGAAACTCCTAATTCATCTATCATTTTTTTCAGATTCACCTGAAAGTCCACATCTTTATGTAGTTTTTTCATACTGAAAGATAGTTTTAGGAGGACACTTTAAATGAAATCCATTACAGTAATTTTTCAGCAAAGGTAGTATATTTTTTTCTAAACCGATTATGAAAATTTTCATGATCTCCTGGGACCAAAGGTGTCTTAAAGTAATTATCAAATGACATCCAAAAAATCAGTGGCTGATGTGTAATTAAATGTGATGATAAAGAGTAGGAATGCCTTACATTTCTTTAGACATCTGCAATATGAATGCCTTTATCTGATCCAATCATCGTCATCTCTTTGTGAAGGCAATGGAAAGAAATTTAGACCATGATTCCTATCACCTCCTTTATCGGATTCCATTACAGAGCAGACATTCCAGTATTTGTCCAGATGATTTCCACCCTAGACCCTGAACACTTTTAGATGCTTTAGATGCTTAGCTAGGATCAGTCCAGCTACCAATATATCACTATTGGAGTAAGGAAGCTTGGTAGAAGGTGAATTAGACACACCATAGGAAGAGCCAGCAGTGGTTAGGTTAGGTAGCTACTTGTTGACAAACTTTCCATTTCTAACTCCACATTTTCTAACAAAGGCTGATTGCATGAGTTTTTATTCCCAGCATTTCCACATACAGTGGTATAGACTAAATATCAAAGGTCTCTGAACTGTGAGTGATATTTACCCACTGTATACGTGTTATTAACAAGTAGGTAAGAAAAGATTGATCTACGCTCTGACTTTAAGAAAAGATCTGGTGGTTGTGTGTGTACAATTCATGTTACCAGCAGAAGTATTATCCTTGTAAAATATTGGGGCTTCACGTTGAGAGCTACATACATCACATTGATTCTGCTTTCTTGGCTAAATCATAGCAAATTGTTTCAGATTGGCCAAATTGTTGTTGCTGTTTTGCTTATCATCATAGTTTGTTTTGGATAATATGAAACATTTCATTCTTTTCTAAGCTATTTTTAAATCCCAGATGTGCCAATCAAAGCTAAAACCTTAAAAGGTACCTCTAACAAAATGGATGCATTGATTCACAATCTAATCACTTACGTACCATCTGGGGTTACTTGTAACGTCAGTTCTTTCCCATTTTTGCCCGATTTAGAGCAGCAATATGAAATTGAGTCATTTACTAGAAAAAGATAGGTATCTCTGTATTTGGGTCAAATAATATATAGCTAATATTAAAATTCTACTCCTTTCTGGAAACTTTGTTACTTAAGAGTAGCAGCCAGTCCTTGAGGGGTCCAAAGTGGCAATACTCATGCCATCAGATCCAGCTTGGCAATAAGCCAGGCCAACCAGAGCAGCGATACATGTTCCTTAGCTGCCTGCCCAAGATGAGTACCAGAAGGTCGGGAACACCTATGGTGGATCTACTTGGACTCCTCCTGGGAAACCTGCATGTTGAATTATCTCTCCAAAATGCCTGTACAGCAACACACGCAGCATGGGGAACAGACAAGGAGAATGAGAGATCTGTGTGCAGTCACAGGGCCATGATCTCCTTGCAATTACAGAGACATGGTAGGATAGCTCGCTTGACTGGAAGTCACGTAATTTTTAGGAAAGACAAGCCAGCAAGGCGAAGTGGTGCAGTTGCTATTTATGTTAGACTACAAATGGAACATATCACACTCTCTTCTAGGGGTGGATGCAGAATGAATCAAGAGCTTATGGGGAAAAATTAAAGGGGCAGGCCAACATGGGTGACACTGTTGTGGGTGTTTGCTACAGGTCACCTGATCAGGAAGAGGAAGTCAATGAGGCCTTCTACAGACAATTTGAGGTGGCCTCATGATCACATGCCCCAGTTCTTATAGAGGAATTCAACCACCCTGGTATCTGCTACAGAGAGCGCAGCTAGGCACACGCAGTCCAAGAAGTTCTAGCACAGCACAGGTGATATTTTTTTATGCAGGTGGTGGAGGAGCCAGAGGCAAAATGCACTCCTGGACCTTATACTAACAAAGAAAGAAGTACTGATTGGGGATGTGAAGGTTGGGGGCAGCCCTGGCTGCAGTGACCATGAGACTCTGGAGTTCAGGATCCTGTATGGAGGAAGCAGGACAATAAATAGGGCTGCGGCCTTCGACTTCAGGTGAGCTAACTTTGGCCTCTTCAAGGAACTACTTGGAGGAATCCCATGGCTTAGGTCTGTAGAAGATAAAGGGGTCCAGGAGAGCTTGCTAATATTCAAGCATCACTTCCTCCAAGCTCAAGATAGGTGAACCTCTGTAAGTAGGAAATCGAGTGAAAGGGTCAGGAAACCTGCATGGATGAGCAAGGAGCTCCTGGCAAACATCAAACAGAAGCAGCAGTTTACGGAATGTGGAAAAAGGAACAGGCCGCTTGGGAGGAATATAGGAACGTTGTCAGAACATTCAGGGATGCGATGAAGAAGGGTGAGGTCCATTTGGAATTAAAACTGGTGAAGGAAGTCAAGGACAACAAGAACAGCTTCTTCAAGTACATCAGCTGGAAAAGGGTGACTAAGGGAGAATGTGGTCTCACTGATGCATTCATCAGGTGGGTGCTCAGGTGACAAAGGGTACAGAGAAGGCAGAGTTACTGCATGCTTTCTTTGCTTCTGTCTTTACTGCCAAGGCCACCCCTCAGGAATCCCAGACCCTGGAGGCAAGAGAGGAAGTCTGCAGAAAGGAAGTCTTTCTCTTGGTCAGGGAAGATCAGGTTAGAGTTCATTCAAACAAACCTGACACCCACAGATCCATGGGCCCCAATGGGATTCATGCCTGTGGGATGCTGGGAGGTGTTACTGCTAAGCCACTCTCTATCATCTCTGAAAGGTCACGGAGAACAGGAGAGGTGCCTGAGCACTGGAGGAAATCCAGTGTCACTGCAGTCTTCAAAAAGGGCAAGAAGGAGGACCCAGGAAACTACAAGCCAGTCACCCTCACCTCCATCCCTGGAAAGGTGATGGTAAACTATTTTCATAAGAGGATATATTTCTACAGCAGCAATGGAGAGAAAATAATCTCAGTATACCTGTAAAAATTAGTGCTGGGAAACCCTTGTTGACATGGTTTCCATTCCAAGTTATCACACAGATCTCAGTCACTTACCTGAAATTTGTGTCCTGCGTTTTCAGACAGATGCTCCTTCTCCTTCACATAGACGACATGAACTCCCACTTCAATAATTTTCAGATACAGTGGAGGAAAATATTTGAATGCTTACAAAAAAATCCCCCCATCCCACCCAAAGTGTCTGCTCCATTTGATGCAAATTTGCATGCTTGCAAAGCGTTTATAAAATATGAGAGTCACCACAATTATTTTGCTAAACTGCAGTGGGAGTACGAGCAAATTCAGCCATTCCATCTGCTGCCTCCTCTCTCCCCAAGCACCTGCACTTAGCCTGTTCCTCTTTGGCTCGTCATCTGCATAACCCACACAGGATGGAGGGGGCAGGTCTGCCCTCAGTCACAGCTACTGTCCACTTCACAATTAGCACTTGTTGTGTTAAAAGATTAGTTTGTCTTGCTGGAAATCAGAGCTTTTCTACAAAGTACAATTACTGCAAATGTATGATTTGGGTTTTTTTAAGTCTTTGTGAAGTTTTATTTCTTTGTTCTTTGCACTCCCCCCAATTCCCTGTACATTCAGCCAGAAATTTATAAAGGCAAAAAGAGAGCAGTCTAGCTCCTCAAATGATGTAGTTTTGCAGGTATGCTTATGAGAGTAGAAATAATTATAAAAATTATATATACATAGAAAAAAGTACTGCAGATACAATTTAGACTACCTTAGAAGAAACACTATTTAGTAAGAAGCACACCTCAATTATTGATTTTATTGGGTAAGGAAAAATGATGAATTTTGCTCTTCTAGCAGGTGGCAATAGCTTGTTGAATACTTAAATGGATTGGATTTAAAGATATGGCTGCACATTATTATCCTTTATCACTGTCATATTAAAGCCTGGAAGACTTCATTTACTAAATGAAAACCACATTGGAAGATGCCATTTTATTTGGGAAGAGGTTTATACATTCAAAATTATCCTTGGCACTGCAGTGCTAATGCTCCTCCAGTGATAATTTTAAGTGTGTGCAGTTTTAAATGTTGTCGGTGAAAGATGGAGGGCTTAAAACTTCCAGGGATACCAATCATTTTAGCAATCCTCTCCCCTGCTTGTGTCATCCACTGTAAGAGAAAAGGCTGGAGGGGTTTTTGTTTGATTGATATATGGCTGTAATGGGGCACTCCTTAGTATATTATTTATGCAGCTTGATATTTGTCTTGTATGATTATTTTTTCCTTCAGTTAAAAATAATTTAATCACACATTAAGGCCATGAAAATTCCATTGCTTTTGCAGACTAGATTCTCCAGATTTATAACCTACTTACCTCACATGGTTTTGTTTTGAGATTTTGAGATTGACTTTATTTATTATGCAGTCCATAAAGTAAAACTATTCTAAATCATTCCTGTGGAACCATGAAAATGAAGCCTCAGATAGGCAAGAGGATTTTTATGTCTTTTAATTAGAGTTTATGTTGAAACTTCAAATGCTATGACAAAATGTTCATTGAACAGCCTTTTCTCAAGCTGATACCAAGGACAGAACCTCAGCTGTTTAGAAATGGGATGTCACAGCTTCTGAGTAGTTTTAAATGGTAATATCAATAATAAAAATCTTTAACTCTTACTTAGCCCACAGCATTATATAGGAAACCTGTTACTTTATCCCCATTTTACAGCTAGGAACGTTGAGGGGAGGTGAGTGTTTGAATTGTTGTACTTTCCTCTTTTCTACAGCTGCTTGGAGGCAATGCAGTCACGAAGTTTTCCAGCATTTACTTACAGGCTGTCAATCTAAGGTCAGACAACGATTCCAGCTTGCTAAATTTAATTCTTATGCTTCAAGATTTCAGCTAGTCACTTGTGATTCAGAAAGTTTAGTCCACCTTGTGCAGGATTAGCTCTCAGTGTTTAGATTTCTTCATCAGATAATCCATTCTGTGTTTGCAGCCACCTGGACATAGCTGTCACCTATTTTCCCTCGTGTTCTTTGCCTTTAGTCTTCTGAAGACTGAAAATCTTCAGCTTAACTGAAGTCTTTGGGCTTAAGATACTACACACATGTGAAACATAAGGGGCTATGATATGCAAGCAGCCAGACTAGATGATCTAATGGTACCTTCTGGCCATAAAACCTTTGAAATTATTAAATCTATGAAACTGTAGAACATAAAACACAGGATGGAGTTAGGCTAATGGGAGTGGTGGAAACTAAGCATCATGAGTATTAGACCCCACATACTTGGTTTCATTAAGCTCCAAGTACCAGAATTTCCCTCAGGCAATGCCATTACATATGATTATCAAAGAAAGAGGAGGAAGCTTTAGGGCCACTTGACCAATGTCTCCCCATATGTAGTAAGTGCACACTAACACTAATTTTCAAGGAATTAAATGCCTGACAGTCAATCCAGCAAACTAAGTAAATCCTGCCTCAAAGGACACCTGCAATTCAGTGTGAAAGAAATACTCTCATCACTACTTCAATAAGCTTATGTATGCAAATTTAACTTGACATACAGATGCATACATACATTGTAACTCTGTCTCAACTGTTAGTTTTTGGCCAAATAGGGGAAGAAATTGCTTTTTAAATTTGGAAAGTTTAAATATTTACAGCAAACATGTAATACAGTTTAATCAAAACCCTTTTAAGTATATTTCCCAGTTACTTCAGCTAAAGTTATCTTAATTCCAGATACATACGTATGCATTTATTTATTTATTTTCTTGCTATTAATTGAAGGCAGCTTTTCATAATTGCTTGCATCTCCCAGGGAAGTGTGGTATCATGTGCAGTGGAATACTGAAGCTAAATGGGCCTTGAATCTTGTCAAAATGAAGGCTCATGGTATTTGCCCTGGTCAAGCTTGTTTTAGCCTGTTTTCAATGGCACACTTCTCTCTTCCTCCTCAGCTAAGTAACTGTATATGGTACCTTCATATGTGTTGGTCCTGATCCCAAAAACCAAGTTGTACCTCTTCAATATACAAGGTAACATGTCACTTAAATTTTTCTGTATACATATTTATAAAATTCAGAATAAAAATTACAGAGATATTGACTCATTAATCTCTCAATTTTAGTAATCATATATCTCATGGAGTAGATGCAGTTTATGGCAGATGCCACACTTGTGGTTCCTTGATCTAGTTGACAGGTAGAATGTCATGGCTCCTTTCTACTCTGGCTGTACAAGATTTCTTCCCACACAAGCAAGTGATGAGATGATCTGTACGTGCTTCTCATGCATGGATACAGACTAAATGCACATCTGGACCTCCAGATTGACCGAACTGGCAAAACCAGTATGAAGGTATACGTGGAGACCAGGGATTCACACACAAAGCCAGGGAGAATCCTTTCTCCAAAGAGCCCATGTTGCTGGAGGCAAATGTTGGACTTGAAAGCTCTTCTCAGAGCCACATAGATACACAGCAAAGCAAAATCTAATCTCTAGACTCCCAAGTCATTGGTCTCCTGCTCATCATAAACAGGAACATACAGGATGAGGCTATTCTAGCATGGGTCTGCATGTCATGCAAATTTGCACATTTGGTGTTTGTTGTTGATAAGATCAAAGGCAGTTTGCCTCTGCAAATGCATATCTAATGAAAGCCAATATATACCTGAAATCTAAAACTTACAAGGTGAAGTTTCTGGGACTGTAGTTCAAAGGATTTTTGACTGAAATATTATTAGAAATATGCTGACAACAATTTTTAACTATTAACTCCATGTGAAGTTTGAAAAAAGAGTTCTCTCTTTTCTCTGGCTGAACATGTAGAATAATTACAGAAGATTAACAGTCAGTAAGTGTCGTGGTGTAACCTGGCAGGCAGCTAAACACCGCACAGCCTCTTGCTCTCTCCCTGCCTGGTAGGAGAGAATCAGGAAAAAAAAAATAAAATTGTGAGTTAAGATAAAGACAGTTTAATAGGACAGAAAAGGAAGGGAAAATAATAATAATAAAATAATTGTATTAATACTGATAAAAGAACTAGAATGTATAAAACAAGTGATGCACAATGCAATTACTCACCACCTGCCAAACAACGCCCAGCCAGTTCCTGAGCAGTGGCCCATGGCCAGCTTTCCTCCTAGTTTATATAAATACCATCATATGGTATGGAATATCCTTTTTCCCCATTCAGGTCAGCTGTCCTAGCTGTGACCGCTCCCAGCTTCCTGTGCCCCTCCTGCCTAGCCTCTTCTCTGGCAGAGCGTGAGAAGCAGAAAAGTTCTTGACTTAGTGTAAGCACTGCTCAGCCACAACTAAAACATCAGTGTGCTATCAACATCATTCTTATCCTAAATCCAAACCACAGCACTGTACCAGCTGTTAGGAAGAAAATTAACTCTATCCCAGACAAAACCAGGACAGTAAGGAATGTATATAGTGAAAATATTTTATATTAATGCTCTTAATCCATACAAAATTCCCAAGTTCCTAAGTTCCTCAGCATTTAAATTCTTTTTTTTCCCCCAGTATCCTTCCCGCCTTCCACCTCTAACAATCAGTCAACTTACATACCTTAGAGAAAATAGCCTTACAGTATTACCTCAGAAGTGCTTTTTGGTTTTAGTGACTCCCTTTTCTGACTGTCCCCTTGAAACACTGAGGAAGGGAGAGCCTGGAGAGGGAAGAAATGGCCTGAAGTCACACCATGAGAGCACTTCAGAATAAAAGAAGTTGCTCTTCCACTATTTAAGTGACAAATTTAGGCTTAATATTCTATTTCAATTTTTATTTCTGCTACATAACCTTAAGTAAAATAGCTGAGGCTTCATACCCATGTCCCTGTCTCTAAAGGGAATAATAATAGTAATAACAGTAATAAAATCTGTCTTTGTTTTGAAGATAAATACATGACAAGGTAGAGGTATTTGAGTAGTATGATAATGGAGGTTGCATAAGTAGCTTAGATGAATAGCGTGCTCAAACCTGTAGTTCACCAAAAATCTTAGCCCCTGGGTTTGGCTTTTAGAATTATAAATTATTAATCTTTCTACTATTGTTATTATTGTCTTTGATACTTTTAGATCTCTCTGTATGTTCTAGTAATTTGTACTGCACATGAAAATTTTAACCATGGGCTTGACATTTTAGTTTGAAGTTATACATTTGACAGTGGCTGTTTAAGCTAACAGATCTGAACTATTTCTAGCAGCACTTTATTTAAGATTATATGTTTTCCTGATAAGAATGATAGAAATATATTTGTGAAGACTGGACTAAACAGCCTGTGGGTATCAAGAGTATCATTAACAAAACCACTTTGAAACAGAGACCTTTTTCTGTGGTAAGCTTCATTCCCACCTGATGCAGGCTCTATAGATAGATGTTAATAAAGGACTTTTCCTGGTAGATGTTCCATATCTACTTCTCTTGAAGGGGGGTTAACAGGACTTTCTGATACCTGGCAAAGTTTGATGACTTCCTCTTAACTCCGTGACTTTTTTGTCTTCTTCTTCATGTAACAGTCATTCTCTTTCAATGAGAGTTTGTGTCTTCGCATTAACTCATTAACTATACTTGTAAACAGTCACTGAAGCAAGCAGAGCTTACAGGAATCTGGACACAATGTTGGCTTTTATTGGTAAAATGCAATTACAAAGGTAATTGGCTCCTATATATCTGTGTGACACTTTCTTGGCACTAGCTTCTCCCATTTCTGGATTGCCTTCCCCTCTTCCACTCCTCCTCAATATGTTTAGTATTGGAGCCAATAGCCTGGTGACCATTCAGAGGTTATACTTGGCAGCTTTAGGACACAGATGCTGGGTTGCAGCATTCAAGGGTTTGCAAGAGTTTTTGTCCCAAGTTCTCTTGTGGCTCAGTCTCTTGGACCAAGTGGCAATTACAAAATTGCCTTTAAATATGATGAGCTAGCTCCATTTTGTAGATCCTCAGTTCTTGTGGTTTATTTTTATCTGGAAAGAATTAGGTTCTTTCACCTTCAGAATCATGTTTTCCAAACAAGATGAGTTGATGATGAATTACTTTATGTAACTTTTTTAATGACAAAGTGCCTTGAAGACCACCCACCTAAGCCCCTGTGCAGTCATTGAGACATATTACCACTTCTGCACCCTACTGTAAATAATCCGAAGTGTAAAAGAAAAAACCATGCCAGGTGGCTGAAGTGGGAAGTGGGGGTAACAGACTGATGTAATGCTGTCAATTCTTCACCAGTCAAAAACAGTAATCACAGCCCACAAAATGCAAACAACTATAGTCATAGTCTCCTCCATGATACTTTATGAGAGCTCCCTTGTGCAAGGCCCATTGTAACTCAGCAGTTCCAGGATGAGTACAAACTAGGTACTGCCTCATGTCCCTTCAAGCACTTCTGTAGACTCAGACTTTGTCCTGAGTACAGAAAATAATAATTAAAAAAATATTAGAAAAAAATGGTTCCTGCATGAAACAAGGTGGGGGTCCCTGGAGAAAGTTCCTTTTCAAGTACTGGACTTGGCAGTAAAGGGGTTTTACCATGGAAGATATGACAGCATGATGATGACATCAGCTTCAGTGAGGTGAGTTTCTAAAACGAGGATCTCAAAGGAAAATATACATCAGTTCATCAGCCTGTAAAACATCTGAGGGTGGTAGATAAACTCTTCAGAATGCAGGTGAAAAAGATGAGGCCCTGCAAAGTGGGATCTGTTTTAGATGCTGTGCTTTTCCCAAGCTCATGCAAAACAACAAAATGGAAAAATATATAGTTGGAGAATGTGGAAGCCTCTTTACTACTCATCCTTCTTTCCTCTTTACCGCTCATCCTTCTTTCATCTTTGTCACTCATTCTTCTTTCCTTCTTTTCATCAAAGGAATATCTGTAAGATTTTTCAATAGAGAAAATTATTTAAAAAGGATTTCTTTGTGTGTGTGTGTCTGTGTGTGTGTGTGTGTGTTCTTTGTTACTGGCAGAACCAATTGTCACCTCCATTTGGACTCTGTGGAGATACAGAGATGCGATTTTCAGCTCAGGATCCAGTGAAGTCAGAGGCATTTAGGGACGTCCACCACTTCTGAAACTTTGGCTTTAAGCTTTATAGTGAATTTATACAGAAGCTGGAATAAAGTTTAATTCTTTGCCAGAACACAAAACAAGCCAAAACAAAAGTTCTTTTGTCTTTGTAGATTGGCTAAAGGGAACAACATCAGAATTCTTCCATTAATACTGGTCAGAGAATTTCCAGGCTGTTGTGGAAAGTTCTATATTTTCGGAAGGTCCATATGCAATTAATACAAGTAGGTGTTCAATAATCAATAAGCGCATGTGAAACCTTAATCAGGTTAATTATTTGGAGTGGTATTACAATCTGTAGATGAAGCAATCTCTTCGTTTTCTGCTCTACTGACCACAAATTCTTCAGCTTGTTAAGCACTGAATAAGTTTAGAAACAAAAAGCAAGTGCAAAAATATAGACAAAGCTGTAAGCAGAAAGAATCAGAATTAAGAGAATTCAGGCAATACTGTGCAAAGACAATAAATGTTAGTCTGACTAATGACTTTGTTAAGGATGAATTTTAGCATAAAGAAAGAGTCTTACAAATAATAATGCAAATTCATATTTATCATAGAGATAGATCAAAAATATATATTTTTGCTTGCATGCACGCATGCCTCTATGTGTGTCCCCACTGCAGAAGCTTTATTTTGTTCTGGAAACAAAAATAACAGTATAACTTAACTCTCTTACTTTGCTTTGCAGTTAGATGTTTATGAATAGAATAACTGTGGCAGCAAATATGCCATGAGTAATCAATAGGTTGTCATATATTTGCATAAAATATTCATCAGATAACTTGAAACTGAACGAATTCATAAATCATGTTGTATCAAGTTTGCTTACATCAAGCGCTGTAGGAAGTATTAGTTCCATTGGCATCATAGAAATTTAGAAATTCTCACACTTAAGTAAAGATGCACAGTCTAGATGGGGAGGATTTTGTTCCTTTTCTCTTTCCTTTTTTTTTTTTTTTTTTTTCCTTTAAGAGTAGGCAATTAGGTAAATAAACAGACTAGCAATTTCCTTTTGATAATAATAGATCCTAAATTGCCAGAAAAACTTACCTAGGAACACAATGGATTTTCCACCACTGAAAGAGATTAAATCACATTTTTATCTATTGTAAAAGCGTTGTTTAATGCAAAAAATACTGAGAAAAAAGGTCTTTTTGTTTACCTGCACTTATGAAAGAAGTTAGATTGTAATTTTCCTTTCTGGCCCTAGAATTTATGAGTCTATGATACTGAAGGTATATTTGTGGATGAATTCTTCAAAAGAAATGGCAATAAATTAATAATATCCATTGTTAACTGAAAGGAATTTGTTTGCCTCATACCCTTCCCTGTATCTGTCTATATGTAGCTATAGATACATTATGTATAAAAGTTATGGAATATTTAAATGAACATAACCTTTTGATCTAAAAAATAAACAATCTAACAATAGGAAAAATTGCAATCTGTTGAGACATATTTGAGTTATTTTGCAGTAATTGGCTTGGCAGCAGCTTCAGTCACAGATTTCTGTTTCACAGATTGTCCCCAAATGAATAAAAGGTTTGCTTTGAAATATAATTAATACTGTGTTCAGCTGCAAGACTTTCTCAGGTTGTCAAAGGAATTTGAAGAAGGTAGTTATAAAAAAAAAAAAAAAGACAAAAGAATGGGATGAAATAGCTAAGCCAAATCCAAATACATGCTGAAGGACAGCAGGAAAAAAACACAAAGTGGACTGAAACAAATGGCAAAAGTCTTTCAGGCATTCATTTTTTATCAAATCAACCATCAACAAATCGTTCAATAATGTTCCATGAACTATACAGACACTTTCATATTGTCTGTTATGGTAACACAGGACGATGAATTATTTGGCTGTGTAGCATGTATACATTACAAAAGAGAAAAGACAAGAAAAATCTTTTTTTTTCTAGCACTTTTCCAGTGCTAGAATCGTAAATATCTGCTTCACGCATACATTCATGTACACTTTAAAGCTCTGTATAAGTGTTTAGGGTTCAGAAAGACTGCTTTGGGAAATCTCTAACTGATTCAGAGTGCAGTGCACAACAGAGATGGAAAAGTGGGGGCTATTTTGACCCTTTTCACCATTAAGGGGTTATTCAGACCCTGAGTCCTGAGCCACCATGTACTACATTTGTTTTCCCACATTTTCTCTAGCACGAGATTCTGGATGTGCACATAAATCTGGGGATACGAATCTGTGTTGGAAGTGAAATGAAATGAGGAATCTGGTGTGGGGCAAGGCTGTGGTATCCAACAGCATCACTGGGGCAGGGACTAATGGCCCCAGGTCATGGGCCACAGGCATAGGCAAGAAAGCCCTGTAGGGGTGGTAAGGGCTATTATTGCCCTCAGAGACCTGGCACAACCCATTTTTTCCCTAAATATCACCTGTGTGACTACTGAGAGAAGGTAGGTCCTGACATTTTAGGGGCCAAAGTGCCATGGCCAACTAAGCACCAGATCTACATAGCAATGTTTGTAAACCTTCCTTGATACTTACCTGCATCTTTTATGCATCAATAGTTTAAAACATATCACTAATGGCTTTGCAGTGAACTCCTTGTTCTTTTGAAAAACAAACAGAAAATGGTGACAGCATTCCCTAATAAACATTAATGACAGTGAATAGTTCAAATCAATGTAAGTTGTAAAAAGTACAATGGACAAACAATGCTTCCTAGGATATTCTTGTGCTGTAGCACCTATTATAAAGTTTCATGCTGAGGGGCATTCCTGAGCCGGTATTGAAAGGCAGCTTGGGTTGGTATTGTTTGTTACCCCCATTTAGTTTTCATTATGGAAGACCACATCTCAACTAGTTGCAGTGCATTCCCATCATCGCCCTTGAAGATACTCCAGGGTTCAGCTTACCCTGTAATATATCAGATGGACCATCCTTTTTGATCAACAAATAGATGGTCACTTCAGACTTTTAGAGATATAAGGTTGGATAAGAAGGAAAACAGTATTCAGTGTGATTACATCTTTATTTATGGACAAAATAAGCAATTGCAACAGTTGATAACAGAACAGGATTTCCCAGACATAGTGCTAGAAAGATGTAACTAAATGTACTAAATATAAAAAATGAGTTTGCTTCAGAACCAAAAAAATCAAAATCCTCTTTGCTTTGCCTGGACCTCAGCTGGGTAAATCAAGCACACAAACATCTGCAAGAGCTGCCTCATTGCTTCAGTCTTTAACAGACTGGCATGACAACGTTTGGGTGAGCTTTCTTTTATCCTGAGTGGTTGTGGGAAGCAAAAACATTTCAGATACTTACATGGGAAGATATTTTGATAGTCAGTCAACACTGGGTGCCTTACCGGCCATCTTGGATAGCTTTTTCTTAAAGATTGGAGTAAAACCTTTACATATCATTGTAAGGCAGTTTCCATTTATCTCATTCAGGACATCCAACATGGAAGACAGAATAGTTTTGTGTCAGAGTGTCTGTATGTAACACGGTATCACTACACTTAAAGTTCACCAGCAGCTTGATATGGTCAGTGATGACTTACAGTGACTTCCACATATTAGCTATATTCCTCCTCTGTTCAGATAATAATCAGTGAATTAGCTGCATATATTGCTCAACCAGAAGACTTTTGGGAGGACAAAGGTGTAAATGGAGTTTGTGTGCTTCAAGCTAGATTCATAGAGGAGTAAAGATTAGCAAGAGTCTAGTACTGAAACAAGTTGATGTACGAAATGAAGCTGTTTGCAAAGGACACTGTGAAAGAGTAGAGAGAAGGGGGAGACTGAAGATGCTGCTTAGTGTATATCCTAAATCTGGCTGGAAGATGGGCTTTGAACAAGCTGTTATTTCCCACATGGGAGTAGCATTGCTACAGTAAAATGCCAGATTTCATCCATCATAATGTCATGGCTCATATTAAAATGTCTTGAGGGACCTGAGGGAGGGATGGGCAAAAGACATCAAATCAATTTTCAGGCAATTGCTACAGTTTTCAGAACCTAAGCCCTATGTGATGGTGTTATGGTTGCACAAAGGGAGGGTATAAATAAGGTCCATATATCAAGAGAGGAAGTAATTTAGAAAAAGGCAGTTGATTTGACTTTTGCATGAGGCTGAACATATGGTGAAGTACAACCAGGTTATCATTCTATATATTCCTCACAGAGATAAGCACCAAATCTATAATTATGAGAAATTAACACATCAGTGTAGTCCTAAAAGTGATAGCTCTGGAGCAGGGTACCTCTTGCTTATCAATAAAATAATAATAATAATAAAGTAAAACAAGAAGAAGAAAGGTTATAGGGTTATTTTACATTTGTTTGAATTAACATTTAGGTATGAGATATGTAAGTCAAACACCATTATATCGCTAACTACTTCTGGAAACCTGAACATTACTTTTGCAGAAATGGAACATTTTTACAAGATGCTTTTAAACACAGAGAATGGGAAATTAGCCCCAGAATAGTCCTGCACTAAAAGCAAGTAGACTTTTTGAGTTTAATGGTCTACATAAACAAGCATAAATAGATTTCTTATGAGTTTGTCAAGGCAACAAATGGTATGCATACCACAGCATGCATGGGGCAATATTTGTACAAGATCAACAAGCAGGTGGTTTAGAAGCAAAGTGATCTACCTAATGGCTTAATATTTCTCGATCCTGCATCCACTTAGGAACTCCTCTTTCTCCTGGAAAAGGACTGGCACATATGAAGATCTGTTCAAGGCATCTGAGTGACTTCATATTCCAACTAGAAACAGAAGGATGCAGGGAGTCACTTGTGAAAGGTCTTAAAAAATACCTTTTGTCTCAGGTACATGCCTGTGGATATTCACCTCCTTTGTGAGCACGTAGAAGGAAGTGAAAAGGAAAACATCTGTGAAAGCAGGTCTATGAAGGTGTTTGTGTGTTAAATGGTCGCTATGGTAGACATCATTGACCTACAATAACTGCTAAAGAAAGAATTTTGCTTGTTAATGTGTAGTCTTAATCTTAGGCAAGCAAACATCAAGATTGCTACCCAGCAGCTGTTTGTATCCTGTATAAAATTAGCAGCTGGCCTCAATCTTAGCCAAAGTGGACATATGGCTGAATAAAAAAGCTACAATACTTAACACTAATCGACATACTTGTTGGCACTAGAGCTGGGTGAATAATTCAGGGGTTTTGTCTGTTTGGTAGCCAAACCACACAAAAAAAGTGGGGAAATTTGGTACAGTAAAATGTTTCAGCTAAAAGAAAAAAATTACACAATTATTTCTGCTCTATTCAAGTGTTTCATCAATAGAAACATAAATTTATTTATTTTCTTTCCAAAGTCAATGTTCTTGCTTGATCTTTTCTCTTTAATTGTAGATTATTTAAGTACAAGATATTGTTCCAAAATATGAAGTCAGTTAGTTCTGCTGAAAGTAATAACATTTATTTTTAAATAGTGAAATAAAATAACTATGACATTCTCAAACGACTTCTTTAATTTTTTGTTCTTTTTTGGCTGAAGATAATTACTGATTTTGTCTCAGTTTCCAGAGATTTTGTATTCTATCCCTTAAATCTTTATTTTTCAGCAAATTTATAGTTCACTAGGGAAAAAAAAAAGTGGAGTGGGGGGAGAAAAAAAATTTCTTATTCTCGCTGTTAGTTCCAGCATGGGCCAATGTGCATGAAGACCAAAGTAAATTTAGGTCTAATCTCTATGTGTGGGCCAGATATATCTGATGTCCCTTGGAGACTGAGGATTTCCTCCATTCAGCTTTATTTGTCATACTAACAGATTGAATGTGTGAATGAGTTCAATGGTTTATTCTTTCTTTCAGCTTAAACCTCATAATGACATCTATAAATGGTTCCAGCATAAAGTATCTGTCCTTTCCATCACGGTCGTTTGGACAATGTCCATTCTGAAGCTGTGCATGCTGTGGTCAATAATGGTTTCCTTATAATGAAGAAAGCAGTTGTATTGCAGTAAAAAGTCTCTTGGACTATAGATTATTTCTGAGAAAGAAATGTTTCTGGATTTGGGTAAGCAGATCTTTTTCTTTTTGTGAGTAGTGAAAAAACATTAAAAACCCCTTCAACTCTACATGCAGTACATATGCTTATTTCTCCAGAAACATTGGTCCAATGAAAATCCAGTTTAGCCTACACAGAGCAGAAAAGGTGGATTGTACTTCAGGTACTACAATCTACTGTAGACAGTCAGTATAGTTAATCTGCCTGACATAAATTTTTACTTTTTCTGGAAATATTAGGCCAAGTGCACTCTTACTATGCACTGAAAACATGGTCAATTATTTATTTAGAACTAAACTCCTTGAAGCTTTGAATTATGGGCAAAAATATCTAGTGATGGCAACCCATACCTGTCCATCATCTTTCTCAGAGCTGCTCCTAGTCTATGACAAGGAATGAGATCCAGAGTGTCCAGAGAAGATTATGTGCCATCAGGTACTGGATAGACCAGACCTTTTTATCACAAGAGCATTCCCAGTCTGTAACTTCCTCTCAGGACGGAAGAAACACAGAACTAGGAAGCCAGAAAACCTTGTGAACTATGCACTATTGAATTTAACTTTTCATCTGCATAGATGTAATGTTATGAGCCTACAATACCTCTGGTACAGGGAAGGCTGGCTTTACTGTAAAAGGAACCACTGTAAATTTGTTGAGCCACAGCATCCCTGCCTTCATTTGAGCAATGTATAGGAAAGCATTATCTGCCCATTGCCTTCCAAACAGAAAGTCAGGTAGGGCAAGTTGACTCAGCTGTACCTCTAAGTAAAACAGTAATTTAGAGCTGGTTAAAGGCAAACGGTTATTTTAACATAATGAAGAACTTCAGATTGGGTGGTGGTAATGAGATATTTATTTGGTTTGAGTCAGGGGTTTGTTTGTTTGTTTGTTGTCTGTCAAGTGTGAACATACAAGATGCTCTGGAGGAAGCCTTACAGTTCTCTGACCTTGGGCCAGTAGCTTAATTTCTCAGTGCATCTGCTCTTTTCATTTGCAAACTAGTAGTTAATGATGTTTATGTAGAAAGTTGCTCTAAGATACCTGTGAATGAAAAGTTTGCAGCCCCAAGTGGGGGTGTCACCTGGTAAAACTGCAAAAGCCAGCAGTGTTCTATGGCTTTTTATTTGCCGTGGACCAAAATAATATTTCATTTTATTGCAGTGATGGATTTATTTGTCAGTTTGGTTAGCTTTGCAGTAGAACTTGGTTTCAGGAGATAGCTACCTCCACTGTTAGTTTGCCTTAGCAAATAATTTATTTTCTAAGGTTAATTTCTGTATTTTCTCCTCCTAGAATCCTTCCCTGATTTCACATCATTAATAGAAGTAATGCTATTGGTTGCCCAGGTCTTATTTAACAAAATGCATTAACAGATGCTTTTTTGTAGGTCTGTTAATATAGCATTAAATTAACTCACTTGAATGTAAGTGTCTGCTGGCCTCCAGTTACTGTTCCAAAAGGGCACAGGTCTTCCTTAGGTCCTGTATCATGTTTATCGGGTCTGTGCATATGTCGTGGATACCCCCTGGCATCTCAAATGGCACCAGATGTCTGTTCCTAGGTAACGGAATGTATCTCTAAGGACTGGGTGCAGTTCCAGGTTCAGATAAGATATCTAGCATTTCATGTTCACAAATGAATTACGTTTCTAACCTATTTTTGTCTGCAGAACCTATAAAGCTCTTCAAATCATCAAAAGTAGGATTCTACTACAGGGACCAGCTGAACTGTTCTTATCTCCATTGAGCTCAGTTTAGTTGATCATGTAGGCATTTAATGTTATCTGAGATGCTTTTGTATAAGACATCCTCGTGATGCTTGATGCATCTGGAGCAGCAGCTGGCACCCACGTGAGACAGTCTATGGTATCTCAACTGACAGTATATGTCTAAACATAGACAACTGATTCAAACCCTTCAGACTATATGGAAAAGGACTTGGTTTAGTTGGTGAAATAGGTATCTGCTGCTACTTAACATGGCAATCCCTCGAGATCCATAGGGCTGGCAAACGTGACGCAGACCTCAGGAAGACTCAGACCCCTTTCTAGCGGGAGATGGATGTCAACACGACCTGAGTTACCTACAGTGTCATTAGTTAGATATGGTTTAGACAGCTGAATCAAGCCCTGTATCTGTACTGCATGGGGCAGAAGCAGTAAGTTCTTCTAGCTCTCACAGAGGCCCTTGCAGAACCAAAACTAATGGTCAAAATCTGGAGCTGAAATCCAACCCAAAATATGGTGATCACCTGAAATGGACACACACAGAACCAATAAAACATTTAAGTATGCCAACCAGAAACATAAAAATAGCCTTTTAGGCAAGTGTTAATATGCACATGCTTAAAATTCAGCATGTGCTTAAGTGATTTGCCAATTCAGACCTTGAGGTGCTCGGCCAGTCTTTCCTTCTGCAAAGCTCGGGTTAGAAAAGCATGTGATTTTCTTCTTTTCTTTTATCTTTTTTTTTTCTTTTTTTTCCCAAGGCAGGAAATAATTTCTCACCTTTTTAAGTGCCACTTGGCTCTGGGTACTGTAAAAATTGTTACATCTTGTGGAAGTGCCAATTAGAGGCAAGAATTACTTGACTTGTCTGCTTTAGCATTAAAATGCTTAGAACTCCTTGTCCTTGGCAGCTGGAATTTTATTTTTATGCTTATCTGATTTAGGAAATATATTTTTTTTTTAATGGAACCTGATTTAATAATCAACAATAAGGTTGCCCAAATTGTAGAATTCCACTTTTTTAAACTAATATTCCTAATGTATTAATTTCATTTATTGGAATTCTTTCCAGAGTAGTCAATATGCACTTTCACTTCATATCATTTAAAATAATTCATATTAACTGTAACTGCAACACAGATTTTGTGTAGAATATATTCAAAGATCAAGTATTCTAAAATTATATTGGATTTTCTCATCCCAAGTAGCATTTTCAAGGAAAATTAAACCAGTCTGTACTAATGAAAACCTAATTTACTTGAACTATATGTGTGTAAATGAAATGGAGTGCAAAGCAGAATTATAGTCTTTTATTTAACTGACTAACTTTACTGGTGTTCAAGATAAGAATATGGAAAAACTCGAAAACAGCTAATGCATTTTGATGTATTACTGCATTTAAGCAGATCCCCTACAGTCTTAAAAAACATAAAGGTATTTTTTTTCTAGAATGCTTTTATGAGATTTTAATAATTATCATGTGTAAAATAAACATTCTATTTTAACTTCACATTAGGTACTTTCACTGGAAAATTATTCCAGCCAAAATCTAAGGGTCTGGGTGTTTGGTTTGGGTTTTTTGGGGTTTTTGGACATTTTTTCCCCCACTAGTACAGGGTATCTTGGAATTCTTTTCAGAACACCGCTTCTGTCTAAAAAAGTGTACGCATAGGTGGGTGTTGATTAATGGTTCTAAAAACACTTTGTGTAGGATCTTATGCTAATTACCCTTTATACCCTAACCTGTGTCAGTTTTAACAATCTAAATTAGCATTTTCTCTTAGGACTAAAGAAATGTGAGAATTGTGAAATTAGCTCAGTAAGCTGAATTAACAGTGCGAAAATTGAGATGTTCTGTCTTTCCATATTAACATCTGCTGCTTCTACTCTATGTGATGTTCTAATCTAAGTGATGGAGACATTACCCCACCCCCTTGGAGGAGGAAAAGAAAAAATAAAGATTAAAAAGAAAGAGGAAGAAAAGATAGGGTGGGGAAAGAGAAATAAAAATCTTGCTACATTGTAAAAAAAGTGTAATTGGTGACAATTGTTATCAGCAGTTCTAGGTAATCATGTCTGGAATAATGGATTTTTGACATGCAAGTCTTAAAAATTGGTTGCATTATTGTTGATGCAAATAGTTTAGTTTCTTTCCTATTACTGCTGTAGTATAATGGAACACAATCTTATAGGCAGTGGGTGATACAGAGAGCACATTGCTCAAATAAAATCCTGATTACAAATGGTTCCATTTGGTTTATTTTATATTCTAATAGGAACATAAGTCTTTCTGTGTTCATTACATTATTAAAATAACCCCCCACATTTCTGAAGAGAATAGGAAGGGTTTATTATTGTTTCTTCTTCTAAAGTACTGTGAGGATTATTCAGATTTTAGGTCTTAGTCATTGAGTTGATAAACAAGAGTTAATAATGGCAGTGAGAAGAAATTTGTGTTTTCAAAACATAATGATCTCTCCCAGACTTGTGAACTGCCCATTGTTTCTCATTATCATCATAATCAATACTGCCTGAAATATTTCTGGGCTGCCAGGGTGGCATCTGCGTAAGAAGCAGCATCCAGGCAGTAGAGATTCACTCCAGCTGTGTGCAACTCCAACTGCAACATCCTATGGGCTGTACTTAACCGCTCCTGGGAGCATGAGGCTGCACTTAGAAATACCTAAATCCAGTCAGCACTTAAAGATGCAATTGTTGCCAGAATTTGGGGGAAAAAAAGAAATAATTTTAAAAATAATAATAAGAAACCCCAACTCAATGACAACAATGACTGGAAAGGCATTGTGGATATTTGGATGCAAAGGAAAGAAGTGTAAGCCACACCAGGTGATTAATGCCATGTTAATTTAACCTTAATGGGATGAAGAATGCTTACGGCTGACTGGGAAAAGCCTGCTCCTGCAGGGCTCCAAAGCCCTCTGTCTTCTGGCTAGGTGGGAGGGTATGGGAGCACCAGAAGGATGTCAGTCCCAGAGCTTGCTTCCAGCTCATGGCTATTCCATAATGATGCTGGTGGCTTGAGCTCTTGGAGCAAGCAGAAAGGTTGGAGAGAGCTGGTTTAAAGCCTCAGTTCTCATCCATCATTGCTTGGCAGGAAGGAAACAGGGGAAAGGGTTTCCCATTCCTATCTTCCTTACTGCTTTTGGTCAAACTTGTGAGAAAGATAGAAATAATGAGTTTGGCCCCCAGTCATCACTTCATTAAAATAAAAATCCTTCCTGGCAGCCCAAATGTGATCTTTAAAATCTTGTTACTTGTCAGAATATACTTTTATCCTGTTTCAAGCCAAGAACATTTTAAATGATTGATTTTTATTTTATTTTTTTCATCCCTGCAGCATAGCTACATACAGCCCTTCAGAATCATTGTATCACTTTCCAAGAATTCAATTTTAATTGAATTTCCAGATCTTAAAGGGACTCCTGATAAAACAGATTACAAATTAAAAAATACAGCAGGCAGTATGGTTACCCCAGTTATGGTAGTTATGTTCATGCTTCTTTGTAAACTAGCACAATCCAAGAGATCAAGAAAATCATTCTGAAAGGTCTGGCTGAGTGAAAAAGTAAATGAGTTTTCATCCCATTGGTATTTTAGGGTTTAAGCATGCACTTGCATTAGACATCTGCTGAAGTGTCTATCTGAAGTAGCACTTCAAAACGCAAGCATCACTCCAGTCTGTGTTTTGCTTATCAGAACTAAATTGATGTGGACTTCAAACAGAGCCCAATATGTGAACCCCACTCTGTACTTGCTACCCTGGAATGTCAGGCAATACACAATATTCAGGGAAAACTCAACTTTAGTGCTTTTTTATTAACACACATAATGACAGCACCAGTAGCTCTGATACAGTAACAGATATTTACATACCTGTGGCTGAGTTACAGGTCCCTTTTATGGTTGGATTGGAAGATCTTAAAGATCTTTTCCAACTTAAATGACTATGATTCTGTGCTTTAGTCTGCTGCAGAGCTCACGCCAAGCTTGTGCCACCTAAGCATACAGGCTTATGCACCATGATCTGTTAGTTTCTTGCCTAACTCTGTGACTTCACTGTTCACTAAATATGCTATTTACATTTTCTTTTATCATTGCTTGAACACCTGCAATAAGAGTGTTGCTTTAACCTGACAATCAGATTGTGGTAGACATAAAATCAATTCTTCAGCACCTGTGAATTTCCCCTGGTTTCTTCCACTTTCTCTTGAAGACAGATAAAAGTGATAAATTGCATCTCTGTTTGTGACCAGAAGGGATTTCTTCCTGAAGACTCAGAAATGCTCAACAGCATCATGTGCCATTCCTGCTCCTAGATGTAAGACAAATCTTTTCCTGCACTAACAGGCAAGTCATCCCTTTCAAACCACTTACGTTGCTTTATATCACAATCCATACTGACTAGTCACTTGGCCTGTCCATCGACTGGAAGCAGGTTGATATGTATAGGCTAGTGTCAGCTTTACTAGTTCATCTGCTTTCTCCTTACAAAGTTCAACATAGTACCACCCCAGGCAACTGCTTGCCCCTTAAACCATCTGTGAGTAGCTATGGCATACAGAAGCACAGACCCCAGGTGAGATCCCCCATTGCGTACACCAGTGCTGGTTATACCCAACTGCTCATCCACCCAGGTTCTGCCCTGGAACGTGCCTACGTGCAGCAAAGCACCTTGGCAGCCAGGTCACACCCCACCGAGCTGTTTACTCCCCCCTGCTCACCTGAGGAGGTCTCTTCTTCCCAACTCAGGGTTAAAGCTGGGGGGGCTTTGGGCAGCCCCTTGTTGCAGACAGATGAGCACAGAACTGATGTGCAGGCAAGCTCAGGGAGCCAGATTTAGTGCCAGTTGCTCCCTCACTACATTTTCAGGCAGAATCATCCTGCAGCCTGGCACCCAGGCAATGGGTAAAGCCTTTTCTTTTATCTCCACATCCAGGGCTCAGAAGCAAGCAGAAAACACCTGCACAGATTTCAGAAAGAGCCCATATGATTAGCATCACTTAGGACCAGGATATTTAGTCAATTAAGTTCAGAGCTGTGACAAGAAGATGGTTCTAGAAGTGTCATATTGCATGCGCTTCAG
Organism: Falco rusticolus; assembly: GCF_015220075.1. Lineage (NCBI taxonomy): Eukaryota > Metazoa > Chordata > Aves > Falconiformes > Falconidae > Falco > Falco rusticolus. Next base: position 26,753,651 of record NC_051191.1, on the reverse strand, counting down.
TGCTGAACCTTTTTGGCAAACTTGTTTTTTATTAAATATATCTGATTTATGTTCTACAGTCTCTTGGGGGTAAAAAGGTAAATTAATTAAATAATAGATTCACTTTCTACCAACATCTGTTTGCAATCTGGCCAGGCTGTTATCACTTCCCTGTGTATCAAAATGAAGTCTTCTATTACTTATACTGAGTTCTAGAAAAGATCCCAGAGCTTTTTCTCTTAGGAAGGATTTTTATTTTAATATTTTATTTTCTTTTAGTTAAATAATGTCAGATTTGGACCTTAAAAACCAGTGATTTCCCATTCCCCATGTAAGATATGCAATGGTATTATCTTGTTGGAAAAGGCTGCAGGAATTAGGAAAAAATGTATGCCAAGCCAAAATTTTACCTTTTATTTCCCCCCTTCTCTTGGAAATCAATGGAAGCTAGCCAGTCCCATTAATCCAATTGCTTCATTTTTTATTTTATTTTATTTATTTATTTGCATCAAGGTAATGTTTAGGAAGAACTATTGTGGGTAGGAGTAGTCCAAGCGGTAGAACTAGTCCACAGAGAAGGGCTGAAGAGACAACCACCTCAGTAATTTCAGGTGTTGGACACCATCACTAAGCAAATCACATCAACTCGTGAATTTCTGCAAAGCCAGTGAAGAACACTGGGTTCAAACTCTTTGTCAGTTAAGGGCCATAGCCCTCAGATCTTTGAAGTGTTGTGACTGGAAGAAGCATGCCAGAATGAAGCAGAAGGAGGTATGGATGTGGAGGATATAATAAACTGTGAAGGGTGCTTTGGTTTTTTAGAGAGATGTTTTTTGGTGGTGGAGGTCCTGCCTCCAGTCCGAATACCTAAAGTGGTATCTCTGAGCCTTCCCTTAATTAGTTAAGAAGTTAATCTGCTGGGTGCTTTTTGTTCTTCTGTCTTTCTGCTGGTGGAGAGACCTGTGTAATGAGTGTCATTTAGTGGGACTGTTATTTTAGAAAGGTTGCTCCATCCTTTATATGAGGAAAGCCAAAACAAAGACAAAGCCCCTACACTCCAAGCAGAAAGTAACAAGGTGCATGACAACTGTGAGTCATTTCATTCCACACCTCCTGCTTTCTCTTGGCTGGTATAAAAGCATTCCCTCATACATGAGAGGTGATGCTATGGCCTTCTACTCACAGTCAAAACAGCCTGCACCTGAGCTGCTGAGCTGGTTGGGGAACGAGGCCTGAGGAGCTGGACCCAAAGAGCAATTCTGTGGGAAGTCACTGAAGGGAAGAAAACATTCAGTGCAACCTCTTCTTTTTATGGTCCCTTGGAAATAGTTACTGTGTTCTTTATCGCTCAGCATTTCCAAGGCACAAAAGGAATTACTAAGGCCTAGCCTGTGGTTTCCACAACAGGTAAGTTTTCAAATTAGTGATGGTGAACTGCTTTGGCTTCCTAGTTCTACAGTTCTTTGCCCTCCCTGCAAATTCCCTGTATCTGATTTGTCTATTCTTTTCATAGACTTTATTCTTCCTCTTCTCATCTCCATCCTCTAACATTTCCCTCAGTTCTTCTTCCCCCCCCCCCCCCCCCATATAAAATTCTTGCATCTGGCCATTCTTTTCCAGGGCTTGGAAGAGTCATTGCCAGAGAAGGTAATGGCTGCTTCTGACTCTCTTTAGAGTTGCTGACTTTATCTATTTTTTCAACACTATCTTCTAGCCTTGAAGCATTTATTTGCTTCTTGAATCACCAATTTCTTATCAACTTGTCTCCTGAAAGCCCTTTTCTACTTCCTACATGTCCATACAGCAACACTGGCTCGAATAGGATGTTACGAAGTACTACAGTAACAATCATTGTAAGAGTCTTACATTTTTTTTTGTGAGATTAAGATAAGTGCTCAGAGCTACACTATCTCACACCTTTCCTTTTTCCTCCAACACTACATCTCTTACACATTTTTGCCCCCACTGTGTAAACTGGTATAATGTTTTCCTGCAAATGTGTCTCCTGATACAATTTCTGGCATTCTTTTACCTTTTTTAATCTCTGCTATTGTGCTTGGTGTTAATATGCACCCATTTGTAGAGCTGGTTAGGAAGCATGGGCCAAAGTGCCAGAGGTAGAAAGACAACCCTGCCAGATCTCATTGGCATGAAAGATTTGCACCACGCTCTTCCACATCTCATGATGTCCAGTCAAAATCAAGTCCTGAACAAAGATCTAAGGCAAAAATGACTAAAAAGAAGCAAAGGTAATATGAAGATGATGCACATCAAGGATATGACTTCTTGACACATCTCTCAGCATCCAAATTATTTGTTTCAGATGGTTACCGTTGTCTACTACTTAAAGTCCTTTTGAAATCCTGGAAACTCAGTTGCCTTGGCAGGAAACATGTTATCCCAACACATAGCTGGATATTAAGCTGCAGGCATTGTACCAGCCTCTGACTGAATACAGAATGTGCCGTCAAAAAGAATGAAATCCCATGATCTGAGGAAAGAAAATGGAACAAAAGCTTTCCAGTATACTACAAGGAAAAGAGGAAGAGTTACCTGGTTGTGGCAGGCCAAACATCAACTCTGTTCCTTCCTTGTGTTAGTAAGTAGGGTTTGGACTCTGCAAAATACTTACCAAGACAAACAGAAGAGCTTGTGCCTTTACTGTTTCTCATACTTAATTGGTAATGTCTTTGTATTTGAAGGTAGGACTGCAATAGGAAATATCATCTAAGCAAAGGCATTAATTAAAGATCCCTGGAGAAAATATAGAAGTAACATTGTTTATCTTTTTCTTTCCCTACCACAAGGAGCTAGAGAAAGGAAGGAGGCAGTCATGCTCTTTGAGCCAAAGAAGGAACACATATCCCGGATTAGTTAATCTGAGTGAATTTAGAACCATATATAATACCAGAATTGGGAAAGCTGTGGCTCCCAGGATTTCCAAGGTAGGCCAGAGTTGCACAGGATGGCAAACCAATCACCACCATAATCTTCATGCTAAAATAAGGTTGCTATTTTAAAGGAACATTTAATTATTATTTCTGATTGGTTTTCTTATTTTTGCGCTTCCATAGGGAAAGTCTAACTTTGAATGCCTTGGCACAAGGTAACCACCCTGCTGCTTCCCTCATGGCCAGCCATTCCTCAAGGTTAAACTGCACTTTCAAAGGATCTTTTCCCTAACAGATTGGGGGAGAGTGAAGTCGTGGGTGTCTCTAACTTCAGGATCCAGGCTGTAAGGAAATAATGTCAACTGCCCAATTGCTAAGAGGTTCATCTCTTGACAAGTGTTATCCTGAATTTCTTTGGCAAATGGTAAGATAGCAGATAAAGAGGCTGAAAGAGGGACCTCCACAAACCCACCTGCAGCCCACCTGCTTAGCAATAGTGGGCACAGTGAACTAAATGTTTAAAGTTGTATTTAACATACAGCTGAACAAAAGCAAACTCCTAGTCTTAACATACTAGTCACAAACCTCCAAATTTATTTAGGCTTGACCTCACAGCCTTGAAGAATGTTTTCTCTATATCTGATCCTGCCCATGGCAATGCAACTCGATGTTTAGCAGCACAGCATCAGAATACTTTACTACATATATAGAAGTTTAAGATTTTTTCTTCTTTATAAGACTAATTTGTCCTGTGATATTTTCTTCCCCATAGGATAATAACACCTCAGCATACCAATTTTGGCTGGATGTTGCCATAGTTTGATACTTCTTTGACTTTGTTTTCCTTCCATAGGTCCTTCCAGCCCTTGAACACCACAATTCCACAAGGTACCATCTGACCATTTGAATCCATTTAGATGAATGTGACCTGAGAGTGCAAACATTTCAAAATAGATAAAGATTAATTACACAGAATTATGAAGAGGTAGATGAGAAACTAACGGAAAGTCAACATACCCAGGTTTGACCTCCACTCTGCCAAAAACCCCACTTTGTTGTATAATCTTGGACAAATCTATTTAAGTCTTTGTTCTTCCTTTGTTGGCTTTGTCGGCTTTGTCCTTTCAAATACAATGCTCACTGGGACAAGTAGTGTTTTTTTCCTGTGTCTGTGCAGTGTCTAATACAAGTAGTTTCAGCCTTGGTGGAAATCTTCAACTCGAATAGCAAGAATAGTAATTATGGAGTCTTTGTATCAAGTGTCACAAGCCCTTAATGAGTTAATAGAGAAGTGTCAGTATTAATATTGAAGGAAGGACAACAGATACAGCCAAGAGGGGGGAAAAAAAAACACCTTCAGTGCTTGAAAAATCCATAATAGAGAAAGAATTTCTTGTGGAGTCTGCTTTATTTAGACAAGAAGACATTTGTTCAAATTACAATAGACATTCAAACACTTCTTATTAGAAACTTTAAAATCCTGAAGGAAGCTTTTCTTTTTTCCATTGAAGTCTACAAGAAAGAGAGAAAGGTTCTTGCTGCCTTATTGCCCTGAGAAGGTTTAACAGCAAATGAAACGTTTGCTAAACATAAGGTTTTTTTGGTTTGTGGGGTTTTTTTATTATTTTATTATATATATCAAAGTCTTTTGACCATACCTATTGTTTATAAACATTTTCCAATTTCCTCAGTGTCCTTCCCTTTTTCTAAAAAGCAGCAGTTACTCAGAGTGGAAGCTGACGATGGGGCTCTGAGCAGTGCCGTGTACCAAACACGTTGCGCTGGATATCCGTGTGTATTTGAGAATGATGAAAATGACAGAACCTAAGTTTGTACTGCTGGAAAAGAAAGCATACAATTCTGTAATTCTATTGATATAGAAATGTGTTTTGAGTTCACAGGCTAAGCCCGATGATGGGGAGTGAATGTGTTCACATATCTTAATTTCTTTGAAGCAGAATGTTTACCATTTTAGCTCCTCTCTGTGAATAGAGAGTGGGGCTTATGTGGTCACTGAAAGCAACAAAAGATTTCAGTGAGTTTGTAGCATAATTTCCCTGACCTTTCAGGGTAGTGCAGCAGTAGGAAAATATCACATCCAGCAAGTGAGTTGTTGGTTTTGGGTTTTTTTGAGAAAATTGGAGCTAGGAAGATGTGGACTAAGAAAAGGATCCTGCAAATGATTATACTTGTAAGTATCTCTAACACTTTCACGGTTCAGGGTCATAAGCACATAAGCATGAAGTGTTTGAAAAGTCCAATTTACTTCAGTTGGACCACTTATGTGTTTGAATTGAATACATGCTTGGTATTCTGCTGGGAACTGAAATTTACCGTGGGAAATGAGGAATGCATTAGATTGTCATGAAGAGAAGCAATTTCCAGGACAAAGGGATTAGACTGTAGGAACTTCCTACTCTTGTGGGTAAAAACTAACTTGCAACATTTGTCTTTAAAAGTTTCAAATTAGGTAATATTTCCAGCAGAAGGTGATGTGAGCATGAGTATTATAATTTTAAAATACTTGGAAAAGGTAGTGCCCTCTTCGCCAAGTGTTCCCACTCACATTCACACAAACACAAAGAGGCCATGAATAGCTCTGCTGAACATACCCTGCTTCCCTCAACGCTCCCTGCCCCTCTCTGGCACCTTTCAGTTCACCTGAGAATATCACAGAATTTTTGGAGAGCCACTTCCGAAGCCACATCCATATCATTTACACACCCCATATTCTAAACCTGAGTGTGTCCCTGATGCTACTACATCTGCCCTCCTCCTGTTATTGAAACTGAATAATGCTGTGTGGTTTATCTGGTGATATTTGTCAGATTTCAGAATAAAGTGGGGCAAATGCTTGCAGCACCTACCTGGACAGGTAGAATAGATGCTAGAGCAGGATGAGGGTGCCCAGATCTCACAGAGCACAGTTTTCTTTCCAGTGCTGCCTGGCCTAGGAGGTACCTAAATAAAGTGGTGTCTGCGTTACAGAGTTCTCAGAGCATGAAGATATCTAAAAGAAAAGAATGGTTTCTTCAAGCTGTGCCATGAGCCTGTGGTAAAGCCTTTCATATGATTTGTTTTCACCGGGATTCCTGGCTTTAAATTCATAAAACCACAACACCCTTGGTATACCAAAAAGTCTGCACATGGGTTTGGCCCTTATTGACTGAACTGCATTTGATGCAGAGCCAGAACTGGGAATACACACAAAGCATCATCTCTCCTGAGTGTTTTCTTAGCCCTAGGGCCAGGTGAGATCTCCTGCAGGTCACTGGGGAAGCTCCTCAGTTACCTCATGCTCCTAGCTGTCTAACCAGCTCCCATGGGCAGAAAACCCCTTGGGGTGGGTGGTAGTAGGGCTTGCCAGGAGACAGGGCTGAAGTTGCAGACTTGGATCTTCTACAGCAATATATGGAAATAGGAAAGTTATTTGCCCTTTCTCCCTGTTCCACAACTTCACAGTTTTCAGAGGGTCCCTGATGTATCTGTACAAGAGGAAAGATTCACACTGTTCTTCAGATTCATAGTTTCAGGATAATCTTTTAGTGATATTTTCTGGAGAAAAAAAGCACACACCCTTAAAATGTCAATCCTGCTTGGCACAGTTAAGTATCTTATGTCAGTGCAACTTGCTAGAGCCACTATAATATAACAAAATATTAGATTATCCATCCTTGGTTTTATTCCCTTATTCTTCTTATTCCTTTATTCCCTTATTCTTATTGCTTCACAAAATTGAAGGACAAGGTCTGGTGGTGGCTTTGCTTTGTTTTTTTTTGAAGATATTTTAGTTACCTCTGTCTGTCTGCATCACATTTTGAAATGCAATTAGCTTCATCTATTCGGACTGTTCTCTGCAGACATCAGGTGCTAAGAAAATTCACTGAAGCTATTTGCTCTCTTGCAGAGCAGCTGGCTGAACAGATAGAGGGTTGGGGTTTCTTTCTGGAAGTGGACAGGCCTTTGAAGTCAGTGAAATAACTCTCTTGGTTTAGATTCAATTTTCAGTCAATTGCTGGTCAGATTAGCTGTAGGACTGCTGGTGTCTTACTGGTGATGAGCTAAAGCAATTAGATGCCTGAAGCTTGTCATCTCCTTGTTAACAGGCTTCTGGGTATGCCTGCAGCCCCCTTATTTGCAGAAGACTGTAATTCAAATGACATCTGTGAGTTATTTATAGGAAACCAGTACTGGAGCTGTAACCTATATAAAATCAGCCACTATTTTAGTTCCCTGATGGAGGCACATTCTCCAAGACTCCCATACTTCAGGATGCTCATGATTTCAAATGTAGGGTCAAGGGCAACTGATGTTTTTTTGATTCTGTCTTTTTGTCCAGCTGTATTCAGAAATCTCCCTACCATCCTGTGTTTAACCTCTGTTGGAGGCTCAGTCCTGAGCATACTGGGTATAAGAAATCAAGAAGAGTGCAGAAATAAGCAGGGATAGGTGGGCAGCCTGAGGACTCTGTTAGTAGAAAGCTGCCAGCCAGCCCATCAGAGCCAATGTTTCTCAGAGTACATTCATCCACGGAGCTCATACGGAAAGCACTCGGATACCGGGAAGGAAATTCTGGAGCATATCTGCTCAGTCAGCTGCAGAGATGGAAACGCTGGGTAATAGCAACATTAACTGTGAGAAAGGAGCTGCATCTGCCCTGTCATTCAGAAGCAGACACGTTTTATCTGCTTGCTGAATTCATCCACTGGCGTCATTATTCCGTGGATCATGCCTGCTCCTTCTGTCTCCGCAGCAGCACCAAATCAAACTTTCTTGCTTTCCCCCTGCAACATACAGGAATCCATCACACCAGCTCAGCTCCAGTGCAAAACCTTCTGGGTTAAGACCACAGAATAAATACAACGAATTTGGTTACTATTATTTATCAGATTCTCTTTTCATAACTTCCCTTCATTCCCACTCCATCTTCCACACCTCTCCCCCTCAAAAAAAAAAAAAAGAAAAAAAGAAAAAAAGAAAAAAAAAGAAATTGCTTAGAAAGAATTAGTCTTCTAATCACAGACACATGTTTAAATTTGAGTTGAACAAATGTAATTAGTGTGTAGAACTAAAAATTAGGATTGTATCAGTCCCTTGGTCTTAATATGTATTAAAAATATTATTTAAGAACAGGTGTAATTTACGTCAGAGTATAAAATTGATCAGATCAATGCATATCTAAATGATGCACAAATGTGGAGATTATGGTAATTAATTAATCACCTACATGCATGTTTAAAGTGATGTTTGACAGAAAAGCACCAAGAAGTTAAAATTAATTAGTAATCTACACAAAGTGTACATCTATTTCAGCACTGTAGATCTTTCATGATTCTTTACAAATTCTGATAAAACAAATATGTTTTGACTCCAGAAAATAACCTTATAGGCATATTGGAATCCATTTTTTTTACCACTCAGTTATCTCTAGCATAAATGTGTTTCTCTTATGCACAGGAAGGTGCCAGATTGACACATCCATTCAGGAGTGCCAAATGGTATTCTTTCTGACTGTTATATTGCTTCCAGAGGTTCTGTCACTGGATCTTAATTAAGGCTGCTGTTGATAAAGCTCAAACCAGATTAAACACAACACATTCTTCATTGCTACAGTCATTCCTCAGTGTCATTAGGAATCAGAAGTAGAACCAGTTCCTACTTATAGGTAGAAACTACTTATATTTTGATTTTTGCAAAGGATTTAGTCTGTCGTGATCACCTCTGACCACCTCAATTAACCATTGTTATCAAATGCTCTTTTCTCATACTTGTGCAAGTGAGAATTTATATATTTATTTTATGTGTTCATATATTTATATGTATATATGTTTGCTAGGGGTCTAACCTCCTACTCTGATGGAGGTCAAGCCAATACATTGGACAGTCTAGAAACTAACTTCACCCCACAGTAGACATGCATAGCAAATGGATGAATTTCTAGTCTTCACTGACTGTATTTTATATATATGTGTCCAGGCATTGTAATGAGACCTGAGGCATCTAGCTCACATATAGAAACGTGCATCTTGGCACTTAAGTCAAAGCACCTCAGTGTGTGTGTGCTCCTGAGCTTTCAGCACTGCCATTATTCCCAATTATATGACAATATTGGTAATGTTTTCTTATCTTTTGTAAAACTTCAGTTTCCTGAATCTGAATTTTGCTTATATTTCTATAATTATTTTCTGGGATTGAAGGCTGAAAAGCATGAGCACACAAGTAATTCCTAGCTGAGCATGTGACAAGTACATGAGCATAAGTTAAAAGATTTCAGATATGATCAGAAAAGAAAGAAACAAAAAAGCAACCTCAAAACCCCAAATCCATCAATTTTAAAACCTAAATAGCCAGTTAGGAACATCTTAACATTTGGACTGTCAAAGTAGATAATTATTTGAGTTTTTGAAAAACCACTTCACCCTCTTTCCATCTACTTGTATAATGTCTATGGAAGAAGACTGGTGAAGGAGACATTTGGGATCAGGCAGATACAGACTTCTAATCTCCCACACCAAAATTCCACTCCATTAATTTATCTGGAAAGTCCCTATCACAATATGTGCACTGCAGCAAACAAATGGCAATAATGCATCACTGGTATAGTAATAATACTAATATTTATGTTCTGGGTGACAGGACACTGGTTTGGAATTTTAGGAGCTGAGAATTGCCTTCCCAACTCTCCTGCCAGACAACTGTGACCCCTGCAAAGGTCATTCCATACTCTGAAAGCAGTTGTTTTCCCAGCTTCAGAAGACTTTTTTTTTTTTTAAAAAAAAAAGTTTTGTCTGCTTAATCTGTAAATTCTCCAGGGTGGAGACTGTCTTGTTATGCACCGGAAGGGGTCTTGATCTCACAGGACCTCCACGTTATGTTGTAGTACAAATAACATTAATCTCATACATATTTGCCCCTGTTTAACCTGGTTATGCGTATGGGCGAAGCATCTCATTTGGTAAGCACATTTGGAAAATGAGACATATTTTCTGAATTGCTTTCAGCTGATGATTTAAATCCATTTTATGGTCACTTAATGATAAAAAAGTGAGCTTCTGTCCAAAACAGAACTGTTTCATGGTTGGACTAATGCATCTAGTATATGAACATTAATTTCCAAAATATGTATAGTTTGTTCCAGTGGCACAACCTGGTGTGGTTAGCATGTTGTGGATCCACAGGACTGTAAAAATTCAAGAGGTCCATAAAAAGGTTTTGACACAGTAACACTGAGACCCAACTATACCTTTGTAAAAGACATTGCTACAGTTTAATGTATATAGTCTTGGTTAACTGATGATAAGTTAAACATTTGATTTTACTGTAATGGTTCTGTTTGACTCACTTGGCTTTGTCATATTAGTAAGACCTCATAAATCACTTTGAAATTTCCATGTTGTGGTAGCAAAGACAAACGGTGTATAATGCGCTTCAGTGTCATGCAAAAACACCTCTAAACCTTCTGTGGAAACCTCCTTCCTCCATATGATGTTAAGCCTTTGTATAGACAGTGAGCACCAGAGGACCTGCCTCTGTTTTTAGCATCAGATCTCCCTTCCCCAGCCAGCTTTGCTCACAACAGCCCAGACAGAGTCAAATCTTATGCTTCCTGTTCCAGACACAGACAAAGAAATCCAAGAAGTGAGGAGCTTGGCACTTGTGATGGAGAAAAGCTGTAGTTACTGTGTTGAGTGTGAGCAGAGATCTGAGAGGAAAGTGCATTTGTAATCCAAATGTTTGAGCCTATGATTAGAAGGTGGGGATCCAAGGATCTCCATGGAAAAGGAAACAAAGCTGACCAAAGGTTGGAAGAGGAGCTATTCAATCTCACGCATATGTTTTTGCGTGCAGGTTCATGCACTTGCACATGCAACAGCACATGATAGCTCCTCTAGAGTACTTTTTGTCATTTGGGCTGAGTTGTTTTGTAAAACCACACAAAAAAATCCATACAAAAGCAAAGAGCTTGAAAGCGTCATTCAGGCATCATAGGGCCTAGACAATGCATAAATTCTCTACTCATTATTTCTGAAAAATGTGCTGCTGCCCTCTTACCAGCTTATGCTGATTGTCTTCCAAAATAAGAAATATCCCTGACTGTTTAGCATAGAAAGAAAAAGACAGCGTTAAAGCATAAGTGATGAAATAGCAGACAAAGTTGATAACAGGGGCAGGCTGGTGTAAGTCTGCCCTATAATTACAAAATTATACAAAAGAGAACTTCCAAATTTGGAACTGATTATTTTTTTGCTTCATAAAACTACAGGGATAATTCATTCATTGCCCTTTTCTGCTCCTTTTAATTAGTTATTTTCGACAAGTCTCTTCTTCAGCATCAAAGTTGTTATGAAGCAAGAATAAGACAAACTTTTTTTCTCTGAATCATTTTAGATAATAATGACAGGATATTGGAAACATTTCCCCAGTGGGGAAAAACTTTCTGTGTCTTCAGAGTACCCCAACCTAGATAAAACTGCTGCAAAAAGTTAAGCAAAGTTAAAGCAAACTGAAGTCCCTACAGACTTCACTAGATGCAAGACAGAAATATGCCATTATACTTCTAGGTTGTCCTAGTGCCTTCAGCATAGCCATGTCCTACCAGATCCCTGGCATAGTAGCATTGGTAGTCCTGAGCATCATTATTAACTACCGTTCTCATCCTGACCAAATCTAGCTCCACATCTCTTTCTTCCTGTGATGCTGTCTTATCTGCCAGATTCTGGGAATGGGAGAGAGTGTAGCTGTTGGTAGTTAACACCATGAAAGGAATATTCAGGTTCAGAGAAATAAGACTTAAAAAAGAATTAGCTATGGGTAGGTCAGCCTGCTTCTTGATACTTTAGCTGTCTATCATTTTACAGCAAGCACATGCTGGATAAATTGCCTAAAGAGGCCCTGGAGCAGAAACAGAGGTATCCCCACTCCAGGATGGCACCCCAAGAGATTCTGACTCACCCCAGCTCTCTGTCTTTAACAGTCTTGCACACTTTTCTGCACCCTCCATAAATGTTGGTGTCATGTCCACCGGCTCCTCCTCCTTCTCCTAGTATTTTCTAGAAAAATGCCTATCATCAGCTCTGTTTCATGATGAAGATCAGTGCTTTCATTGTTAGGCATGTTTGAGTGTGCTCATCACGCTGGACCCCCAAAGGATGCGAGATGGAGGAAAGCTTTGTTGATGGCTCCTGGGAAGACCTGGCAATCCTACAGTGACACTGCCAAAGTGGTGGCAGTTTTGGGGACAGCATAGAGACTGCCAGGCATGCTAGGAATTATTAATCTGTCACCAGATTTTCAAAGATCTAAATATTTATGAAGACTTATTTATTCCCTGTAGGTGACCTGAGAACCAAATGATCCAGTGCATGACTGAAAACTAATGATAGACCTGGGAGTCACATCTAGGTGTCCAGAGCATCCAGTTCAGTGCTTAATCACAAGTACTTTCACAGATCTAGGTGAGGCTAAAGGTTTGCACTTGCACTGCTGAATTGCAAGTCTGCTCTTCTAACGTGACACATGTCTAATAAAAAAATGCATGTGAGAAATCAGACTGAGTCTGATGCTCATGTTGAGTGTGTGCACTTTTCCACTGATGTTAATTTTCAGTTTCATTCATTTTCATTTGTTCCATTGAATGTTTTTTTCTGGAATAAAAGTGTTTCTGAGACAGTGGTCATAGTCATCCCTGTTGTTGCCACAGGCAATGTCAGGAGGGAGACTGCAGCCTAACGCAGAGAGGGACAATTGGGATCCCCTAGTAAAGTGACATCAGTCAAACTTCTAAACATGGACAAAGTGACCAAAATACCTCTTTTTTGGACAAACAAATAAAAATAAGTTCATGAAATTATAAAGAATAGGTGAAATTTATCTGCTTGCTTTTTAACTTGCTTTGGGTTTAAAGGAAACATTTTTAGTGTTGCTGAATGTTGGCACTGAAAAATGGGTAATGAGAGGAAAAGCAATGCTGATACTAGCTTCCCTTTTTTATATATAATTAGTTATTTCAGTGGGAAAATGCCTTCTAATGTGTTCCTTGCTAGTTCTGCTTGTGATATTAAGACTAGAGGAAATGTTGCACAGGATTATAGCAAGGACTAATTAGTTCAGGTTATCTACAGCAATATGCAATGTGTTATAGTATACAAGAGCAAAGTGCTGTTATGATTATTCCTAGGAACAATGCAACATTTCCAAGTACAGACAAGCTCCCCAAAGGCTTGAAACTCCAATCCAGCTTCTCAAATTCAAAGTCAGTGAGTGATGTACCAAAGGATAGCTAAAGGAAACAAGTGACGTGAATTTACAGAATGTAAATCTGACTTTGATTTTTTTAAATTTTCTTTCAAATTGTGTCCAAACCATGTTTTCTTCATTTTCAGCTGACTATCATTAAAAGAATGAGTTCCAAAATGCTTTCAAAGTATTAAATGTAAGTTTTGTTTAAACATTTAAATGTACATATTTATGTATAAAAATTTGATGGGGGAAGGGTGAGAAAAAACAATCCCCAAATCACTCTAAATCTCAAAGACAGTATACACAAATTAAAGCTCAGTATTATTCTACTGTAAAGTTGTTCTGAAGAATTGCATGGACTTCATTACAAGGTAGTCAAGAGTCATAATTAGAATACACTGAATAAGAAAAATGCAGAAAATATTTTACTCTCCTTTTTCTTATGACCCCAAAAAAGCTCAGACTCAAACATTAGTTACTCTGCCACAAATTAGAAGCACACTAAGCACATCGGTGGAACTGGAAAAAAAAAAAATGAGCCTACATATGTTAGTCCATTGCTAATAATCCAGCACTAAAAAGTCCAAGCTTTTTCCTCTGTAACTGTCTCCATGTAAAACAAGCTGTTCTTTGTACAGTGGAACTAATGAGGACTGATTCTGTGAAATTTTGTGTCCTGCCCCTCCCCACCTCTCCACGTCATAATATGGTGTGCAGCCATTACAGT